>NC_142104.1:20322500-20640000 GCF_056152115.1 Neolamprologus brichardi | reverse complement strand
ATGTTCCAGATGTTAAATCAGCCATTAAAAGCAATAAAACTTAAAAGAACAACATTTGGAGCCATTACTGGAGAAACCAAGCGAAACAAGGATAAAAAGCTTAAGAGAACAGAGCAAAGAAAACACACTTATGATACAAACAGCAAATAGTAGATACTGTTGAACAAGAATATTGTACAAGCATTATTTTTAATGCAAAAATAGTAAAAGCAAAGGGGGCACATTTACATCGCAGGGTTTTTCTTGGCTTAAAATGGGTCTTTAGGGGTGACTCTGCAGGTAAGCACAGCTGTTATTTTTTGCCATTTGATAAACAAATTTGTATTTTAAACTGAAGTAAATGAAACCACTCATTCCCTTTGAGGAGCATACAAAACCTCTTTTAGCCTCGGACATTTACTAGCAGTAACCCTGGTTTTTGTTACACTTTAGGCCTCATTCCAGGCCAATATGATTGGGTATACATCAGAACTCAGGGAGGGTGATCTCTGTGTGTACAGCTTACTTTCAGGGCTACCCTAAAAAAAACCTGAACCTGGTCTAATGACCGTCAAACCACATCTTCACTGATATATCCTGATGTGTAAAACCTCTAGATTAAGGGTACAGGGGAGGTCATCGGGCAATGAGTTAAGGGAAGGATGCTCCAGAACTGGGAAGCTGGCTAAAGGATATTTTCTTCATTTGAAAACAAACGTCTCATCTCATTCCTGATTTTTTTTTTATATCTCCAAGTCGTTTTTCCGAAATACGAATGTAGTAAATAAAGGAGGTGCTAGTCCTTTAAGGATTTAATATATAAATAATTTGAAGGTTAGGTTTTTACAATAGAACTTGAATGCAACACATGACCTATCACCCCACCCACTCTGCAGGGCCTCTGGTGTGTTTTTAAATCATAAAGCAGCAGATGGCAGTGTAGGCTCAGGTACAAAGGTATGGTACGTGTAAGACAGGAGATCAGACTCCCAACTGTCATATGATATATAATTATGTTGTTCAACAGATTTGTCTTGTAATTTTGTAGTGACTAAGGAGGATTTATCAAAATTGATTTTTTTTCCACCCACTAAGTCCATGTGCAGGTTTACCACATTTGCAGCTCAGTGCAGATGGTTCAGCTCGTGTGCTCCTGCCGACTCTAGCAGGGCATCGCTTTACCACTGGGAACCCTGTTAGGACCGTGTTAATCGAAACCTTGCAATCGTTGCATTTTTATTATAGCTTTGTTTTGTATGCCTTTAATAAATTATATTATTGGGAACTTAATTGTCCGCAGTGCGCAGCACAAACTAAAAATAAAACAAAGAGCATCATCAACCGAGTACAAACTGAACATTAATGACTCACATGACAGTAAACAAAGCACAAGGAGGCACACGGTATTCTAATTAGATCCTGTGATATTATACTCTAATAGTGAGAGAGCTGCTTTATTGTGGGGTAGAAGGGGTGGGGGTATTTTTGTCTCAGTCTTTCAGTCTGTTGGGTTTAAGATTGTAAATTTGAAAAAAAAAAAGCAGGACTGATTATTAGCCAATGATCAGCTACACTGACTTATGAATATTTTTCAATGATTTCTGGCTTTAGGTTTAATTCATACTGCGATTTTACCAGTTTAGCTCTTGAAGTCACTGTAGTCAGAAGTATTTTGACATTTTTTTTATACAGTTCTGTATTTAAGCACATTTAGGCTCTATTAAAGGCTTTAATTAGTAGGTTTGGGTGAGTATTTGTGTAAAAGACATATCCTTTCATTACATGTTGCTCCAAGTTCAGAGCTTTAAAAGTTGCTAGGCAATTACCACGAAGTAAAGAAAAATGCAATTTCATTTTTAGCTCATCTGGTCAAGGCACCAATCAGCTTATGCCTTGATGAGTTGTCCTGCTGTCCATCTGTCTGCAGTTCATAAGAATTGTTACTCATCCTACAGTATTTGTCAGAATTTACTCAAACTTACACCCAGTGGGTCATCACCTGAAATCTGCACAAGGTCAGGGTCACATTTGTTGTTTTTTATGGGCACTTTTCCATTTTCAAAAGAGTCCATGCTCCTTCTATGGCAGATTTTGGTTAAAATTTGCACACAGTGGTTAGCTAGTAGGTGTTCTTTTTACGGGAAATAAGCTGTGAATTCTGAAGAATTATGTACTGGATAAGCTACTACACCATCGATGTTCTGGTGTGGACTTTATGCCTGCGTCATTAGTCAGTACCCGTCTGTATCCCACAGACATCGCCCAACACTGTGTATGCTCAGGGGTGATGTTCAGACCAGCCGTTGTCAGCTCTAGCTTGTCATGGAGTCCCTCTGTCTTTTTCAGATCTTCAGCAAGTTGAAGGCACCCAATTTGATCGAAATCTTTGCAGTTGATTGGACCAAATGGGGATGTTCCACCTTTTTAGCCTGAAAAGCTTTGTTGTTTGTCTTGCTGAGTTTGGCTCAACAGAATACTCCTGTGTACCTCTATATTCATATTATCGCTTTCTTAATTAGTTAAAATCATCAGTAGGTGCTGGTCTGCCAGCTCCCCTACTTGTCCAAGCTATAACAATAACAGCACCATGTTTGACAAATAACATGGGATGCTTTTGGTCATAATCTCCTTATTTTCTCTACTGGCATTTGCCCTTGCTTGTCATTAATAATCCTGGAATGACACATAACTGCTCATTTAGTTTCCTGTGTGGCAGTACACTTTGGTCTCAACACCTCAAGTCCAAGCTCACACACACATCTGAGTTGTGGCGCAATTCAGATTAAATATACAGAGGACAAGAAAGTGTCTGAAAAACAAATATATGTGCAGCTGTCTGAATACTGTTGTGTGAGCTGCATGTTTAGTTATAAATTTGAGTTGATTTGGATGTTTTCGTATTGTTGATGCATTTACACACAGTTTCAGGCCCTTTTTTTTTCAGAAGATGGAATGACACACAGCTGAAAACAAGGACAACAAACCCGACTGATGATATTATTGTACGCGGTGTGTGCGTAGAAGAATAGGTCGACTTTGTAAAACAGATGGCTAACCTTGTTAATAAGGGTTAAAAAGAGAAAATATGCAGAAACAATATCACTCTATAAGATCCACACAGAAGTCAAACTGTTTATGTTAACAAGAATCAAACAGCACAAGGCTGCAGAGTGCAAAGAGTGTTGGAATAAATACTGAATGGACGTGCACAAAGGTCAAGTAGTGTAGGAGGGACCTATGGGACTTATTAGCGAAGACCATTGCGGAGATGATCCCACTTCCCATCGTTCACAGAATGCTTGATCAAGAGTTTAAAGGGTTTTTTTTTTTTGTTTTTTTAAGATGGTGATCAATGTGTTAATCCCTTCAGGGGCCAAATAAATGATTTATGGTATACACTAATACCCAAAAGTTTAATTCACCTTTTTCATTAAGTCTCTTACTTTTATTCCTCAAATGAGCTGCAAATTGAATGGAAAGTTTAGTCAAAATAATAACTTAGTCTGTCAAATAAGGCATCGGTCAGCCTTGTGGACCTGCATAGCCCTCTTTCTGTCTGTTGTTTGAAGTAATCAGGAGACATTTGACTTTGTCTCGTTGAAGTATCTCACACTAGGAGTGGCTTTATGGATACTTCTTTCTTAAAATGTGGTTAGATTGTACCTACAACAGCTTAATGGAATTAAGATCTAGTAGAGGCACTGGCCACACATTCATATACCAGCTGACTGTGTCTCTTCTAATTAGTTCTTGCATACTTTTGAGGTTTGCTTTGGTCCCTTTTGTAGGAGGAAGTTAGCGCCATCAAAAATCGTCCACATGGCATAGCATGGTGTTGAAAACCAGACCAGTAGCTGTCCTTGCTGGATCCCTTTATCCCGTACTAATCTTCCATTTCAGCAACACCAAAGAACCCTGAAACCATCACATTTTTTCCTTGAAAGATGGTGTCATGACCTCCTCCCGCATCTTTTCATTTGTCTTAAGTCTCACAAATGTTTTTCTTTACGACCCAAACACCTCAGACTTATATTATTCTAGCAACATCACTTTTTTTTTTAGCTTATCCAGGTGAACGTCTGATGAGCTTATGCCATGGGGAGTCTTTCCACATTCACACAAATCACTACTCACCAGATTTTAGTGAAACTTGCACAGACTGATCACCTAATAGGTCTTCACCCACACTGTGCTCAAGGTCAAGGTTGTGTTTGTTGTTTTATGGGCAGTAATCTGTGAATAATGCTGGATTGTGACCTGGATGAGCTCCTGTGTCACTGATGTTATGGTTTTCCAGTCTTCCCATTGTGTGTGTTCTTTTGCTTGTTTTAATTTCTCTCTGACACATCCTGTGGGGCGTACTATGAAGCAAATTCAGCATATTTATTCACGCTAGTTAGGCTGATTTTAGGTATCACGTCAGTGGTTAACAGCTTTCTTTGTTAACCCATGTTTCCTGCTTCAGTATCTATGTGGGCTCACGTAAAACAAGGTGCTTGTATGTTTATCTCAAGTATGTTGAGATAAACATGCTTGCAAATAAGGCAACTGAGAAATGCAGCAAAAAAATGTTCACTTCATGTATTAATGTAATTTTTTTAGCACTCAGTGCACTCTTACTGCTCTGTCTTTTTTTCAGGTGACAGTTGCACATTAGAGCTGTTAGCTTTGAAATTGATCATTTTAAACACGATATTAAAGAACTGCATTCAGGTCTGATATTGGCATAAACTTCATTTTTGGACAAATAAAAGTGAAATTAATTTCCTTAATTGAAAGTATTAATAAAAATTAGTCAGTTTTCTAATCTGTGTGCATTTATTTAGATCTCAGCAGTGTAAAATGGGGACATGCATAAAAACATTTATGCATATTCTACGTTAAGTAAACGCACATTCATCCCAGGATCGATGTAACCCAACAATTTGTGCTGCTGTAACTTTTCTGCTTGGCTTCATTCATTGTAAAACTAACCTACACATTCTGTCGGTCTGTATCTGTGGGAAAAAATGATCAGAAGCTTGTTTAAGTAATTTTAATATGGCACATTTTATAAAAGTTTTCAATAAAACCCTGAGGATAAGCTCTTCAGGAGAAGTTACCATAGTGATGTAGCCAGGTTAAAGAAAAGCCACCTTCATGACATTGAAAACTGGCTGTAGGTCTAGATACTGTGGTAACCCATTAATCTTGTTACACCACTCAGGAGTCACCTCTTGACTGTTGATGTTGAGACTGTGTGTGTGTGTGTATGTGTTTTTTTTTTAATGGTAACATTTGATAAAGGCTCTTGGAAGCAACTTTTTCTCAAACTAGAGCCTCTCATGTTCTTGTCATCTTGCTCAGTTGTGCACCAGGCCTCCATGTCTCTTTCTGTTGAAGGAAGCAGTGAACATTTTGATTTCTAGCATGGAAAAATGGGTTAATATCTTAGAACTCTGATGAGTTTCAGTTTCCTGTCATACTTCATTTATTGCGGATCACTTATTGCAAAATGAAAATAATGGTTTTAGTTAATTTATTCCGAATTTTGTCTTCACCAAATGGAGAAGAGCAACATGCTTAAAGTAATTTGATTCCGGGACAGGTTTTGATCTGATTTGTTGACCTCAGTAATGTATTCTGCACTGCTAATCATGCAGTCCTTTTAACTATTGTTGGACATGTCACTTGCTCTAAAAACATTTAGGGTCAGGGTGTTGAGGGCATATGAAGCTTTTCTGTGCCAATTTCAGTTCTCTGTTGAAAATTTAGGCCATTGCACAGACTTATTGTCAGTACTTTTTATTATGCAGATGTTATGCAGCTCCACCTATTATGCAATTCTAAAAACCCACAGGGGTTTGACTGTCATCATAACCATCTCGGAGACATTCAGAAGTGGATGGCTCAATATTGAACTGAAGCAGGGTAAAAATTGCACTGAAATACAGTATTTGTCATTTCTAATGAAAATAGAAATGTGTTACTTACATGTTGATTTACTCCCACACAGTATGATCGTATACTGAGGAAAACATGGCATATTTAGACAGGACAAGACAAGATTAAAAAACACAGAAAAAGGCAAGGTTACATTCAAGATTTAAGCACCACCTTTATAAAAATGGGGATGCTGCTGTTTCCACTGCTTTTTAATTGTTGGGGTAAACACTTACAAAGCTACCCCTTACAAATTCTTGAATCCCTTTACCGGGGATACAATTGATTAGAATTACAATGAGAATTGATTTTTGTGTGTTATAGATCCATATAGCCAGCACATCTCTTGGGGAGGTAGTGTGAAAGATTGCCTCCCCAAGTTTGACGAATATGTGGTAGCAATTGCGGCTGGCAAGGAGCCAATTGCTAATTAAAAAGCTATTAAGAGGTGTTTAAAAATGGGTGTCCTGTCTGTTCCTTGGTAACCCAGAGGAATCTGTGCCTGTGAACCTTTAGCTACACTACACAGATATTTATTTATTTATTTATTTATTTATTTATTTTCTAGCTGTAAGTGCGGTACAGATTGAAGCATTGTTTGGCCTAGGGCTGCCACAAACGATTATTTTGATAGTCGACTAATCAGATCATGCATCCATTGGACGTAAAACGTACAGCTTATTGCACCAGCATGCATCTGCTCTTATATAACTATCATTAGCTTACAGCTTTAAGTGTTTAAGGTATGTGCTAACTAAAAATAAAGACAAGATGGTAGTTTATTCAATTTTAATGAAATTTGTAGATTGTTTCGGTGAAGTTTAATAAACTCCTTGCTATCTAAAATATAACGGGACACCGGAGTATATTCTCGAGCATCTCACACTTCTGATAATCAGTTGTCTGCTTGACGTTTATTCAGCTGTGTAAAAACTATAACTTTGATCTCAGCCAAACCGATTTACTCAGGAACAAATAAAATACTAAAAAAAGCCAAACAATAACATTTTTAAGTTATCTAAGTGACTTATATATGTTTAACCTGAGTAGCGAAAGACAGCGGTGGGTTTGAAAATCATTTGCCGGGAGTCCGGTGTTCTCATGGGCTCTAGTGAGCCTTGCCCCCGGCTAGCTATTGAGCTGGTGGGTAACAGACGTCTCCGAAAACGTCGGAGCGCTTTTGAAAATATGTGGTGTCTTGATAAACTGAGCAGATATTTGAGGTTTGCACAGCTACATTCTCGCCTGAACATATGTTAAATGTTTATTTTGTGACCCAGAAAGAATAATAAGAGTAATTTTAAAACTAACTAGCTGCCGCCATTGTTGGAAACTGAGCTAGGCTGCGCTATGAATTCTGGGACAGAGCTACTTCTTCTTCTTCGGGGTTTAACGGCAGCTGGCATCCTTGTACATGCAGTGCTGCCATCTTCTGTTTCAGTCCGTTATTACACTCTTAAATCCTACTACTTATTCCTGCGTCCTTTGTGATCTTGCGAAGCTTCAAACGACGCGTCGACTATTAAATCAGTCTCGACGTAATCGTGACTAGTCGACTAATCGTGGCAGCCCTAGTTTGGCCTACAACTTGTTTGCGATGCAAGGTTATCCGTTTTATCTTTGAGATAATGCTCTTCACATTCAACAAGTTTAATACAGCTTTTATATATTTATATACATATATATATGTAACAAGCCATCGTCTGATTGGGTAAAGAAAGCAAGTTATTTCAATATGGGTTTCTTGTCCACTGGTGTTCAAAGAAAAATTACCAGTTGTCTACCAAATAACCTCAGAATACAACATTTCTTTCAGACTGTGCAAGACGAGATTGACATGAGTATGATGATAAAATAGTCCACCGGCTCTTACTTATAGCTGTGTAAACATGCTTTGCAATAGTTTCAGTGATGCAATCATTCTTTGCTGCTGCTGCCTGGTTGCCTCTTGGTAAACATTTCACTTTTTTTCCTTTTTAAAATGATAAACTGAAGCAACTTGAGGACTTGTGAAAACATTTTAGTCATGAATGTTTTGTTTGCCAGAATTTTTGAATCAAGATTGCAAATGATGATTCTGGGGAAAACCTTTGACCAAATCTAAGTTAGGTTGACGTCGCTGTTAGCGATATATTATTAGGAATGTGAACAGCACTAAAATTCTGAGAATGTGATGGTACTTGGTACTTGAGCGATTCTGTCTCAAGGCCATCAGATGGCGGTAGCTCTGGTTGCAAAAAGACTGAAGTCAAAAGATAAATGACTTCATGACTTCTGTACATACATTCCTGCTGAGTTTATGGACTCATGGAGGTTTGTCTGTGATGTGAAACTGCACATTCACTGGCTAGCCATTAGCCAAAGACTAGCCACAGTCATATCTGCCCTTTTCTTGTTGCGTCTTTCTTTTTCCTACCAGTTGGAAATGCTCAACTTGGGGATTGAAAAACAGCCTTTCATAAACCAAAGGCTGATGTCATGGTAGCTATGGTAGCCATCTTTTATACTGCCAATGATGACAACAACTGCAGCTACTGCAGTAGGCCTGTCTCACTGATAAGAAAGGCAGTAAGAATCTACTGTGTATCTATCAATCTATGTTATTCAGTCGGCATTGGTACAGCTATCCTGACCTATATATTAGATTAATGACTAGCATCAGACATGGAAATATAAACTATTTAACGCAGCAGGAAAATATTTGAAATTAAATTCCTAATAAAAACCACCAGGAAAAGGTACTTTTACTACCACTCAAGAGCAGCCCATTAAGGCCCAAGTAGTAGCCTGTAGTGTATCACATGGATTGACTTTACTGCAGTGTCAGTGTTAAAACTATAGTTGGTGTTTGCAGTTGTCTTCTTTGTTCTCACTAACGTATTTGTTCAGCAGTGTAGTGTGGTTTCATTTCAGTCAAAGAAGGGTCATAGATCTTTTCTATCTTGTACTAAGGCCTGGTGACCTTCAAACTGCAGCTTAAGTTAGCAGTGACTATTTCCTTAACACTTATGCAGATCCCCATAAATTTGTCACCAAAAGCAATATTTTCCTGACAAAATATTTTCTTTTGATTTGAAGTATTGCGTCCGTTTGGTCCCTGTTCTGTGTCCATATACTTCAGATACTACTTGTGACTTAAAAAAGAATCCTGCATCAACAGTAAAGCTAAAAATTCTGACATAGCTGGCATGGATGAACATTATTGGCCATGCCATACACCCTCCATAAGCTTTTAATCCTAGGAAACAAATATGCATTTGTGTACCCTCTCTGGATGAATGGATTATA
This sequence comes from Neolamprologus brichardi, assembly GCF_056152115.1. NCBI lineage: Eukaryota > Metazoa > Chordata > Actinopteri > Cichliformes > Cichlidae > Neolamprologus > Neolamprologus brichardi. Next base: position 20,630,811 of record NC_142104.1, on the reverse strand, counting down.
GATTATCACTGCCAACCAGCATATGATGCCAACAGAGATTATGGCTGCTGTATGTAGAATAAAGCAGATACCACTGTTTGGGAAATTGTGGCACCATAAACTACTTCAAGGTAATGTGGCCATGCTTCAGCATTTGACACATTGAGGGTATTAGGGATTTTAGCTGTAAGGATTCTTTCTCATAAACCGGCTGGTATTTTAAAGACAGTTGAGTTTCGATTTGCCATTTTCACCCTTGTTCCCTGTTTCTGTTTTCTATTCCTATTATTCCAGGCAACTCAGCTGTGAACTGACTCAAAATGTATTTCCATATTTCCCCATAATTGCAGCATTGTTGAAATAAGACTTTCATCGTTCTCATGGAAACCCCTGAGTACACATCAAGCTGTGCAATTACTCAAAAAATAAAACCCGCTAATGTCAGAGTGGTGAAAATATCAGAGTGCACTCCCATTCCCAAAATCCAGCTGGGAAGTATTAAATTTTAACTTTGACCATGTGCATATTCACAGCCACAAGCTCTTTAAAGAAATGACATACAGCCTGTTGGCCTATTTTGGGTGGTGTCTTTGATGCTTTGTCTTCTTTTGGTGAAGCTATACTGGAGGTATGTCCAATTCACTTCCCAGTTTGACAGCACTGTAATACCAGCATTGGTCTTTTATCTGTTTACTGTGCCACTCTCTTATCAAACCTTTAATTACTTAATTATTCTTCATTGGGTTCAATTAAAACACAATGGACTCTGCTGCTATAAAAGTCAACTACTTCTGCTCTTGCACGGCAAGATATACAAAGAATGGGAGATAGGCTGTTGCAGTTGGCCTTCTATTATGCACTTGGAATAAATGAGATTCTGTTATTCTTTGGATGAAAGTCTGGCCTTTCTGATTATTATGCTAACAGCAAATATAACATTGACTTTTATAAAATGTTCAGGCTCCTCGAGTCGAGTGAGGAATAGATTCACATACATGGCAATCAACACACCTTTCCCAAACAAAATTACTTTTTAGAAATAGAAATCGTTTTCTTTCTCTATTCATGCAAGTGATTTGTTGCGCAATGTCACCTCACTCAATAGTAGCGAGCCAGGTTTACATCAGTTTTTTTCACTCCTCCCTGGGCCTCTATCTAAATCAGTCAATTTATTTCCAAATTGCATGTCGAGTGTAGGAGCAAGGGCTTATGGCAGTATATTAAATCACAGCACTCCTACAGTATATATTTTGAGAAGGTTTAATTTTTTCCTCTTTTTTCTGATATTGATGGGGAAGCACCTGGCTTTGAGTGTCATGAAGGACACAGTGTTACAAATTTGAATCCGGTATATTCATAGAGCAAAGACAGTTGTGAAAAGTGAATGAAGTGAATTAATGGAGTCGAAACATGTTTTACAATACGGGCCAGACCTTGACTGTCTTTTAGTTGTATGGTTGCCAGTCTGCACACCTTAATTTATTAGTATGAGAAGGACAGACAATATCACTAAGGGATGCAATTTAAATTTGTGTTGCTTTTATGGACTGGCATGAAGAAAACTTCTTTCTCTGGGAGATTTGAATGTTAGTCCTTCCTAATGAATGCACGCCAGATGAATGCACGTAAGTTTGCAGTAATTAATTTTTTTCTGTGTTGGTACAGTTATATCTACATCATTTGGTTTTTGAGTAAATAGCACTGCCTGTTTTTTTTTTCTTCAGATATAATGATTTTGGCATATAGAGTATGTTGTGTCATTTAATACGGATTTATTCTATGGATAATAGTATAATATTGCAGAAGAAGACCCTTGGAGGTCATTTACTGAGCATTTATTCATTCAGTGTAGGAGCTCTGAATCCATTGTTTGCAATACATTCATCACTTTCTGCAGCACATGTAGCAGAGTAGCAAAGCTGCTGAGCAGAATTAAGCAGTGTCTTCAGGTTAAGCTGTTAACTAGTTAGAAAATAATGAGTTTTTTGGGGTTTTTTTAATCTTAAATATAACATTAACATATGGTGTTCATGTCAGAAATGCTCTGTTTAGTCAACTACATATCAGGGATGTACCAAGCTGATATTTGGATCAGATATTGGCTGATTGCAGGCCCAGAAAGTTGGATTAGATATTAGTGATGGATCTTATCCATTCCGTTCAGTTCTATGTTGTCCTTCCTCACTGGAGCAGCTTGCAGCAAAGCTAAAATACGTAACATAACATAAAGAAGCTAACAATAGAGGGACAGCAATTCAGAAAAATTTCATGGTGTTACACCAATTTGACATTTTTATTTTTTGGTTGCTGCACCCTGAAAAGTGAGCTGTCGTAACTGAAAAGAGCACTTCGCTCTGAGGCTGCTCACTTATTTGTAATTCCTAGGGTTAGAGTAGAAAATAAAGTGGATCTGAGGCTTTCTGGCCCCTCTTCCATTCTACTTTTAAGATTAACTTAAAACTTTATTTTTTTTGATAAAGCCTCTAGTTAGGGCTGAATAAGATGACCCTCTACCCTCCCTCACTTATGGTGCAATAAGTCTAGCCTTTGGGGGGTTCATTCACCCTTTTCACTCTGTCTGTTCATACACCACCTTGCATTTAGTCATCAGTTATTATTACTCTCTGGCTCTCTTCCACAGTGTGCCTCTTGTCCTGTCTTCCTCCCATCAACTCCAGACTTCCTCTCCCTGTGCCGGGTTCTGCTGGAGCTTTCTTCCTGTTAAAAGGGAGTTTTTCCTTCTCACTGTCACCAAGAGCCTGCTCATAGAGGGTCCTCTGATTATTGGGGTATTCTCTGTATTATTGTAGGGCTTTTACCTTACAGTGTGAAGCGCCTTATTTAAATAAAATTGTCTAAACTGAAAAGATCCAATGTTAATGAGACTTTCTCTCTCACTCTGTGGCTCGTTTAGCTTATTTCTTTTCATGTTTGGCCAGGGACCGTATCCACAAAGCTAGAAGGATGCTGGTTTAGTGTAATTTTATGGTGAGGAGGAAGAAAAAAACTACTGTGATTTTAAGTAACAACACTTTGCTCTCCAATGATCCTCATTTTGATCCAGAGGAAGACGAGTGTAAATAACTTAGATGAATAACACCAGTGCATTATTTATTATATCACTATATTTATAGTGGGCCTGCTTTCACTTGCCAGTTCTCTAATCAATGTCAAAACTCAGTAAATGTTTATAATTTGACTATATACATTTTTTTTCATAAGTTAGTAAAACTGCTTAAGTTAAGCTTGATTTTTCCTTGCACATAAAAGAATAGATATCAGTCTCTTCTCACAGTGAGATACAGATTATCTGTTTAAAACTGGATGGGTACTTGGTAACTGCAGACACACACACAGCGTATTGGTATCGATATCAGATTGGAACCGGAAAATGCTGGATTGGGCCATGCCTAATTGCTGCTCAACAAACACAAAGGTATTCTCTGTTATTTTTGATCTTAGTTAAATTACACAGTGGGCTGAGCTGCGGTTTTATTTTCCCTGTTTTAATTATTCTTTCCTAAATAATTAATAATGAATGAATAAATAATAATAATAATAATAATTTCCTACAAAATTTTTTTTTGCCCAAATTCACAGCTGATTTGTACTCTTATTTTTTTTTAAACCTACTAACATGCATGAGAACATTTTAACAATAGTATCTGCATGTATGGCTCTCATGGTTATTGAGAGTCATACATGAAATGCAACCTAAATATAACCTAAAAATGTATCATGATATTTCAGGAAAATTGCAATAACTATATTTCTGATGAAGCAAGAAAAACAAATACTGAACAATGTTTTATTGATGTTTGCCGTTTGCATGCAGGCACCAGCTTGTAAGTAAATTAAGGGCATTTTCCATCCTTTTCTAATTAGCAGTAGAGCAATAACAGTGACATGGTATAAGTCAAATGTGAGCACAAAAGTGGTCTAGGCAGTGTTTTTCCTGGAAATTGTAATTAAAAGTATAACACGATTGCTTAACACTTTAGCTTTGTACTAACTGAAGTACCTTAGTCTTGTAACTCTTCAGGAACTGCATAATATTGTCACACAATAAACCTGAGAAAATATTTCTACCTTTCTTGTCTTCTTGTTTGCTCTGTCATATGAGTGCAGCCAGCGACACTCAGTCGATTCATTTGTTTGCATCTGGGTCACACATCACCAGCTGCTAATATGTCCTGCTATATCCTGGGCTTACACCTTTAGTTGGAACACTTTTCTTGCACTACGGTGTACTACTCAGTACTGTGCTTTGTTGGAGGGTGTTGAAGTAGCTCCTTTTTTAGATACTAGATTTATTTTTTGATAACATGTAGCTCTCGCTCTCAGACAAGCCCGGGCTTGTCTGAGAGCGGGTTACCAGGCGATGCACTACAGAATCCAAAGGTGCAATGTTATAGCAATGATATCATGGTATGCCATTTATATATAATATAAAAATGTATATGAGTTTTAACAGGGCAGAGAGTTTTACTTATTATAATGGGAAAGGCACAAGTGAAATGCATTTCATTAGCATGGTTTAGTTCCTGTCTGGGTAAGCCATGCCAGTAAGCCAGACTGCACATACCAGGACTCTGGAACCAACTCAGACAAACTCAGGTTGGTTTTAATGTTAGACCTCTGCTTTGCCTGCTATGACGAGCCAAAATGTCTGGTGTGAAAAATGATGATCGTCAAAAATTCTTAAAGCCCTATCATTAGATGTCTTGTTTTATCAAAGTAAAAGCACAAAATTGTAATAACATTTTGGTAAAGTAAAATAACCAGCTTTCAAAATATGTGCCTGTTAAATTTCTTTTGAGTAAGTAGGCAATTGTTCATTTTGCAACATATTTAAAATGGTCTTGTTATTGCTGTATGTTATATATTGTGTGTCAACCCTCTCTTAGATGGCAGGATGAAGGAGATAGTGAAGAGGCTTCGAGCACTTTTGCCTACAGAGCACACTGTACAAAGTAGCATTTTTAAAGCTGCTAAGTTTAGCTAACATCTCTTTCTCTTGTTCATAAGGGTTGTCTTTCTGCATTTGGGTGACAAATTACTTCTCTCTCTTTGGCTGTTTTGTGGTGTAAATTAACTGGTGATTTTATGCAGTTACAATTTGTGATTGGACGAAACAGCTTGTGTTTTTGAGAAAGTTGTTGATCAAAACCTGGTGTGGATCAAAGAAATGGAGCAAGACCAGGTTTCTGCTTCCAAGGGAACGTTTGCTTTGTTTGTGGTCAGAAAGCATGCAGACCATTTAAGCATGGTAATAACTAAACTACTAATTAAATGTGAATAAATTCTTTGTAAACTCTTCTAGGATGAAAGAAAGGAGAAAAAAAGCAGTTCCCTTGACCCCAATGGTGAAGGCATCCTACGGCTGTGCCATTTTCCTGGCACAGTTTCAGTTCATTTGTCCCTTTCAGAGGAAAGGGTCGCCACACATGAGTACAAAGTTTATCACCTTTATCTGGTGATGAAGTGTCTCTTTATTTCCATGATGACAGTATCCACATCCAGATGGCACGAGGGGTAACTGACTGTTTTTCTGAGAATTAAAAATTACAAGATTATATGTTGTGGCCTTCACGGTTACAACATCTCAACCCAGCTGAACACAAAGGTCCAAAGTCTAGAGAGGCTTTAAACCTTTGTGTTAGACGGGACTCTGCATGTCTGAATATCTTAATGTAGTTTGGTGTTTCACTAAGACACTTTACATTGTTTTTTTAAATTTAATTTGTCATTCATCTGCATGTGGACTCATGTTGCACTTGAATGCAATGACTTTACTCTCATCTGTGACCCTTTTTCTGTATATTTCTCTGCAGAACACACAATTTTCAGTTGTTTCATAACATGGAGTTGGTCTGCAGACTAGTGCAGTGATGAAGATTACAATTAGTGCTTTGTGACTTCACGTTTACTCCTCTTTGCTTAGTGTGCATAGAGAAGTGTCACAACTAAAAAACAGCAGACAAGTTTCAACATGCTGCCAGAGGTTAAAAATGTCAAGTTACTCAGGTGGTTTGATTTTTACTGCTGAAATTTACAAAGTTCATTGTGTCGCATATATGCACTTCATTTTAAGTATTAAATAGCAGCATGCCTCCCCTGTGTGTTTTAGGCACCTTGAATGCCCTTAACCAGCACTAATAGGAGATAATGATTGGTGCTCAACAAAAAGAGAGATTCATTTTGAATTATTAACAAGTTAACTTTGTAGTGGAGGCGCTTTATCCCTGAGGACAAACAGCCCAAATGTTTGCAAAATATAATTAAGCCGAGGCATCTTTAAATGTCATTGCTGCCTGTGCCATGTTTCAAATTGTTCTGCATCAACAGAATTTAACGAGATGGCTAAGGAATCCATTTCCTGCAAGCATGTGATAAGCCACACATACAGTGGAGCACTTTCATTGATTGCCAAAATAAAGCATTTTGTATGCAAATGGGGGAATGGAGTGGCTAAGCTGATTCAGCCTCATGGACACCAAATAATGGTCTTTACAATTAATACTTTTACATGCTATCCATTGAAAATTTCATCTTCCATTTAATGGCTCTAAAACATTTACACATGCCCAGAAAAGAGGGGAAACTGCGCTGTGTTCCAATGGATTAATATGAAAGCCAACAAACAAATAAAGCCATGCATCCCTCCCTCACCCCCCCAGAGTACTGGTCCCTTTCCTGTCGTCTCATGCTCCTGCACATTTTGGATTAACAGATAATCTTTGAACATGAAGGAAGGTCTGCTAACCCCGAGGGGGCGAGATGTAGTGAGTGAAAGAGAGCACAGGATTGGAGGCAGCGCTGCATTGTTTGAATGTAATGTGCTTGTCTTGTTCTTGTAAACATGAGGCTGTTTTTGTAGTGGTGATAGAGCTTTAAATGCTCCTCCTTTCACTATTGCAGGTTGTGTCACATTGAGACCTACAGGTCTACATAGATAAAGGGCGCTACACGGCACAGGAGGTAGACCACCATTCGGAAGGTTGGGGGTTTGATCCCTGGCTCTTACAGTCTTCATATTGAAGTGTCCGTTATTCCTGTATCATTTATTATGGAAAATATTTTGGCTCCTCCTGGTTCTAGCCTTTGTGTTGTGTCAGTGTTGTTTAACTTGTAAGCCAGAGTCCAAAATTGCCAAAATATTCCGACTGCTCCCCTTTTCTCAAGTGGTCGCCACAGCAGACGGATCTACATATTCGATAAGGCAGATTTTTACACTGTTTGCCTTCTCCTTATGGTCTCTAACTAGGGATCTTTTGTGTTTTGGGTGAATGTGTCAACCATTTTGATGTGTTCATCTATAGAAGTAATTTTACCTAGAGACTGAGTGCCACATGTTAAACTCTGGAAAACAGCGCCCACTGGAAGGAATAGCAGTCCCACATTTTGCAGCTGATTACCTTTAGCTTTAGAAATTAGATTTCACAAAGTCAGAGAATCATTTAAGCACCCTTTGTTAGCGCTGTCAAGAAAATGAATGGTAACTATGTGTTAGCAAGCCTATGTAGTTAGCATTAGCATGATTTGAACATTTAACAAGCATTCTTCAGAGATTTTGATCCATATATGATGATAGTATCACACAGTCACTTCAGATTTGTTAGCTGCACATCCATTATATTAATATCCTATTCCACTACATCCCAAAGTTTATGCTCACAGAGCATTATCATTCCCAACGCGTAACATACCAACGATTTGTCACGCCGCTAGGCATCTCGTAGTAACGCGACAGGTACCCTTCCCCATGGATTCTCAATTGAATTCAATAGAATGCTGCTTGTGGCGGTAAGACACGCTTCAAGCACAGGCACCAGCCGTCCATGCCAGCCCTAACCCTAATCTTAACCCTGTCTTTCGTCGGTATGTTATGCGTTGGGATGAGAACATGTTGTGGATTAAGACCTGGTGACTGTGGAGGTCATCTGAGTTGAGCTGGAAGCAGCCATCGGAAGATGGTTATAAAGGGATGACATGGTCAGCAACAATACAGTACTGTGGAGTTTAAACAATACTCAGTTGGTAGTAAGGAGGCCAAAATGTACCAAAACATATCCCCCACACCATTACACCACCAGCAGCCTGAATCATTGATACAAGACAGGTTAGATCCATGCTTCCGTGCTTCCACTTCTGACCCTACCATCCAAATGTTGCAGCAGAAATCAGATCAGCCAATATTTTGCCAACCTTCTGTTGTCCAGTATTTGTGGGTCCATGCAAATTGAAGCCCCAGTTTCCTGTTTTTAGCAAACAGGAGTGGTCTTCTGCTGCCTTAGCTAATCTGATCGATATGTTGTGCATTCAGAGATGCTCCTCTGCATAGCATGGTTGTAAAGAGTGGCTTATTTGAATCACTGCTGTCTTCTTGTCTGCTCAAAGCAGCGTGGCCATTCTCCATCAACAAGGTTTCTCTACATGCCTAAATGCATTGAGCTGCTACCAGGTGATTGGCTGATTAGATATTTAACTCAGTGCCAGGTTTCTTGAAATATTCAATTTAGGTTGTTTTTTAGATCTTTGTGAATAATTTTACCCTTTGTATAACTCTCGTAAATTATTGTAGGCTTTATTTATGGTTTAGTGTTGTCTGTCAAACTATATTCAATATTTAACTGTCAGACCTCATCTGCTGTCCCTCTTTATCCCCCCTTTTGCTCCTGAAGTGTGTCATTCTCAAAATATGAACCCTGTGTGGTTTTAGAGCCAAGGACAGCAGCAAAAACTGTTGACAGCAGTGTTTGAAGTAAATGAGAAAGCTGAGCCCTTCAAGAGTTACTGAAAGGCGATGAGAGTGCAAGATGGGCAAGAAGGACGATGATGATGGGGCTGACCTTCTGATCAGGTAAGTGTGAGGAGGCCTGCGGACAGAATCCCCTCTCTGCTGCCCAGGCTGGAATTTTGTGCTTGAGAAGTGTTTAACTTTCTCAAATCCCAATTGCACTCAGTGGGGAGTGTTCTCTTTCCCTTTGCCCACAGGTTTAGTGACTGCCCTCATGTGTGGGCCTGAGTAGGAGGGGGTGGGCATTTGGAGGCTGGGGATCAATAGCATGGCAGCTTGTCTGTTTAACAGAAGTAAAGTAAAGCTAGAAGAGAAGGAGTGGGGGTGAGATAGTGAAGGCTATAGATATCGGAGTGGGAATTATCCATGACACCTTGGCTCTCAAGCTGCAACCTTTAAGCACATGATTTAGGATCACCTCCATTTGTGGGATAGCCCTCGCACACTCAGCACATTCAGTCCGAGCCATTGTGTTCTGTTAGCTCTCACAGCTGAAAGCCATTGTCAGTTATTTGTTTAGAAATGCTTTTACTGTGAAGCCCTGCTACCTCCATTGTTTTTGTCAGGGAAATTTAATATTATTGCTGCCTTCTTTGGTTTCACTTAGTTGTCAAAAAGATGTGGAAAATCTCTTTTAAGCCATACCAGTCCATCCCAGCCTCACTTTTCAGCACCACTGAACTGAAGTTGTTCAAGCAATATATATCCTTTCTAATAACCTCCATTCATTGTGAAAAAGGTGTCAATAAACTGACATGTTAAAAACAAATGCAATAGCCTTTATCTCTGTGAAATTTTACAACCTTTGCTTCAAACAGAGACAAAAACAAACACTCAGCTTTCATGTTTTGCCTTATTTTTTTAAAAGGGGACAACCTTGGATGAGACTGAAAATGTTGGCTTTCAAAAGGTTGACATTCAACTACTGTAGATATTATGATGGATACATGAGATGGAGCACGTTAATGGAAAATGACGATGTCACGGTTCATCTTCCGAATTCAGGCACATTAATCCACCAGTGTTATGGAAAACGCTGATAAAAAAAATAAATGCACTGAATCTTTGTAACAAGTTGCATCAATTTCCCTTTTGACTGTCAGTGAATGAAGATTTCTTAACAGATTGCATTATTTACTTTGCTCAGAAAATCACAGAGCTGTAAAATCCTTGCTAGCATATTTCTTGATTTCTGGAAGAGATCCCAACAAAGGCATTTTAAATGTCATTGGGCTGAAATGCCCTATAGTGACAACTTCGCTTTCATCATACCTACGTTAATTAAACTTGGCTTTAGCAAAGACTTCGACACAGTCATTTGTGTATGCATGAGTGGTTCTATCTTCGCCTGCTTTTTGATGATAGGTTGATGCAGTATGTTGGTGAAAATAGCTTGAAGTAATCTGAATGTTTGAGAAACTTATATATATATATATATAATGCATAGAGAGAGAGAAAGAGAGCAGAGCCAGGGACATGGCGAGTTTTTTGATGAGCAGTATTAGATTGACTGGCTTGATAAAATCAATCATAGAGGCTTTTAGAAAGGATGAAATGCTTTTATGTGTTTAAATTAAAACCCAGCTGATAGGATTTTTAAGATTTATACAGATATTTGGGTATTTAAATATCCAATATATTGACCAAGATGTTTTTTTACTTAGGTACTCTAAAAAAGTAATACATTACATGTTACTTGTTAATTTTCTTACATTACTTTTTGCTCATTGGAAAAAATAATTTGTTACACTGCTCTTACATTATTTTCACATTATTCCATAAATGATCCATAATTACCAGTTAACAATATAAACCTTAGACTAGACTAACACAAATAACTGTCTTAATGAGAACACGCGCACTCTTTGTTTTAGTGTTTAGTTGTGAAAACAAAACAGAGTTGAAACACTAAGAGCCAGTGAAACATCTGCTACAATTCTGTTTATGACTGCCTTTGTTACCTTTTGAAGATCAGGCTGTGGCGGCTCGGCTGGGCATGGCAGTTTTAACATTACTCATGGTTCTTGGCTAGCTTTGTGTTAGCATGCTTTGTTTTCTATAATTCAGTTGTTTCTATCCTGGAGGCAGTTTGCACATTGCCATCACACTCTTGTTCTTTTGTGCAATAAAAATATATGTGTTACTGAACAATGTGATTTTAGTAACATGTTACTTTGGATCGCAGCACACCCAAGCTAGGTATTGAGTTAATAACTAGCTTCGTTTGACGACTTCCTGTGAGGTGAATCCAGATAACAGAAGGATATCCTGGATATGTTGAACGTGCTTTGTGGTACAAGGCCCAGCTAGTTGTTAGTAGCGTTCCAAACAAATACACAGAGATGTTGCCCTCTGGTGGACAAACTATGCAATGAATACTCATAACATGTCAAAGGGTGTTTCTCCCACATCTTTTTTTACTTTTTAAATTTTGATTTATCATCAGTTATAAATGCCAAAACCGATATCTCAGCAAATAGCTAATACCGGCGCAGTATATGGTAACAAACAGTATAAATTAGTGGGATTCACACATGTATATTTAATCTGATAATAAGTACATGAATTTAAAAGTGTAATTGTCACTAAATCAGCGATTGTTGTTGTTGACAGTATATAAGCTGATTTTCCAATTGTAAGACAAAGCATATTTAGCGGTGCCGTAAATTACATTTCTTAATGTGTGCTAAACAGAAAAGCATTTGGACCGGGAGCCTCACAGAGCAGATGTACAAAAAGGCTTACTCGGACATCTCTCGATTCCATGTACTTGTTGAATAAAACATCTGTCTCATGCACAAGGTAACGACAGTGAGAGGGCTTGTGTTTGCAGAGATGAAACTCCCCATCCTCCTCTATGCCCACGAGAGTTTAGCCTTGATGCATTTTACACCAGCCTAAAAACCTGCGTTGACAAGTTATCTGTGACCTGTGGTGAGAGCGGGAGTGGCTGCGGTGAAAATCAATCTTCGCCTCTTCTCTCGCCTTGAATACCAGCAGAGCAAACAAACAGGCCTAAACAATACGATATATACCACATATCAATTACACTAAATGCCTCAGTATCTATACTTCACTGTCCCAGGCACACACCGGTTACAAGGCACACACGCTGCTGTAAGACGATAATGGTGTTGCATTGTTCCTCGCCATCTGGGGGACTGATAAGGCCTGCCTGTGCATAGTTGATAATGAGAGCAGGCAGAGGAAAAACTGAGTGTTAAACATTTCCTTGGCCCATGAAAAAGGTTCCATTAAGTCCACTGACCCCAATTGAATATTAATGAGCTAATTAACGGATTTATTGTTATGCGCAATTTCTGGAGGGGCGATTTTTTTCAAGTGCTATTATTTTTTCTAATTATTTTCTGTACTTTTTATAATTGAATCTTTGTAGCTGCCAGCATCCTGTTTGTGCCTTGGCAACAAGAAAAAAAAAGCAGCTGGCATCTGTTTTTCCTTCTTTAAGCTCGCTGTAACCGCGACAAAAACAAAACAATGTCCGAACGTTTTGATACAAGCGTGTGTTAGTCATCACGGCTACTCCCAGAGCTTTCGTTAATGCAACGCAGTTCCCAAAATGTTGGTCTGTAAGAGCGGCTTTGCTTCTGTTTTTTAGAAATGCACAGCGTAAGAGATGTTCAGGTGTTGGATTACAAAAGTGCAATTACTTGGTTTGGTGCAGGCTGCACTGCATGCATGCACTTGACAAAGGTTTAAATGGGGCAGTGACAGCTGTGCTTGATAGATAGCATAATCAGCTGATGTAGAGGATGCACTGAAGCAGTCCTCTGTGGACAGCGAGAGACTATAGCCGGCTACTGAGAGAAATGGTAACCTTGGGAGGAATGAGTGCTTATAATTTATTTAATAGATACATGGACTGCAAAAGTAAATTGTTATCTTAATTATGTGATTGTTATTACATTTGTATACCCACGCTGCATTATTTATCGCATTGTATCTAGCCAGCTTGTTTTGATTTTATTTTCTGAAGCTCAACCATTTCCACACAAATTCACCCAAAACTGTTTTGAATTAAAAATAAATCTTGAGGATGATGAATGCCTATAGGATCTCCCTTTGGAGACAGACCCGTGATGTACCACAGGGATTACATCTTTGAGTTCTTCTGGAACTGCCTGGGGGCGCAGGCAGCCTGATGTCATGAAGTAGCATACGAATAACACGCCAGTTTAGTTAAATCGCTTTGCCTGTTATCACGTGCCACGTGCATGCAAATGCATGTTCCATAGGTCCTGATGAAGCGCTGGGAAGCTGGGGGGAGAAGAAATTAGCGCTGTCCCGCACTTAAAAACAGCACCTCAGTTTGAAAGCCGTGAATAAGGAACAGCCGGGGCCATTCTGATAACCTTTTTGGATAAGAGTAATATAATTATTATTATATTTTGCAGTGTGCATGTTTGCCTAATTCTGTTTATGGCTTAAACTCAATTCTAGCTTAATAAAACCATCAATTTCTTTTGGTTACTTCACCAATATAACTTAGAGTAATGAACTCATTTTGCTGTTGTATGGAAATTTTGTCTCATTACAATAATTTTGCCTGATCCACTCGGCGGCCGATATTAAGAGTAAGGCCCTACAGTCATAGACTGGGTTATTATGCTATACATCACAAAGTGCATTAGGCTCATAAAACCTGTCAACAATGAGGTTGGAAAGTTTGCATGCAGCCCAGCAGGTTAATATATTTCCTCCAAAGACTGACTAGAAGTGTCCAATCTATTGCCACTTTACTCCAGATTCATGACCCATCACCGCTTTTTCACTCAGTACTTGCCCTTCATCCTTTCCCATCAGATCAGCTACTCAGACTGTTGTAATTCCTATAATGAAGATTTGATATATATATTTTAAAGATTAGGGGAAATATATTTGGTTACTAGAGAATAAGTGAAGATTTTCTTATTTAAAAAAAGAGTGAAATTAAATCATGGTCCATCTTAAGCAATGTTTGGTTCATTCATCCTCTAAGAGTCCCTGAAAAAGCCTTGATCATGCATCTGGATGCTATACTGATGATTAAGCAGTTGTTTGTTTTTGTGAAAGCTTTTCTGCCTCAAACCTAATGTATGTTTTGGAACACTTAAAATATTTAATATTTAATGCTCCTAGTGGCGGAGACACATTGTGCGGTTTAAATGACTGTGGAAACACATGCATCCAGAACTTTCAAACAGCAATTCATTATCATTTTAACTACATCATTTCAGCGGTGAAAGCAACTCCTTATTGCATATTTCGAAGTTGTGTAGGAAATATGCATTCCATTTTCCTATAACTGACATCGCTTGATGGAAGTCGTGATTGCCCGCATGGTTGGCAAGTGAGTTGTAGTCACACTTATAAAGAACCAAAGTGGGGACAAAGATCAAACAACAGCGCATGGTAATTGTTTTGCAAACTGCATGTCAGCATGAATGTGTTGCACTGAAAGAGCCTTGTTTGCACAGCACTTTGAGGCATCAAATGCAGTTCTGAAAAGCTCGATGTTTTTCTTGAAGAGGGTAATCTTTTGTAACAATCAATTACGATACATTTCCCCCTTTGTCTAGGCACTAATAGCTCCTGTCTGAGCACATGGAGAGGCATGTCTAGTAAATATACACTGTTTTCCTTTTAAATGTCTTATAATATGCATGGGGAACACAGAAACACACTATGACAGAGGGATTGAGCATTAAAGCTGTAGAAGCAATTCAGCTGAGTTTCTCAGTCTAAGAAATGAGAATGGAGCAGTTTGTGGCTTTCCTCCCATTAGCCAGATTGAATTACTGTGTTTTACTTTTAAGGGCCATCTGTTCTGGTTTAATTCATATTTCTAAATCTGTCGTGTGTGTGTGTGTGTGTGTTTGTGTGTGTGTATTTGTGTGTGACAGAGTGAGAGAGATGGGTGGTAACCAATTTTTCGCTGAAAATAAAATGAAGTCTTAAGACTATTGTGGAAATGTTGCAGTTTGCAAGCTTCTCAAGACAGCTTTATTGGACAGTCTTTGCCATAAGCTGCTGCATGGTAATATGGCTGCATTGAAAACTACGATATCTGTAGTCAACAAATTACCCTTCTAAAAGATGTTAATTAAAAGACAGCCATCACATTTGCAATTCAGCACAGTGCACGGGAAGATTTGTCCCATTTTTCTCTCAGATACCAAAAGGATGCAGAGCTACATAGATACTCAAAGATAGATGGATGTGATGTTGCTGTATATTCAATTACTTACGACCCTTTATTCTGACTTTTTTGGGAGCTTTTCACTCCAAACCTCCAAACCTCCTGATTTATTACTATACTAAAATACTTACATTTGCACTAAAAGAAAAAAAGTAAATTGCATGAAAATGGCCTTTTTCAATCTTTGAAGCCATGAGTTAAGAAAAAAGATGACATAATCAAACAAATTACACATAAAAGTGACTACTAACGTGACATTTTGTAGTCAGTTTCACAATTTAAATAAATATAAACAC
Organism: Neolamprologus brichardi; assembly: GCF_056152115.1. NCBI lineage: Eukaryota > Metazoa > Chordata > Actinopteri > Cichliformes > Cichlidae > Neolamprologus > Neolamprologus brichardi. The sequence goes on along the minus strand of NC_142104.1, from coordinate 20,615,537 downwards.
AGAGAAAGTTAAACATTGGAATCGGGGATTCTGAATGAAGTGCCAAAGACAGCCTTAAAGACTGAACTATATTTGAAAGTGTGGACTAGAGATTTATCTTCTCTTTGTTGCTGAAGTGTGCGGGATCATCAGTATATAAAGATTTAAATTATTCAGAATAAATCCTAAATGCCCCCTCTCCCTGCATGAACTCAAGTGACAGTAAATAAATAAACAAAACAAATGAATGCCATTAACTGAAGCCTTAACATAATGCTGTTGTCATGCATTTATATTGAATTTCAATATTTTACAATGGATTTTGTAATACATTATTGAACAAATTGATCAAAATTAATGTATATGTTTTTCACACCAGCTTTGCCTGTTGTACAACATCTGTTATCTGCATGATAACAGATGTTGCACATGTGCATGTGCACTCCTGTGTACAAATCAGCATCATCTTCTATCTCATTCTCGCTGGCAGGTTTGAGTATGATGTTTTGTGCCCTTCTTCTTTGTTGACAATCCATAACCATAAACCTAAACCAGTATCCAAAATTCTCAGTGTTTGTTTTAGATTCTAGACTGTAGACAAATTAGCAGACCATATCCACATATTGTGGATCTAACTGGCTGCTTCTTAAAGCCTTGACTGACAAGGAAGCGGACACCTGGGTAGTTGAGCTTTGCTGATAGATTTTGTTTCACAACAATCATTAAGAATTTGCTGTGATAAATCATTACTACTGTATGCCTTCGTACTTTATAGGACTTAAAAGTTTGATCAATAGAAACGGTCTATCATGAAGGCTCATGCCATTAGCCATCAGCACGCATAACGACTGAACGGAGCCCTGGTTGAAATCATTTTCATATTGTTACCTTGAATTCTTGGAGAGACAAACATGTTCAGATGTTGGAGTTTGTGCTTCGCTTTGTAAAATGTATTTATTTTTTACTGAAAAATAAAGTCAGCATTAAGCACTTACAACTGCATCATGTCGAAAGGCCACGAAAGTTAGTAAATCCGCACAGTGCAGCAAAAATAAATATGTTTACAGCGCGGTCCAATAAAGTGTCTGGTTTCTGTAGCTAACTGCGTCATAAGAGGCACGCTTTAGTGACAAGTGGGTGCTAACTAGGTTGCTAGCTGTTGGTTGGATCAGCAAAGTGAAGTCACTGAACTGGACCTTTGTGTGCAGGGCTCGCAAAATCGCTAGCCCGACGTCCGAATTTGCGCTTGTTTTTTGCTTTCACTTTGCAATCGCGCGAACTGTGTATGGAGAGCGACAGTACTGATTGGTGAGTGACGATAATTTGCGCACCAATTCCTCTGACATCGTCTCATCAATCGTTAGCTTACTATGCAAACATGACAAGTGAAATCTCCCGCAGCAAGCTTAAACATGTGAGAGCTTGATCGCGCAGAGAATCGCTGAGCGTTATGTGAGTGCGTGTGTAAAAGCAGCAGGATATATATTTTAGTTCTACTGAGCCAATAAGACAGGTCAGGGTGAAGAAGTGACAGCCAAAGAAAAGCTTACCACAAAACGGAAAAGTTATGACAAATCAGACTATAAGGCAAAAAGAAAGTGCAGCTTTATGGTTTCATGGACAAAAGAATTTCTGTGGCTGCAATATGACGAGCTAAATAACCAGGGGTGCACATAAGTGGTCCGCAGGTGCGCATTCGCTGTCAATATAAAAAACGCGCACAAGATAAGAAGTTGCAACGCGTGTTTGCGTACATAAGATTTTCTGGAGGAGGACAGACATTTGTTTAGAACTCTTAAAGATGTCGAAGAAGCTCCTTTAAGCAATTACTTTGGTGTTCCTCCACCTCCAAAGAAATGTCAGAAGGAGTCCGAACCGCAAAAGAAGCGCGTATTCTCAGAAAAGTGGTTGCAGGAGGTGAGCTGACTTCAAACAAATGATGAACGCACAGAGATGTGATGCAGAATATGCCGTGAAAATCCCACTCTGGCGGACAAAAACAGTGCCTTTTATATGGACGCAAACGCGGGTTGCAACTTCTTATCTGGTGCGCGTCTTTTATTTTGACAGCGAATGCGCACATGCGGACCACTTATGTGCACCTGTGTAAATAACATAATGTTCTGCCGGGTGTGTTGTTGGTTTTCCCTCGATTTCTGAGTCGACAAGCGCCTTTGTTACTGGGACCAGTCATTTTAAGAAAGGCCCCCATTAGAACCCATGAGAAATGCAAGAAATGCATTATTGCCCAGTCTGCAGTATCTTTCCCAGAACAAACACCAATTGCAAATAACATATTAAAAATAAACCTAAAAATCTGTTTAGAACAGCGTACTATGTTGCAAAGAGTGAACTACCACTGGCACAATTTAGCAGTCTTTGCAAACTTCAAAAAGCAAATGGCCTAGATCTTGGTTCCACTTGCCTCTTACTCGTGACTTCAGTGGAAATTTCAAATTCAGGATCTGACACAGACTGATTCATGTCCTACACAGTTCTTACAAGTTCATAGAAATTTCTGTTCAATTAGAACCAAGTATTTGAGTTGATGATTGTAATTTTTATGCAATGTTGTCATTTGTGTTTCAACAATTTTTTGATTGTTTTGTTTCCTTTACAATATTATACTTTAATGTATAATATTGTAAAGGAAACAAAACAGGAAACAAAACATCAATCAAAAAATTGCTCTCTTTTTTTATTCGGGCTACTTAAATTTATTTTGGGCTACCAAAAACTGAAGAGTCCCTGCCCAAAGGGCTACCAGGGATTTTGAAATTTTGCGAGCCCTGGTGTGGTGTTTATGTAAATGTTTATAATGCAGTTATCTTACAAATAATCTGATTTGCAGTGTGGTCAGTTAGACCGAGAGACAGTCCAAGAAGTCCACTATTGCATGGTTCATGTTACTTTGCAGTGACTCAGAGGAATCTGTGTCTGTGCTATGCACCCATACAGTGTAAGCATATACCGTTCTGACTAAGCTTCCTAGCGTTAGTAGATTATATATATTATATATACCCTCTTGTTCAAATAGGGTTACTTCTGGCTCCAAAAGCCAGGTAGCAATGGCAATAATGCTAAAACTGATGCTTCAAACTGGTGGTAGATGTTCTCTTTTTACTTATGTATAGCATGTAAGCGAGACTGCATTAGCTAGCACTCAGGATGTATGTACTGCTGCACAAGAGAAATTTCCACTCTCCTATATGCACTTTGCTACTACTGTATGCAGGGGGTGCATGTTAATTTAGATTAACACTTAGAGATCTCTTTTAATTTAATTATTGCTCTCAGGCATTATCTGCCATGTCACATTCTTCCCTCTTTCTCTTTGAAATGCTGACATGAATCTGGGCCTGGAAGAGCCTCTAAAATGTTAGTGATCCCCTGTTCTGTTGCAAAGATGGAGGTGCATGGCTTGAGGGGACAAACCATTTCCCTGCCAGCCGAAAGACTCTCCAGAACAACCTCTTCACAGACCAGCAGGCCTTGCACTGTCACTGAGTCCTACGATTGAATTGAATGGTCCACAGATTACTCAATTATTTCTATATACCAGCCTTCCATGGCAGACTAAAGGCCTATTATTGGAGGGACTGAGACCATAGGAACTTATTACATGTGTGACCTTTTAAAGCCTTTCACCATGATGGATCTCAGGTGAGAATTTACTGGAATCAATTTTTATCTGAAAGCTCGATGCTTGCTCACCAGCCCTGCCCTGTGTGGAACATTCACTTTATAAAAAAACAAAAAGCGGCAAAGGGAGAGACGGCCGCTCGACTGCTGGAAATGGGCAACATTTTAAAGCATCCCAAATGCTCGTGTGTCCTTTCCTCCCAAATTAAAGAGACTTTGAAATAGGGGGCTGGAGGAAGTGCTGGAGTATTGTGCTTAATCAAGGTAGAAATACAAAGACAGAGCCAGTTCCCCAAAGGTTCACATCAAAAGGTGCATCCCACTTTGTGAGCTATTTAATCAGTTAAAACACAGATGGCAGGCTGCCGCAATTAATTAATCATATATGAGGCATCCTGTACCTGCTAGCAGAAAGTATGTCAGTGCTACAGAGATCTCATTTGGATTTCATTGTAACTATGTGCCACCAGAATAATTGCTCTTTATGAGCAGGGCTAGCTTTGGAATTTGTTCTGGATATAATGTAAAAAATGTGAACTTTTGCTACTGTCACTGAGGCAGAGTAAAGGGCCGCTGTTATTACTGACAGAATTCTTAGGAAGCCAAGTCTTTGCTTGTGAAGCCTCTTTTATGTTTCAGAAAGAAACATAAAAGGGTAAATAGCTATTTATTCTGGCTAAATTTATGAAAATGGCAACAAGCGTGGGTGAGACTGATGCAAATTTGCTGCAGGTGTGAACTTGATCTTTCTTGTTTCTCTCACTTTCCCAAAAAACTGAGGAAAAAAGCAAGAAGGGATAGAAACCTACACACACACATGCACAGGTGCTAGGATACATACGGAGATGCAAGAGATGTGTATGTCTGTAGAGTTAGAAAACCCTTAAAGTTTATTATACTTCTTCAGTGTGCTGTATATTTTAACTGCACCATGTACAGAGGGTAACAATGCCAGAGCTACCCTAAATCAACAGTATTGGTAATTACCAAAATAATTTTCATCGTTATGTTTCTGTAAACCCACCAGTATGCACAAGCTCTTTAATCAAACAGATATTTTTAATGTTAAAATATAGATAACGATATCTTTATTATGAGTTTTCAATTTTACTGATCTACAAGAAAGCAGGAAATATAGTAAAGTACATTCTCGTTTTTTGATTAATGTGCCAAATTACAGTTGTTTACTTGCATTCGTTTGCTTTATTGGTAGAATGTTATGCTTTATTAATTTTCTGACTTCTCAGAGAAGTCCAGTGTGCCCGCTTAAAAATGTGAATATAGTTTGTTATTTGCCTTATAAATATAATTTAAGAAAAAAGTTTTGACAGATTTCTAAAATGTGTGTGTGTGTGTGTGTGTGTTTATGACAAATGGTCTAATAAACGTTTTAAACACTGTAACCAAAAACATCAATAAATTATCATACTTCTAAAGAATGTCTCAGCAAATTGACCTCAATAACAAAAAAGAACAGGCAGATATATCCTGATATATTTACTTTGAGGCAATATACTGTATATCTCAGACAACTTGTAGCCTGTCCAGAGTTTCATTAACAACTACAAATCTGTGTTTGTTGATGGGTTAAACAGTAACAGAACTACAACAGATAATAGTTATTAAAACAACCATGTACGATGGACTAAAAATGTAGCATTGAGGCAGACAGCCTGTAGAGCACGATATTATACTTAGTTGTGCTAAATATAAGATCCAAACCAATAAAATCTCTCCAATAAAAGCATTAATTTGACTGAAAAGTTCAAGGCCTGGTATGTATCCCTATAAAGTTTTTGATTATAATGCAATCTATTCAATTGTAAAGTTACGTAACGTCACTATTCATTTAATTCAACATTTGTTTAATATGCAAAATCTTGGAAAGAGAAATACATTTAATGCTACAAGGTCACGGTTTAGCTGCCTGGTATGTTATAGAGGATATCATACATAACTTGATACTGTGGACTGATTTGTAGGATTAAAATAGCAAGTTCAGAGTGTGACACACAGGAACTCGTCATCTATGTCTACATAGGATCTATCTACATGTCTGCATAGGATCTGGGGCACAGTATTGATTGCAAGCAGGGGTTAAATTGGGATTTGGGGGGTGGGGGAACCTGGAGATCAGATGCACTATTTCACTTTGGGGGAAAGAATTACTTAGACAGGAGTGACATAATAATTTGTTTTGTTAGCTCCAGTAGATTTTTCTTTGTTTACAGACTGGGATCAACTGATCTGTGGCACTGCTACTCTGATATCTACTGCTCTTTGTGGATGTAGCCAACCAAATTCAAGAAAGCAGCGAACTATATGGTCAATTTCCAAACTGTAAACACTATATAGCTAGCATAAAAGGTAGAATTAATTGAATATAAGTAAATATAATCAGCAATGAATCAAGCAATCAGTCTAATAACCCATAATATGAATTGAAATATAAATTGTAGCCCGGTAATGGTAACCCAAATGCAAATAATCCAACATAGTGAAAAACTGTAAACTTCATCACAACACTGCATACTAACCAGTGTAGTCTGCATTAAACTGGTATTTCCATGCAACATTTGAATAACACTTAATTGGTATACTTCAATTTGTTTTGCAAGATATCTCACAAAAACATAAATCAAAACATCAGGTACAGAGGGGGAAATAATTATTTGATCGTCTGCTAAATTTGTATGTTTGCTCACTTACAAAGCAATGAGCATGCTCAGATTTTTATGATAGTTTCATTTTAATTCAGAGAGACAGAATATTACCCAATCCAGAACAAACACTTTGCATAAAAGTAATAAACTGGATTTGCATGTCACTGAGCGAAAGAAGTATGTGATCCCCTACAACCTAGCCAGAAATTTGGCTCCCACAGTTTGGCTGTGTGCCTCGAGGAAAACGCTGCCTTAGTCTAGAGTGTGGATATGGGTATTACTTTTATTTTTATTGCACTAAAGGACAAGAGTGTGATGTTAAAGTGGAAAGTCAAGACAGAAACATCTATGTTATGCTGCTAACAGAACTTCAGCTCTTTGCAAGCATTTGCACAAACAGCATGCTAACGCTAAGCTAGCAAAGAGCCCAGAGCTATTTAAAAGTTTAGTAAATTATGACCCGGGCCCAGCAGCCTGAACTTCAACTTTCACAGGTAACAAAAGCAGTGATGAGCAGTCAGGCTGCAGCCTCTGTTTCTTCCTGTTCATGTTCTAAAGTAAAATCACCGTGGCGATCGCTTTAATAAACTCTTTGTGCTGGTTTTCATTGTTGCTTTTGTCCTGTCGGCTTTGTGTTCATAGCTAAGTACTAAGAAAGATCATATGTGTGTTCTCATTAGGACAGGGATTGCGTTGGTCTGTGTGTCTGGCTATATAGATAAATGGTAATTATGAGACAATAAGGTCATTTTACAGAGAAAGGCAAAAGTAATATAACAGGTAGTGTAACAAATTACTTCCTCCTGAGAGTAATTAAGTAATGTACTGCATTACTTTTAAGTGTTCTGTGTAATATATGCGTAATACAATACTTTTTTCGAGTAATGACCACTGATCACAATTAGGGCTGCCACGATTAGTCGACTAGTCACGATTACGTTGACTATCAAAATCGTCAACGACTGATTTAATAGTCGACGCGTCGTAAGATCACAAAGGATGCAGGAATAAGTAGTAGGATTTAAGAGTGGAATAATGGACTGAAACAGAAGATGGCAGCACTTAATGTACAAGGATGCCAGTTGCCGTTAAACCCGAAGAAGAAGAAGTAGCTCTGTCCCAGAATTCATAGCGCGGCCCTGCTCAGTTTGCAACAATGGTGGCAGCTAGTTAGTTTTAATATTACTCTTATTATTCTTTCTGGGTCACAAAATAAACGTTTAACATATTTTCAGGCGAGAATGTAGCTGTGCAAACCTCAAATATCTGCTCAGTTTATCAAGACATATTTTCAAAAGCGCTCCGACGTTTTCGGAGACGTCTGTTACCCACTAGCTCGATAGCTAGCGGGGGCAAGGCTCACTAGAGCCCGTGAGAACACCGGACTCCCGGCAAATCGTTTTCAAACCCACCGCCGACATTCGCTACTCAGGTTAAACATATATAAGTCACTTAGATAACTTAAAAATGTTATTGTTTGGCTTTTTTTTAGTATTTTATTTGTTCCTGAGTAAATCGGTTTGGCTGAGATTAAAGTTATAGTTTTTACACAGCTGAATAAACGTCAAGCAGACAACTGATTATCAGAAGTGTGAGATGCTGGAGAATATACTCCGGTGTCCCGTTATATTTTAGATAGCAAGGAGTTTATTAAAGTTCACCGAAAGCAAATTTCATTAAAATTTAATAAACTATCATCTTGTCTTTATTTTTAGTTAGCACATACCTTAAACACACAGCTGTAAGCTAATGATAGTTATATAAGAGCAGACACATGCTGGTGCAATAAGCTGTACGTTTTACGTCCAATGGATGCATGATCTGACTAGTCAACTATCACAATAATCGTTTGTGGCAGCCCTAATCACACTATATGCACAGACCATTTGACCACACAGCATGCGGTTCATTTGCATGAATGTAATTTCTTTGACAAACATGCTTAGAGATGGTGGTGACTCTTAAAGCAGAGCCAGTGAAAACTCAAATCAATAAGGGGTCAAAGCAATAAGTGCAATCGATGATGGAATAGGAATCGCTAAATTCCGATCAGTCCCTACTTACATGTATGATTAAAATGTGCAACATATAAAATGTAACTTTCCTCGTTTGTTACATCTATCAGTGTCACATAAATGTTTTTTGTCATCCTGAGAAATACAGCAGACGTACCTTTCGCCAAGAGACACATTTTGTGAAAAAATGTGAAGAAACAGTTCAGGATTTTGCACTTGAAACCACCTGATACTTAATGTCATTGATGTTATGCTCACTCCACAGCTAGCTACATGTAAAATACTGCAACTAGGTCTGCACCATGAACGCATCGCAGGGATGAGAAGAAAAAAGATGTATTGAGGGTGTAAGCGGGCCTTGGGATGTCATTATTTTCTTATTACTGAGCAAGTATCTCCACGCTGTCACTGGATGTAGCGCCAGGCTGCAGCACACGAAAAATTAGCTCATTTAATAGTAACCTGCCTATCAGATTTAATTACTCATCACCTGAAGGTGCTGGAATGCTGTTCTGGATCACTCAGGCTCACTTTAACCCCTCATTGTAGGATTGCCCACATTCTGGATGTCCAGGAGGCGTGTTGTGTTTAAAACAGGAGAAAATAGAGGAAAGCAGATGACTGAAAAATGCTTCTGCTTAAAGACACTGTTAGAGATTCTGAAAAAGCTGGTAAGAAGTCACTTTGTTGCACTTGTTCTGATTTAGCATTTTATGATTAAAATGTGCTGTTGGGGAAACGTGCAGTAATCCAACAAAATTGAACATTATTTTGTACCATTACAGTGAGGACTGAAAAATATTGGAAGTATTAAAGATCTGTGTTAGGACTTGGTTGAATTTTAGAGTGTTTTCTGTCGTAGCATGGAGTTATATCAATTCAAAAAGCCAAATATGATGAAGTGAAAACTGAAAGGACTCTGAGGGCTGACAGCAAAGATTGAAAAAACCACTGGGGTGAGGGCAGCCTTATACGAGCCTGTGCTAGTATTAAGTTAACTCTGGATGTGTCAGTATTGAACTGCATTGTACATAATAATGAAACCATGAAAAGGACCACCGAGCATATGGTTTGTGCATTTGCGAAGTAGCGTTACACCATCGAACTGATGCATTCGGAGCTTAAACACAGTACAAACTACTCCCCGTGATTTTATTTGCTCACTCACTATGTAAATACACATAGCAATGCAGTGATCTCTCAGCTTTTTTTTGGGACGTTTTATACATGAAGTGTTTCCATCCAATCCCAAGTGCCTATCCTTGGGGGTGTAAAGAGACAGCATCACATCAGAGATAATAAAAATAATATACTGTATATGTCTTCTCTGGATCATCCATACTCAACAAGGTGATGCGCACGCTCGCTATTCTTTATGAGAGAAGAAAATTGCACATGTAATAAAATCCAATTTTATATTTTATTCTGAGAACTACAATAAACACAAAACAAGCAGTAAATAAGCTTTTCAAAAAGCTGATTACCAAAGCAATTTATTGCCAAGTCCAGGACTGTGTTAAAGCAAAGCAGCACTGGAAAGTGGAGGGACCCACATTCCAAATCTTCTCTCCCTCAAGCTCTTTGCTTGCCACGTTATTAGCTGGGCTGCTTGCTGAGGAGCCAATCTGATCAACTTATTTTACTATACAATGCCCCAGCTCCCGCTGAAAGCAGTTAAAAATTGCTTGTGATTGAGGTCATCTTTGCATCCATTACAGTGGTAAACACTATGTCTTTGACTGAGGACATTTCCAGTCCAAGAGTGAGCTTTTCTGCAACAAAGAGACGGAGCTTAGTGGCAAGAAGTGTAACAACATTTTTATGTTTTCAAAGAGCAGATCAATCTATAAAGTGTTTATTCGTGGACTGCATGTTCTCGAGCTGAATTTTGTTTTTTTTTGTCACGAAATAGATTTTTCTACAGTGTACAATATAAGGTGTCATGTCAGGCATGTTATGAAACTGTCGACTCAAATGACCATTTTACCCTTCCCATGTTAGTCACACTTTTTGTTCTGAATCACTGATAAAACATAGTGTTAATGTGAAAAATGCTTCAGGGATTTTGTCGGCTGTATTGTATTGCAGATATCTGAAATTAGCTCTAACTTTAGGTGGGGATGATTGGGGAATGAGCAAAAAGTAAAAAGTCTGCATAATATTTTTGAATATAAATTGAGGCTGTGATGGCAGGAGAAAATGCTATGTGGGGATTATTCACAGTTATATAATGTTAGGAAGAAAACCAGGCGCTTCTCATTTTGGTCACTTATCCCTCATTGTAAAGGTCTGTATATTTCATTGCTGGTGCAGCAGCTTAGGGGATACATTTCAAAGCAGCAAATAAAAATTGGCTAAACTTCCAAAATTAGCACTTCAAAGTCAAACATGATTTGCAGCGAGGGAAGGGGTGGAAGCAGTGTGACTGTGAAAGTGTGTTTGTAAAAAGCTAACTCAGTGTGTGTGCGTTTGAGTGTGTGTGTGTGTGGCAGAGCTGATGTGCAGAGTTCAACATTAGGCCTTAGAACCAATTTCTAGGCAAATTGGTTTCATTTAAGAATGAGATCAGAGTAAGCAAACCTCTTTCAGGGCAAGTTCATGCATCTGTAGCCATTTATTTCAGTTTTATATGCATTGCTTGGCACAGGCTGTTTGTAGGTAGAATATGCATAATCTTAGCCATGGGCACCATGCTATAGTTAACATGTGCACACTTACCTGTTATTACCATGAATTTAAATAGTTTCTTCCATTTTTATTGCATTCTGTCACAAAGAGCTTCAGCAGTAATTTAGCATTTTGTTTTCTATATTCCTTCCAGCACTGCTGTGGAATCAGTGCTAATCAAAGCCACTTGTAACTAATTGCCCTCTTCAGTCTCTTGCATATAGCAAAAAGCAGGCCTATTAGGCAGCAATGGAACATATGCTGAAATTTTAGAGTAGCTTTGAAAATCTGTTTATTTGCAAGGGGAATAACAGTCACTTGACCACAATTAGCATCTCTGTACATATCCTTTCATGTAAAAGATTGAGTGTACCCCATAGATATTATACACAAACACACACACAGACCTATAAATTTGGACAAGGACAGATTTAATCCATTTAAAAGTGCATGCACATAAAGGTGAGCTTCAGAAACATAACAATTTACATTTTTCTGTCATCTCCATAATTCGAGTTAATAAAAGACATCAGTCACAGGGAAAACTATGTACACCTCTACATTTATCACATCTTCACATCAATACAATTAGATCACGGGGCTCCAAATGAGATGCTGATAACTACAACATGCCCCAGTCACACAAGCCGCACAAGACAGCCACCATAGAAAAATGTGGATTCTTCTTTTAACCGGTTGGCTATCGACTACAGTCGGTCGCTAGGTACAATTGGTTTCAAAAACCTGCCTGTGTCAGGTTCACTGCAGTTCCCCATAGTTTGCATGAAAGACGTTGACTTCTCTGCAGACACCTGCAGCTTCTCACCTCGCGGTGGTGAATCTGTAAAAAGTGCAATGCAAAATGGAAATGCTGCACCTTTTGAAATTAAAGGCATCCACTGTCACCAAAGCAATAACACTTTAAGGTTTTTACTGCAGCACCGCCAACCTCCAGCAAACTCAATCTCCACTTTCTAACCAGTTGGGAAATCTACCTTTTTCTCCCAGTGGCTGGAGGATGCCAGGGAGTGGCTGAACAGTCTCAAGGCCTGTGCAACTGAGGTCTAAATAAGTGACAGGTGTAACCCATATCATTTGAAAATTCTCATATCTAAGATATTGTGTTCTCTGTAATATTGAAGTATGCAGTGTCATCAAGCCAAGCCGGTCTTTGAGGCCTTCAGAATAAAAAAGGCTGTGGATGCCCACAAATCTGGCAGGGGATTTAAAAAGATCTGCAGCTTATTGAAATAAGTCCGACCTGCCCCCACGTTGTCCAGAATAATTAAAAATGATGGCATTGTCGTGCATGTTTATTAAATATTTTGGGAGATAAATGTGAACGCGTGGGATAGATTTTTTTAATTTTGGTAAAAGAAAGAAAGGAAAAAGGTCTGTTAGTGCATAGATGCTAAGGTTGTGATTCATGTCCAGTGCATCCTGTAATTTCACTGCTTTATAACACCGATCTTTCTCTAAGCCTGAACACTGTGCTAAGATGAAAAGGTTTGGTCCTGGATGTTACAAAACTTGTAACATTGTATAGCTGTATAGTTGAGTCATAACAATAAAAAACCCCTCCTCTAATTAGCTGTCCTGTTGGGGTCACTACATACAATGCCTTTTGTATTATGAGCATGTTCCCTTGATCTGTAAAGAAGCCCCATTTAAGATCCACAAACTTGGTCTTCCACTGAGAAAGGAGTATTTTGTTAGATGGAAATGAACAGAACTGTTCAGATAATGATTATAATTCCCCATATGGCCGTAATGAGGTTGATTCCTCGCCAAGAGTTGGGCAACACACTAATTTATATAATACACTGGCAAGAGGTTACTTTTAATATACCTGAAATAATCAAAATGCATAGCCTATTATCACTTCCTTCAAGAAAACTCTCAACCATAAAATTAAATTCAGTGTAATTAGAATTGTTGCTGATGGATCCAAAATAAAACACAGAGTTACTAGTTTCACTTAGATTTTTTTGGCAGCCTTTCCACTTATCTGCTCTCCGTGTGGTTTTTCTATTCTACGTGCACCCTTTATGACCACGCTCTGCTGACAGCTGTCCCTATGTCAATATGAATGCCTGTCAAGAGAGATTATACATCACATGAGTCGAGGCAGATAATGAGCAAGAGGGAAGGGCACTTTTTAACACCCCCTCGTGTGCAACATATGACACCAGCCAAGCTAATTAAGCAGATGCCATAATGCAGTAATCAGGAACACAGAGGAGGTTTGAGAATTCACAAAGTTGAGTCATAACAGAGCAACATTTGGTGCTTAAGAACTTCTCCACCAACACAAGCAGATGGGAATGCCAAGCTGCAGTGCGTGTGTATTTATGTGTGTGACTATGCCTGTTTGTGCGCCGTGTTTTGCAATTATCGATGTGTACGTTTCTTAATAATATCTGTGTGCATGTGTTTTTATTACATAGATAGATAGACTGTGCACGTGCATGCATGCCAGTGCACACATAGCTGAATCGGCACGTTCCTATTACCTTTCAGTCGGGGACAGTGTTACTTGGTCAAGTTTTTTTTTTCCTCATTATTTTTCAGCAAAATGAGCAATCAGCCACATTGCAAAGAGCCTGATTGTTTCCCCCTGTAAATCAATCCAAGAATTGCAATTAAAATGTTCTCTTATGTGGTATAATTGATGCCTACCTAATCCTTTATTTGCACACCTGCCGGTGAGTCTGAATTTTTAATGAATTTCTAATTAATGCTCTTTGCACACTTGATTTATGTGTTAGCAAATTATAATGATGTTCTGTGTCCTGCTGGTAGGAGAGTTCTTCGCAGATTGGCGAGCCTCGGTGGAAATCTGAAGTTTGTTGGACACACTGTTGAATGAATAAGAGTTAATACACACATGGAGATTAGTCGTATTAACCCCAAGGGCATTCATGTATTTGTCATTTGAGACACATTTAGCAACATATATACGTCGTGGCTTATTTCTTTGGAATTGCGCGGTTCTCAAAAGGCCAAACGTACATGAACGTAAATGAAGCTATTTATGTTTCGCTCACACAGAGATAAACTGGTGACAGAAAGTCTCCCACTAAATCAAAGGCAGCATTAGGTGGTTTTAATTCTCAGGGTCTTCCACGACACACGTGAAGTCTGGTAATGTGAGTGAAATTAAGGCCAATGAGGCCCGTCCAAACCGATGTGCAACAATACTTCTTACTGACCTTGGATGGAAATGAAATGGATGATGAGCCATGAATTTTTAAAAACTGCTTCAGTGTGTAAAAATGTGGCTGTTTCAGCTTTGCTGGGTGTAACATCACATAAATGTTGAGATTTTTTTTGTAATTATAGCTTGTTACTGCTAGTAACTGTGTAGTAACAACAAGAAACTATGATTACTATTTAACTTTCAGCCTTAATATATTAAAAACAAATCCATGGTAATCAGTGTTCCTGCACATAGCCTTTAGCTGTGTGCAGAAACACTGCAGTTAATATATGCTTAACGCCTTTCCCCCTCCTTTAATTTAAAGATTAATGTGTACAAATACATGTAATAAGCAAAGCCACTGAAGTGGATTATCACTTGATGGAGTGGCTGCAAATCTTGACAGCTCGACCAGAGTTGGTATATCAGATATAACCTCATCAGATAAACAGACAGTGTCACACATCTCCATTAACAGTCTTCTGGGGAAAGTACCCTTTAATACAGCTCTGCACTTGTGTAGCTGATGAGTTTGAATGAGCTCAAACTCAATGAGCATTTATTTTCTCTCTAATTTATTTGCTGTTGCATTTCATTTCCAGGCCAATTCACCCTCATAATCAGATGGCAATTAGTGAAGCATGAATCACACAGAGCAGCTCAGCTTATCTCAGCCCCCTTTCATGACACCTGCACGCTCACAACAACACGGTTTTGGAGAAGCATTCTTTTATTCCAAATAAAATCTTATTTAGTTCATTTTAAACAGCATTTCTAATTCCATCAGAACTCTGCAAAATGTAATAAAACTTGTTTCGTTGCATCATGTTTTAAAGAGGACTTCAAATATATTTTTTTTCCTCGCCTGCAGGGCTCTTTACAGCGTTGCAGTTTTCTGATACATGATTACATATCAACACGTGGGCCAACTCCTTCCAACAACAACTTTGGTTTTTGGTAAGAGAAAAAAAAATCTCACTATGAACATTTAAGAATCTTTAATTCACACTAGTAATAAAATTGCATTACATTTCATAAAATAAATGTTCCAGTTTATATATACAGAGAAAACAGACTGTACATACCCTCCAGTGAACCATTTCTTAAAGAAAAAGAAAACAAACCTGAAACAAATTTCACAAAACATACAAGCAATACAGTGCTCAGCTAAGCAGGCACAACTGTACATCAAAATTTGTAACTGCTCAGTGTTGAGGGGGGGAAGTGGGAGGGGCAAAAAGTTTAACATTTACAATAGAGTCCTTAGGGACTGATAAAGGGGTCTTAAAAAGTATTGCAGGCAAGCAGACAGACGCTTGTCTTTTTTCCAAGTGCAGCGGAACATCCATCTCGTGTGTAACGTGTGGAGCCGGCTGTTGCTGCCGTCGGGGTCCAACTATTGGACCTGTGTCTCAAAGCTCCCATTCAGCTGACCTTCCTCATAGTCCATTTGACACAAAATCATGTTGTTTTTTAGGAAAAACTTGTCCCCGACGCAAAACCTGTTGGCACACAAAAACAAAAGGCGGAAAAAAAAAACATTGTCAAAAACAAAACGAAAAAAAAAGATGATTAATGCTGGCATCACGACAAAGTGGTGTGTGTTTGTTGACTGGTTGACTCTGCTCTGGCAGTGAAAACGCTGCGTTTAGGATCAGCAGGTACTGATGATTCTGTTTGATCGCACACATTTGGCTCGAGACATTTTACCTCATGCGCCGAGACCGCGGCTCGCCAGATTCAGAGTCTGTTTTGATGGCCATCGTAAAATGTGTGGCTTCAAATAAAAGTAGATTAAAACCCTAAACAGTTTCGAATCAAACAGACACAGGCGCTGGCACCCAATGAAAAGCAGGTCAGTTCTCCTTGGCCTGGCAAAAGCGGCGGTGGCGCCGCAAGAGTTTCCAAGGAAACTCTGCCACGGGGTTAGCTTTTCGCACACCAGTTTAGTTCCGGTGCTCGAAAACATTTTTCCTCCAAAGTCTCACAGTCAGTTGGAGAGGGGAAAATAACACATAGCAGCCTGCCCCACTGATGTTCTTCTGTGTGCTGCTGTTTGTTTGTGTGACACAGTGGACACAGCTCCATAATGTGACTGAAGGGGAGTGAAGATAAGAATACAGCTGAAAATGGCTTGGCTTTAGTAATGTGCCAGGCTGGTAACACAGTAAATAAAGCTGGTAACGGTCACAGCCGTGGCAATACTGTGCCAGATGAGACCTGGCTTTGTGTCTGCCAGCTGAGAAAAGAGACTGCAGTCATAATTCCCTTACAGCAGGTGTTCACTATGGTAACTGAATCTGGTCTGCAGAAGGTTAATGGGCTTGTGCTGTGTGGAGGAACAGGGTCACAGCACCCCTGACAAGCATGCAAAGGACGTTCTGCTTTCAGAGAGGTGCCATTACTGACAGTATATTAATGGGAAAAAGCAATATTTGGCTATGTCATATTCTGTGTACATCATACCATACAGTAGGCTTTGTGCTTGCTCCAATTCTATAATAGTTCCTATCCCTTAGGAAAACGCCATTTCACACCTGTGTCTATTCTCTTTTGTGCAACAGCACAAATCTGGAGGACGTCATTTTTATTTTTTTTGTGGCTCCTTTGCCTCCTCGGACAAATGAGAACAAAAGCTAATTTTACATCCCATTGGCTTAAAAGATTTACAGATCTAGCCACAAACAAGGACAAAGTGCTGGCAGCGTGACATAATAGAAAATAATTAGCAGGGCATTACAAATGCAATGCAACCTTGATTCTTGCAACACAAGCCAACCGCAATTTACTCCCCCCACCACCAATTATAAACTGTGGTCTGCAATAACGGAATGAAATATAAAATTTCTTTTCCACCTGAGATTTTTCTTTTAAGAACCTCGAATATTTAAGCCACTGGCCATTTTAACGCCCTATTTTTGTGTGTGTGTTTTTTTCTTAAATATGCAATGTTGTTGTGCAGTTATGACCCCCATTCTTACCTCTGGTTACAAAGCTGACAGGCAAAACAGTCCAAATGGTAAACATTATCTCTGGCTCTCATCACCATTTCAAAGGCTGGGATCAGTTTACTGCAGGCTGCACAGTTCCCCGTTGTACCAAAGAGCCTGAAAGACAGAGCGCACAGACAGAGATTAACCCACCTTCTCTTTACCTAGATGCAGTAAAAAGAGCAAACAAACACGTAGCGAAATGACAGCAAGAAATGTAAAAGAAAGAAGTTCAATAAAAACAGGGGCTTTCACAGGAAAAAGGGAGTGAAAATCGAATTGAAGGCAAAAATCTTTCTTGGCATCCAGTTAGTATATTTGTTAATGAGAGTTACAAACATAGATCTTAATTCTTGGCTAATGGTCTAATTATAATGATCACATGGTTTTAATCTCCTTCTTCAAAGAATTTCCCTCTCGCACACTGCAAAAGCAACGAAAACAGGTCTGAGGCAAACCATTTGAACTGCTGAAAGTTTTCTTCTTTCAAAACAAAACTACCTAATGAGTCTGTCTTCAACCAAATCCAGCTGGATTTTTTTTGCACATGAGGCTACACTCTATAATGTAGTCGTAAGTTCAAAAAGATTTCTGTTACAAGGATTCAGGCTCAAACCCTCGCTCTCTCGCTTTTCTCCGTCTTCCTTTTTCATTCAGAGAAGAACCTGAGACAGTGATGGTAGATGCAACCTTGAGGAGTTAACTAAATGTTTTACAGTGAACAGACTCACTGCTCAAACCTCACTGTGGCTTGTTTGGGCTTATTAGATAGGAGCCAAATGATAAAGGTCACAAACACAGCAAGGAGGCACTGGTGTAGATCTCCTCAAAGCCCAAAAAAAAAAAAAAAAAAAAAAGGAACCTCAAATGCTTTCCCCAGTCAGATTTACATTTTCATTTTCCAAGCGCCTGCCCCTATGTTTAATTTGGAGATTCTGAAGCACAGATAGATTTATATATTCTGCAGCAGGAAAAGGACCGCTTCACAGCTTTGCAAGAGGGGATAAGGCAACAGCAGATTGTCATTCCAACAGTATGTTAAACACTTTTTCCCCCCCAAACTTGTAGAGCTCAGACAGAGGAGTCCCCGTGTTGATATTCTGCCTCGTTTATGCGAGTCCCATTCAGTTGCTTTCACCTTGTTAAAGAAAATGTCTATCCAGCAGCTCTGCTTCTAATTAGGGGCCACTGCCCCAGAGGAGCAGGGAAGACAGAAACAGAGGGAGAAAGGTTGTTATGTTCCATGAGAGGGATTCACAGGGTGTTAAACTGAAACATTGTTACAACTGGTTACTGTTTCACTAACAAAAAGGAAAAAAAAAAATACTGAATGTTCTCATACAGTAGACATCTGCCACCCACGGGGTGCTCTGTAACTCAAAGAATGTTTTTCCCCCCCCTCTTTAGAGAGACACAAAGACTTATCCAAACAGCTTTAAAAAATTGCAATCTGACACATTCAGTATTGATCTGAAAACAGAGCAAATACCAGTGCTACAGAACCTGACCTTGTTATCACACTATTCCAGCATTCATATTACAAGAGATGAGTGGGTTTGTGTGGACAAAGCACAAGTATTGGCAACCGTGAACTGGTGAGTTTCCAGCTTATAAATTAACCCCTTTTCTCTCTTTTTTTTTTTTTTTACCTGGAGGGAAAAAAAGAGAAAACTCCAGAGCAGCCAGAGTCATCATGACATTCAGAGACTCTTCCATGTAGTGAGCAGGTCATAGTGATGTCCTTTCGCTCCCTCAGGGAACCTAAGCTATAAAAGAGCCTAGAGAACCTTGGTCATTTACAGCAATTGACATGCACACACCTATAGCAGCCAGAAGGATTATTCTAACCCATCTCCATTACACCCTGCTGGGCTGCAGACATGGTGCTCAGTTGATACATACAGGTTGTGAAAACGCCTGGTGGGGAAGCCCAGCTTGCTCCTGACACCAAGTTCCACCTTCAGTCAGAGCAGCGTGTCACATCTGTGGCTACTTTTTACTTTGCGGCTATATCTATACTCTCCACAAACCAGTAATTCAAATAGTGTGGGTATAACCTCTTTTCCACTCTATTATGAGGGTTATTTGAGCTCGTCGTTGGGTACGAAACATTTACAACATAAAGCCTGCAGAACCTGGTAAACACCCACGTCTTTCAAACTCCACAGTGAGAAAGTATTCTGCTAATGGCACAAAAAAGGGGTTAGAGGCCTTCAGTATGGAAGGACGGTAACAGCTCTCATAACCGGTCTGTCTTAAGCGTCTTAATAGTCTTTCATGATAACCTGATTTCCTTATCAGCTTCGTGATTTGAAATCGCAGGCAGATATTTGGCACAGAGAAGTTGGAGTGCAAAAAAGTGCTCTCGGTAATCGCTGTGTCCCACTCATACTGTTCTTCAGCCAACAGCTGACGTGTCTGGGTTATAATGTGGCATCAACATATGGCTTAATTGAGCCCCTTGTGCTAAGAGGAGATTACAGGCTGAGTGAACTGTTCAGCACACATTATACTCTTTTCTTCCTGCTCCTATGAAACTAAAAGGCAGTCAGAGAGAAACACCACTGCAGCAGAGCAATAATGAGTTTCATACTAAAATGCAATGTTAGCCAACAGATCCCAACATATTAGCACAAAAATGAAGACGCAAGCTACTCATAGTCACCTTTAACTTGTACTTAAGTATAGATTGTGTGTGATCAAGGACTCTGCAATTATACACAACATGTATACTACAAGATATATAAAACCACAAGAAACTGCATTAATTTTAACTGTCATTTTTTATAAACTTGGCATGCTTCACCGCACCCAAACAGTGCATTTCACGAACATAAGCTGTAAATGGGTTTTGTTCATTAATTCATTTCATTTAAAGTAGATTTTCTTTTTGTTTGAATAGACTATTTTCGGAGGAATTCGAATGCATTGTTCTGACACATGTCCCGTATTGTAGGAGTGCAGTGGCTCATGCACTTCAATTTCCCTGGCCATTTGGATTAAATAAATCAATATTCTCTGAAGAAAAGTGTAAAAAAAAAGAAAGAAAGAAAGAAAAAAAAATCAACATCAACACCATTTTTTCAGCATTTATGACTGGCAAATTTCTCCAGCTTGTAATGCACCAAGGCCTGTGTGCTTTGCTGATCAATCATCGGTATTGTAGCAGTGTTTGTAGCAAGAAGCCCTCTTTTAAAATTGAACAATTCTGTGGTTCATATAAATGGATTAAAGGGTTAGAAGTGCTGATTTGGATTGCTCACCACAGCCTGTGACGCATTCTCATATGGATTTCTAAATGGCATAATGCAGCATAAGTAAAAGCAAGCTGGATGTGCTTATTAGATGAGTGTTGTGTTTTTGCAAACTTAAAAATGTTTTTACTGGCAGTAGCAGCAGAACTCAAACTGAAGTGGTAATGCTTTTAGGTATAAATACAAGTTACGTTTTGATAAAGATGTGCTAGCATCCTGCTAAATTTGCTATTGTTGATGTTTGGCAGTTATTACTGTTAAGTCTTAATCTTTGTGGAAAAGATCAACAATGAACATTAACCTTAGCTCTTAAATAAACTGGCCGAATCTTATCGTAACCACCTCGTAGTACCGCATCAACCAAGTAGAGCACTTTGCTTTCAGACTGATGGCTTGCTTTTGTTTCCTAAGTAGAATAGGAGGCAGAGCCTTCAGCTTACAGTTAGGTCTGGGTCAGGTGACCCTAAATCCTCCCTTAATTATGCTGCAATAGGCTGAGGCTGATGTGGGCTTCCCATAATGCACTGAGTTTCTTCTTCACTCACTGTGCACTTGTACACACAGTGTGTTTTTTGTCCCAACCGGTCGCAGCAGATGGTCGCCCCTCCCTGAGCCTGGTTCTGCTGGACGTTTCTTCCTGTTAAAAAGGAGCTTTTCCTTTCCACTTTCGGGGGTTGTTTGACTGATGGGGTTTTCTTTGTATTATTGTAGGGTCTTTACCTTACAACAAAAAGTGCCTTGAGGAGACTGTTGTTGTGCTTGTCACACTTGCATCAAGTAGTGGCTTGTGTGTGCTACTCTAACACAGCTGGAGTTCACAGGTCATTGGAGAAGTTGGTGATCAATGCAAATTTGTATAATAGCCTTGCCACCCCATAGTTTTGCAATATGGGGTGGCAAGGTAAGAAAATGTTAACGACATTTTTGTACCACTGTTGTCGTTTCATATTCTACGACATGTCTTTAACGCACACTGTGATGTTTTCGATGTGTTTTTTGCAGACAGAGATTAAACATTTTATAATTAAATATTTCAGACTGCTAAATCTAAGAGTGCAGTGGCAATGCCGGGGTGTGAGAATGTTACTATAATGGCCATGAAAGAAAGACTCTCTATGCCAGACGTACATTTTTACTTTAGACACTGATCACCAGTCTTGGTAAGTATTAGGATCAAGACAGCTTAAAAAACCTTAATATATCTGCAGTATAATATGCAGCAAACTGTATTATCAATAAAGTAATCTTGTGGTTCATTTAATGACCATAATTGACACCTTTCAGATACACAGTGATGAGTGACACCTTAAATTGTATCTGTAGACACGTAGAAATGAGAATAGATATGTGTGTCCTTGCTTAACAATGCTGAAATTACTCTTATCTCACCATCTCAAGATTATAGGCTTTGTTTGGATCACTTGCCGTCATTATTAAGGCTTAGGTCTAATTATATGCATGCTGACTTTGGGTTTTTAAACAATTAAGTTGCATTTTAGGTTCTTAACTTTATAGAATTTGTATACTTGCCTTATCCCTGCTTTCTACCATCTTCAGTGCAGGGGAATGAAGCCTATTCTCGACTCCTTAAAAGAGCTCCTATTTAGTAGCTAAAAATGTAACTTTGTGTGCTGGTGTGGGATGTTGCGAGCAAAGTTGGACGGCAGGAACATAAAGGAGCTCTCCTTCCTCTGTTATTGAGTTATTACAATGGGTCTTTAGAGAAAAGAGGGCCTTCTTTAGTTCTTTCAACTCGCTGCTTTGCTAACTTCAAACCCTTAAAGCTCCTACAGTGCATCATCTGCCTCTCTGAATTGCTTCTCTCAGATTGGGCTGTGGCTCTTGAAGTTTTCTACCTGTTCTCTGAGCTCTTTGAGACTTCCCTGCCTGCATAGGGTTTGTCAGATTTCATAAAAGGGAAAACTGTTAATGCATGCGTCGCGTGTTCTGACCTTCCCCAACAGTTGTGTCTTTTTTGAAAGTGTAAACCTCTGTACAGATCTATCTCGCCTGAAAAAGAAGAGCGACTGTTTCACTTCCTCAAGGAGTAAGAAGAAGACTGATCTGAAAAACAGTCACATCCATGTGGAGCCATCCTCTATCACATTGCTATTCAGCTGGTTTTAGGATAACTTATAATGTCCATTATCTTGAAAACGTTTTCCTCTTACAGTTAATTACACCACATTTTGATAAGTGGCTGACTATTATGTCCACTCTAATATATGAAACAGAATATTGAATTATTTCTAGCTTCATGTCCTGATGATCGTATCATCACTGTATATACGAGGGGTTAAAGGTTTTACGACTTCACCAAAAGACTGACAATAAAGAAAATGCTTAATAAAGCTGCTATTCTTACAAGGAAGTTGCTTACAAAAAGAAAGATGCAGGCAACTGACATCAGGTGGATTAAAACTAAACTTTTTGATGGTGCATGGTTTTGAAGGGCACGGGAGGACATTTTGTGGTGTGCATTTTGTGTGTGTGTGTGTGCGCGCGCGCTGGAGTGTAATATTCAGTAAAGTGTGGGTGCATTCAATAAGTTGCTAATGCCACTGAAGGACAATCACAGATGGAGCTCCTATAATAATTAATGTGAGCATGGCAGGGTTCCAAACCCTGGGAAATAACCAAAGTGTGTTTGATCCACTGCTTGTATTTAATGAAGTGCGGGAGGCTAATTCAGTGTACAGATTTAACTTCATTACTGCAGGTGAGCAGAGCCTTCGTCTTACTACAGAGAAAAGAAGGAATGAAAAGGAAACCGGCGCTGCATGGAGACTGCATCACCTACTTTCAAATACTCCGGTCTCTCAAACTGCCTCTTTCCTATATACGCAAGGCAAGGGTTTTAATTTGTTCCATAATAGAATTCATCTCGAGCATCTCAGCCATTAAGTGTTCTGCATTTGTCGCAGGCTGAAGAGCAGGCGAGTGGGATGGATTTCATTAGACAATCTGGGGCAGCAGAGGAGCACAGGAAGCTCTCTACAGCTCCGTCCTTTTTATTCTTATTTTAGTATTCCTAACTCTTGATTCCATATGTCATTCTCTTCATTTCATCCCTTCTGTGACCTCTACATCTTAGTGGCCTAATGTGCGAGAAAGCTTTTCCTTCTCCCTTTACAGTGCCAGTAGGCACTTATGGCTTCAGGGTTGAGGTTGCTGTCCTTTCAGCTGATGTATTTTACCAAGTGAAACTCTGAGCTTCATCATTTTTGCCTTCTCTCGGTCATTTGCCCATTTATTATTACCTCATCTGCACCATCTGCCCCTTTTGGGGGAAACATCAGGTCTTAGTCAACCTCTCACTGCATCTTAAAAGCATTAACTGTGGGTGGGGACTGATGGATGGTAATGGCCTATCTCAACGTAACATCCCTAAGCACCTCTCAAGTGGGCTGTAGGCTTCTTCCAGGTCGAAGGAAGAGCTGAAATAAAAGTGAAATGTCATTAAAAGGCATCAGTGAGGTAGAGGAAAGCCAGGTTGATTAAAGCTCTCTGTGCTGAACTTTAGTGGCTATTTAAGTGATGCTGCTCTTTTTTAATTTACCATCTTAAATTGGAATAAACTAATCAAAACTTAAATGGGTAGCAGTAAGAGATAAAAGTGAACACGCTGTGAGACAAGGAGGCAGAAGGAAAATGGAGAAAGGGGAAGGGGGGAGGACGGTGCAGGGCAGGGTGTTTCGGAAGGAGGGGCCTAGGGCACCGGCATCTTTAAGTCGGCCCCAGGGGGATTCCCCCTCAAATAAATGGTAGGGAATGTGACCTAACGCCCAGGAAATGGTCATGTTTAATTTAACAAGCAGATGGCAGGGGTATCAGAAAGAGGGGGTGGGTGGGGGGGGGGCAGCACTAGTGAAGCAACAAGCCTGCCTGGAGGTTTCTCACAGCCTACAGTGCTGATACAACCAAAAACATGTCGTCATGACAGAACCCTAGTTCATTGTTCATGTAAAGAAGAAATATATATATGGTTGGGTATCCACGTGGTTTATCGTAGATGTTGGAACTGTGATTTGTGTTTGTGGACAATTTATTTAAATAAAAAAGAGGAAGAAGGAAAAATGGTGTTCCAAAAATTGCCCGTATTTTTCTCCTTATGCAAAACAGATTAGCCTTCACCTATATACATTCTGTAAAAGAATAAGGCATTAACCTTATCTGATGGAAATTGATTTTAAAAGTGTTCGCGACTCATACTGACAAAGCACAACAAACCCTACCGGGAGGGTTATATGCGAAACTGAAAAGAGAGGAAGGAACAGAAAAACAACAACTCTGCGATCCTTTTGAGTAACACAATTTTTGGAACGACATCACTTTTGTGCTTGTTGTGAGGGGAGAAAGGTGATTGTGTGTCTTTCTTGCCTCAGGTAGTCCCTGCGACAGAGGATGAGGTTGGCTTTCGTATAGAGGGTGGAGCCCACCTCCCCCAGGCGGCAGTCGCAGCAGGCACATTTGAGACAGTCCTCATGCCAGTATTTGTCCAGGGCCTTGAGCAGGTAGCGGTCTTTAATCTTGCGATTGCAGCCAGCACACCCCTTCTGTTTCCCTTTGGGCTGGACGGAGAGCATCGGCACACCTGTAGTGATAAGGAGACAAACAGCCACGCGTGATTTACGGCCCGGGAACACGAGTGACTTTTCATGTTCTCTTTTTGATAAGCTGGCTGCTTCTCGAGGCGTCTAAGCCTGGCCTCGCACACGGCCACAGCACACTGCCTACCTGCTTCATATGCATTAAAGAAAACATTCTTCCATGTAGATAGGCACACAGGTCACATTGGACTACAAAGCCTCGACTTACTTGTTCCACTAAGAACATGCTGTAATACAAAAGTTACATGATCACTGGCAGCAGGCTTCAGAGGACAGAGCACGTCTCAGGTAGTTCTCAGAGTTATTTTGCTTACCGAGGTATTTACAACAAGCTGCGTAGTATGTTAGTGACCTATCATTTCATCAAAGCCCATTTCACTCAACTGTCCACAGCTGTAAAAGCTCCTCGTGGGCTTTGTTTGGTATAGATTAACATTAACCTTTTAAAAAGCCTCTGACCACAAAAACGTTGCTACCAGACCCCAGTGAGATATGTTATGGCCTAAGTGCCTTTTAGCACACGCGGGGACACACACACAGACACGGACTCATATACACACGTGTGTGCGCACACAAATTGCCAACACACACAGTGCTCCCTGCTCAGAGCATTACAGCCTTTCCTCCTTTTACACTTATCTGTACTCATGTGTCTGCAATGAGCGAGCCTAAGTTACCAAACTCGCAAATTGCCCTGCTGTCACGCAGGTCCCCTTTAAGTGCGCCTTTTAGCCTCCTAAAGGACAAATAAAGTCCATTTAATAACTGCACTAAACACTAATAGTCTATGTGTGGTTGACATTTGTGTTTGGACTAAAAGCCCCCCTCAGGCCACTGCTGGTACAGAGGCAGGGGTGCGCAGCTCCCCTCTGTAGCACTAACAGGTCTGCCACAGCTGAAAGCACAAGACAACAGCTCTTAAGACACTCTCTCACACACTGAGCTATTGATCCATCTAAAAGAACACACAGTGGACGCCACTTGCCACTCTACTTTCAAAACACATTTCTCTCCCTCTCTCTCGAAAAAAGAAGAAAAAAAAAAAGACTGGACAGTCTGCAACATGGGGGGTCAGGCCAACATTTTGTATGTGTGGGCATCTGTAAAGGGCCCCATTTTAAAGACGGGTTATACAGTTTTATATGAAACGTCACTGTTGCACTTTAAAGTTGTGCATGCGGTCCAAAACCGATATATTTTTATATATGAACACACACACACACACACACACGCAGGCGTTTCTCAGGAATGAAAGTATGCAAACATGTGACATATTGTGTAGTTGTGTTATGTTACGTGTGAATAAGGTCACCCTGTAGTTGGATCCGTTTTAACTTCTGCAGTTTACTGAGCGATACACACAACTTCAGCTGGTAACAAGGGACTGCTTCGCTCCGCGCTGTTTTTCTCAGCTCAATCTGTCAAGTTCGCTCTCCTTCACAGAAATCTTACACCGCTTTTCAGCAGAACTTCTTTGGAACAGAAAATCATTATCATTCTCCCTGCCTTTTTTCTCCTTCTTTCACATGCTCTCACACGCAAGCAAGTGGACCCACAAAGTACCTCATTGGATCCAGATTTGCGCTGCAATTTTTTAAGGGCCATCCGCACATCAATAATGCTATGACTGTAATACAAATAGCACCCCCCCCCCCCTCCTCTTTCTTTTATTTTAAGGAGGTGAAGGGAATTGCAGGGCTTGTTAGTCAAATTTATGACTTTGGTTTATATGTCAGTAAGTGCTGTGGTGGTGTTGAGCCGTCTTATTTCTTTATCAGAAGTAGAAAGGAGAGGCTAATTGGTCCAGTGCTGGTGATGTGAGCCATCAATTAGTGTTCTGCCTGCCCTCCAGCTCCCTCGTCTCCCTCCTTCCCAAAACAGACCCCTTGAAGCTGCCGCATTAGGATCACAAAACCTGCTATAAATACCAATGTTCAGTGTAAATGAAGCTAAAAAGCTTCAAATTCAAGCCACACTGGATAAGGGCGGACTCTTCTACCTGTATTTCATGGCTTGTTAGGGGAGCTCTCTGCAGGTATGCCAACAGTGCTCGCCTGACAGGCTTCTACAGAACTAAAAACAGTCTTAATGAGGAGAGAGAAAATGCCTGTGTGTGTGTGTGTGTTTCAGAGGTTGTGCAAAGAAAAATATAGAAGTTGCTGCATTTCCCTCAGGGATTTCAAAAATCTTTAATTTGCCTTTTATGACACCTAATTAGTTATTCTACTCAAAATCTTTGCTTTAAATAAGAGAACTAATTATACAAAAAGGTCGTTCCTCCACCTCCGGAGGGCTACTCGTAATTGGTCGGGACCACCACCACTCGCAACACTTCCCTTAAACATATCGCGTGTGTTTTACATCACATTTGAAAAGGCCAAAGCTTAACCCATCATGGAGTTACTGTGTGCTGCTCAACACTTTTTTTTTTTTTTTTTTTTTAAATAAAACGCTTCTCGGCATCATTAAGGTGACAACACAGACTGTTTCTTCATGTCACCGAGGGTTCTCTGTTTCTTTATGCAGATGTCCCGGTCCTTAGGCCTAACTAAGAAAGACACCTCAGCAGAGGAACACCAAATGTCTGCCAAGAAACCAATATGCCTCTTCCTTGCAGCAACACTGGGGAGGGGGAAAGAAAAAAAAACCCCCAAAAACACAAGTTTGATGTCTTCTACCAAAGCAGCCTCCGGAAAACGGCTTTAATAGTAGTGTAGCAAGCAGTAGCTAAAACCTACTAAACAAAGAGCGGTGACAGAAAAAAAAATGATTGTGTAAAGTAAATGTCTTTTCAATTCCCTTAATGCCATGAGACATTTTCTTGCACCTGTCACCACTCCCGGCGCTCTGTGAAACGGTGGAGTAGAACAGACCCTCCAAAGCTTGCCACCTCCCAGAAAGAAAAGCTGCATTATGAAAGGAAGCAGCAGACTAGGAGGCAGCCTCCACTTAATCCAATCCATTTAACAGATACAAGTGCCACTGACCTTCCAGTGTCATTTGATGTTACCAAAAGCATGCCTCTCCACATCACGATTCATTCTCCAACAAGGGATGCATTTTACCCCTCAAAGTGGAGAGACAGCACTTGGCCTGCCAAATATCCTTCCTGAGGAGAAATTTAATTTGCCATTAGCACTGTGTGAAAATGCCTGTCATCTCCCTCTTTTTCCTCCCCTTTAAAGATTGTATCTTTCAGGAATATGTACAGTTAGTTTTACTCAAGCCAAGCAGTCTGTCAAAGCATGTATTTCCCATTATAGATAGCATCCGATTTCTGTTACCCCATTTACACTTCCATCTGTAGAGCTATCAACAAAATCACATCAGTCCACTAACCTTTCTGATATATTTAAGGTTTTAAAAGAAAACACGCTGGATGGAGCACTCAAGGAAATACAGGGGAGGAAAATGGAAAAATACAATTATCACACAGACATGGGAAAACCTGTAAAAAAAAAAAAAAAAAACAAAAAAAAAACCTACAATTTGCCCCAAACTCCCTTTCCCCTCCCCATCATTACCATTAAAGTGTTGGTTGCTATTTTAAAACATGAGGCAGGTGCTTGAATGGTATTCCGCATACACTAATTCATACGAATCCCGGAGCCACCATCAGCTATGCTGTGTCATTTCATGCAGACTAAAAGGAAGACTGGTTAGTCTTGTATCAGCTTCTGTGGGCGTAAAGGTGTGGGAATGATAATATTAGTCTGAATAATCACCCGCTAAAATCAGCACTGTTTCTTCTTATGTTAAATTTACAATGAAAGAAAAA
The DNA here is from genome assembly GCF_056152115.1 of Neolamprologus brichardi. Classification (NCBI taxonomy): domain Eukaryota; kingdom Metazoa; phylum Chordata; class Actinopteri; order Cichliformes; family Cichlidae; genus Neolamprologus; species Neolamprologus brichardi. The sequence goes on along the minus strand of NC_142104.1, from coordinate 20,586,740 downwards.
GAAAACTTGACAGTAAATGTTTATTCACTAAAGAACTAAACTGATTTCATATCAGAAATATCAATAAAACAATATAATTTTTATGTTGATTAGCCAGTTGTCTCATTTGATAGGGAAACGAACTCACAAATTCACCCCTTCACTAGTCAACTGCTGTGCATGCACACACACCCACACCCACACACTCCCAGTGGAACAGCTGCTCTCACAGGCACTCAACCTTTAATGGCAGAAAGGACAGTTACATCTGCTTCTCTGTTTGTTAAATGTCTTTTGATCAATTAAAAGCTCTGACGCCATGGTGCGATGCAGACTTTGCTGGTTCACGGGGAGGTAAAGGATCTTGATGAGACTCGCTCAGCCTTCCTGACACATGGGGAGGGAGGTGGTCTTTCAAGGAAGTGGAAGCTGGCCCTGGGTGGGCCTCTTCTTGGGGGCCCCTATAATTCCAACTCCCAGCTGCACTAAATAAGAACGCGTTAGCCACCAGCGTGGTGAATACACAGAGCGCGATGCTCGGGGAAATTAGATACTGTATTAGCAAATGATTGCATTTATCTGGAACAAGCGCATGTGTCATTATCCCCACCACCACCACCCTCTCCTTTATTCAAACCACTCCTGCACAAGACATCGGGCCGGATATTAACCGAGTCTTTAAACTGCTGCATGAAGTTACAAATGATGCTGAGCTCAAATAACTCGAAAAAGTGAAGAATAGTAGAAAAAAATCCAAACTTACTGTGCTGATTTTGGTCTAGTTCTTTATCCAAGTGTTTTGTGCTTCAGCCATGTTGTGGCCTTGGCATTGGAAAATAAAATTTGTCCCTGGGCCAAGGTGTCTGCCACTGAGGTTAATAGGCATCTCATGCAGATGTCTTGCTATTGTGCGCATAAATCAGCCCCTTTTCATTCAGCTTCCATCATTGCTGTAATTGAGTCCGTAGACGTGTTTTTATATCTCCGAGACAAAATACAAGACATCTGGTAATAATATCAGCTGGAATAGACATGTCAGTCGAAAGCAGAGTGATGAGCGCATTCTGAATGATAAACAAAATAAAGAACACTGAATCATGTGCCTATCGTTAGCTGGCGCATATGCAAGGAGCAAAAGAAGAGATATGCATGAACACGTGCATATGCTCTCTCGAATTAGGCCCAAGTCAATATTACATTTCATACTGGCTGTGTTTTTTTGTTTTTCCCTCCTCTCATAATTTGCTCTAAGAGCCTTCTATGTTACCGTGCGGCATGCTACTTTTCCAGATGGTTGTGTATGAATGCTAGGGTCTGTGAGGTGATTTCTGGGACTGTATGCATGCTATGATTATGACATAATTAACACCCACAGTAAGTGGGAGAGAGCAGACAGGGCTGGTGCAGTTGAGGAGGGGACTGTTCATTAACAAGATGCACTCTCTCAAACTTTGCAGCTTGCTGTGGCTAATAAGCCCCGCTGAAACGGAGCCCAGCCGTCCCTTGCATTGACCCTGGCACTGCCCAGGATAAGGGAGGGTTTTGTCTCCTGGAATAATTGCTCTTTTCACATGTTACAAGTGTCCTGACCCCCACGGTCGGCAGCCACTTTCCCTACCATAATTACTCCTGATCCGCTCCAAATGAGTCAGGCACATTAGGGCTGCAATAACACTGGCCCAGCTTCAAGCGCGGCATGGGGAGTCTCAGCAGAGCAGCCTGGAACAGGGCTGCCTTTTCTCCCAGCCTACGGTCATTTCCATCACGTCAGAGGTGCATTTCTTACACTTGAAGTCAGCACGAAGGCCCTAGGCCCTTTTTCTAAAGGCTTACAGAAGGTATTGTTAGCTCCTGGTGCTCACTACTCACTGTGGTTTGGCTGCACACTCCATCCCAATTAACGGAAAACTTCATTAGGGTGCTTTTTTTCCACACTTTTCAGCCCCCTATTATTTTTAATTTATTCACATGGGGTTAATTAAAAGAAATGTATCACAGAGATATGCAACAGCTTTCTAATTAAATTCATTGCTGCTTTTTTTTTTTTTCAAGACATGAAACTGGCAGAGTTTCCAAATTATTACAGAAGGCGACTTGTTCCAACACTTGGTTGCTCAGTAGTAGGTTGAGATTAGAGCTCTGCAAGGTAAGCTGTCAACAGCAGAAAGAGAGTGAGGGGGAAAGAATGAGGAAAAAGAAAATGAGAGTGGGGGATTAAGATGAATGAGGAGGAGGAGAAGAGACGCAAAAAACAGCCATGGTTTGATCGTGCATTTTTACTCCAAATAAACCCCAAGAGAGGTCTTAAAGCAGGAAGACTGTCAGTGTTGACAGATCAAGGAGACCATTTGATATTTCATCCAGCCAATCACATGTGGGCTCACTGTTGAGCTTTGTCTGCCGTTGGTCTAAGGTGTTAGTTCTCGAAACCTGCCATTTTGCAGCTTTTCATTTAAGTGCAAGCTGTCAATAATCGAGAAGGTGAATGCATCTTCATCTCAGTTGAGTACAGTAGGCACAAGATCAACTGACATTTCCCCCAGAGTCTCCATTTGAGATTGAATAAAGTTTTTTTTTTTTTTTTTTAAATCTATATATTGTTAAACTAGATACTTTTAAACCTTTATAGAAGAGGCAATCTTATCTGCCACTTTCTGATTCCTGTCAAGAAAAAAAGAAAGAAAGAAATCAAACCATTAGACCCGTCACAGCCACTTTCCGCCATCCGGAACAGAATGCACAAACACTTTTCAGTCCACATTAAAAATGCATTTGGAGATGGAAAAATGGAGCCCTCTAAAGTTTGTGTCACTCATGAGGTCAGGAAGTGATGTACGAAATCCTTCCCACTCCCCAGCAATTACTGCACACTTATTATTTCAAAGGATATGCCAGGAGACAGGTGTGCCATTCAGGGTCCTCGGTGTGTTGAAAATGGAAGGGAAGAAGGAACACCATACTGTGGTGCACTATGTGAGGTTCTTTAATCTTGAATAATGCAAATTCCCCACAGGGGGCAGTTATTTGGCAGCACAGGCCTCTAATGTCATTCAAGCACCTACTCCCACACCTGATGGGGTAAATAATGAGGGAGGTTGGGTGCACAATTAGAGAAAGAGGTCTTCATGAAGAAGCTGTCTCGCAAAGTCAGGCCTGTCCCAAAACTCTCAAAAGGGAAACGCCATAGAGGATATTTGATGTTTCATTATGAAAATGGTCTTAATGAATACGTTTGAATACTATTTTATTACCCCGTAATATAAAAGAGCTCTGCCATTCCCTCTAGGAGTAATTCCTGTTGCTGGCTAAAATCAAATGGCTGGTCAAATGAAATGTAATAAAATGAAATGAAAGGTAATGTGATTGAAACGGGGGCCAAAAGTGTCTGAGGAACAGGTTTAACTTTAACTTCATTGGGAAAATACACACACACACACACACACACACACACACACACACACACACACACACAAATGGCATTATTTGATCAGAAGCTGTATTTGCAAATACTCAGATAGTCAATATAAAAAGCCTAATCTGTTAACTCTAAGGAGCAACAAAAAGGCTTAATCACAGGCTTTAATTAGCTATCTAAGATTTTATTACCTAAAGGTCAACCAATGAGGGCTTAGCTCTCAGCAAGTTGGCTCTTATTTAAGTGAAGGCACCCAGGCTCTTCTATTTACCAACAAGATAATTGCAAGATCTTAATAAAGTGTGTGGCTCCACCCTCCTTTCTTTTGGATTCCTCTATTTCATGCTATAAATCAGCTTTTAATTTTGATGTTTTGGGCATAAATAAAAAAGCATCAGTTTAAGTATTTCAATACGTGTCATTTTAAGCTGTGTAAAACATTAGAACAAAAAGGTTTATGGCAAATTTATGACAAAATTAAGTTGCCCTAAAAGAATCAAACTAATTTTTCAGAAACATTGAATCTGCTTAAATCTGTTTTCAGAAGTTGAGAGTGGAGTGAAGTTAGTCTGAAAGTTTAAAAGCCCCGCTAGCAGCCCCTAGAGGCTGCGCTGCTCCTTACACTTACAGGAACAAAGTCTCTTTCACTGACCAGTGAACACTTACACCCTAAGAAACAAATCCGCACAGGCAGGGCCAGAGACAGATGAAAATGTACAACAGTCAGGGTTTCTGCAAACGGGAAATATGACAACGGCAAAAACTATAGAGCGAGCATGCAAGGAAAGGCAGCACAGGCTAATAACGCCTTGTTGATTTCCAAGCACCTATTGGCCAATTTTGATGACTTTTAGTGAGGGCAGTGGCAAAGGTTTATCTCATCTGAGATCCGGTTTCCTGAATTTGTATGACTGGATTTGTGCTCCTAGATAGTGTGATGAAGGATTGAAAGATCAAAACAAACAAAAAAACATATACACAATTAGGATTTCTTTGTTACCTTTGCACAAAGCTAGCTATGAAGCTATGAAAGTAAAAAGGAGGAGTAAGTAGTAATCAATATGTCATACTGATATAGTCAATAGATTCTTTAAAATCTCCGAATAGGGTTTTGCGATTTAAAAAAAACACATGTATGCATACTTTTAAAAATGTGCATCAAGGGATTAAATCAGGAGGGTTTAAATAAAATGTAGGTTAGTTTGATTAATGACACAAGAAGGCGTTAAGAGGCTGATAGGATTCGAGAGTCGGGTCAAACATGATTCAGGACGCACCATCGTAATCAAACAAACATAAACAGCCATTTATATTTCAGGTATTTCAGGTTTCAAATCTTTCCAAATGTCATTTAACCCCCCCCCCCTCCCCCCATTGTAGCAAAGCTGCTGAAGAACGATAGTTGGTGGCTTTGTAGTTTTGACATCTGCTCATCTCAAGAACTTTGCTGCATGTCATTCGTCTTTCCCATGTTTCCTGTCTTCCTTTTCTAAGCCTATGATGACAGAATAAAGAAGAAATGATTTTTCTTTCTCTCAGCGAGCAAAGAATGAGCTTTACAGAGTGCAGAACGACACACAAGCAGCAGCCGTGAGCATGCAACCGGTAAACAGGTGAATAAATAACTTCATGTTAAAAAACAAAACAACAGCAGGAAAAAAATAACTGATGAGATGTTGCAGGAAGTGTGTACATGTATGTTTGCAGAGGCATCAGTGTATCGTTTTTTTTCTTTCCCCCCTCGCCACGTAAACACGAGCGCAGTCAATAACTGCTGGAGGGAGTCGGCTTCACGGTGACAGGTAGCAGTGAGACTTGCTTTCAACAGGTTCAAACAGATGAAGCAGTATCGTATATACAGTGTATACGCATGTATTGTGTTAGTTATTCAATCAGTGTTGACACCAGTAAAGCGGCTCATCTAATATTTTTAGATGTATTCTTCTGCATTTGCCTCTGAACTTGCACTAAGACACAAGGTTTTCCCCAGTGTCTGTGACTCATCTCAGCTTGTTAGAATATATGCAGATTTGGGAAAATGCTGCATTGGTCCTGCTCATTTTCTACTGGCTGAATCTCACCAGTCTCGCAATATTCCTGCTGATGCTGAAAACATCGTTTTTGAAGTGAATAAAAACAAGGCAAAACAAAAAAGGGGGTCAGACTTGGGACAACACAACAGGGATGGTCTGTTCTCTGTGATGCATGTGGTGGCAGCAGATCTTGTTGTGAGAATTTGTATGATAACATAGCTAGCATGTGGCCTCTGGCAATAATAAAAGGGATGCTCTTACAGCTCAAGAGTGCATAATTGAGTTTGTGTGCCACACTGATGAGTGCAGCAATTTACATCGGAGGCAGGTGGGCGCGCTCGCTAACACGCGTCTCTTAAGTCTCAGTTCAGTCTCTTTGAATTCCACTTAGATCATGGAAAGTGATACAAATCTCCCGCACTCGTAAAATATGAAACGATCAGGACTGATAGGGATCTAGAGGTTTTAGTGGTGACAGACGAAATTGTCTCTTGTGAGGCTTCTGCATTTGTAAGATCAGGCTCAGATTAGATGGAATTAAACACTCGCAGCTGAAAATTGTATTAATGCGATTTTGTGTGCATATTTTTTTCTTCTGAGCTCAGCTAAAATGAATAAAGTGAAATGATTTACATGGACAGCCAAAACAGTGAGGGTGTAAGACTGTTGCTTGTCGGTGCAGGGTATATTGTGCTATTTACGCACATGTATTTTTTTGGTACCATTTTGTTACATATTTATAAAAAAAAAATACATTTAAAAAAGCACTAGGTTACACTTTGTAAATGTTTCAAATACTCAACTGCCTCATGACAAACTGTGTGTAAGAGGAGAAAAAGTTCAATACAGGCAATGCAGGTGCCTATAATAAAGCTTAATAAAAAACTGTACTGACTTAAGAAATATCAAACGAAGCAATGTGTTTGTAATATTGTTCAAGCCCTAGAGCACCAAAACCAGATGTAATTTCAATATTTGAAATGGGCAAGTTTAATTTTGAAGTAAGACCAAACCAATAAGCTGAGAAAATGGCAAATACGAGAGAGCAAATTGCATTCCTTTGTAAAAGTGAAAAGACTTAAGGAACATATAAAAAAGTAATCTCCAACTGGAAATTAGAAATCAACCCTCAGAAAGCAAATAACAGAAAAGAAATATTACTGTCCACTTTCTAAATCAATATAACATCGCTACAAGACAGTATTACCATGGTAACACTGGTAAAGAATGAAGCAATCCTTATTATTTCAAAATAAAAATCGGAGCCCGAAGCCCAAGTTTTATTACAGCAGCTGACAGAAAGATCGCCAGTCTGTATTCATCTGGAGCACTGCTTTTCAATCACACGCTTTATGAATGTACACATTTTTAGTGGACAGGTTGATAACAGGATCTTAAATTAACAAGCACAGGTAACTGGAAACTTATAAGTAGCTGGAGGTTTTTTTTCTCCTGTTTTCTCCCCCCCGCCCTTTGGTTCAGGTCTGTAAAGAGTATACTGTAGTTATGGTAATGTTCAGCAGGAAGATGCCTTCAGCGTGGACCCACTTTCTTCTCCTGCAGTGTGCGAAGAAAGAGAGAAAACGGCTGAGTTGCTTTTTCCACCCCTCTCAAATTATACGCAAATTGGAACCTCATATTGCAGGGTAAAATAAAATGTTGACAGTGAATATTTTGGTACATGTTGCTATTCATTGCCCACTATAACCTGCATATTAGGTCACTTCACAGAGCAGTGCCTGTGTTCCTACTGCAGTCGTCCTCTGTGCTCCCAGACTCAGGGCTCTGCCAGATAATATACATACAAGGATAATGACTTAATCATCTGAGAGTAAGGAGCTAAGTTTACACACAGTATCCACAGGTATCTGCATCCAACATGAAACCATTCAGGACGAGGATTTCAATGACAGCTGACAGGGGTGCGTCACAAATTTTTATTTTACATTTTCGACACGAGACAAACTTGCGCAGTGGGAAAAGAACTGGTATCAGTCACAGAGGCTCGTTTCTGGTAATTGCTTTTGCAGCACAAATTGTTGTAGACTTTTCTAAGAGGAGTCAGAGTTCAAAAACGGTCTGCCAAACAAGCAGCATCATTACTTTGTTGCCAACTTGGATCGCTGGCTTTGAACACGAGAACAGACACACTGATGATCTGTTTTATAGCCCGCGCAAGGACTGAAATATGAACACTTAGGCGACTCGCACACGGGCATAGTAGTACATCAATCAAGGAAACGAAAAACAAATAAACTAACAAAAAAAAAAAAAAAACAGCAACGCAGAGTAAGCACACATAAACACACGTGTGGCCACCCAGACCCACACCTCCACTGCCACATACGCGTGCATCTGTTTGCGCAGGCACTAAGTGGATACATTAGACGTGAAGGTTGAATTGACAAGCCTATAACTTTGGAGCCAATAAACGCTAAGAGGCATCATAGAGAAAGAGACCAGATCCGAGCCGCTCTGCTGACAACCTGGCCAAAATGCTGGAGCTGCTGGTTGGACCCAGCAAATAAAGGGTGAAGCTTTTAGGCAATGAGCAGCAGGTGATCTCAGCTTTTCTGCAAGTCCTAATGCTCCTAAAAGCCTCTCTCCCTGGTTCTGTAATTGGGCATCAGTAGTTAATGTAGTATTGACTGCATTACATGCTCCTGTGCATCCTTTCCCACTAATGCCATTTGCATCACCTTGTACATTTACCATATTGCTTAGCCAATAACTGTTAAAAGCAATCTGAATCATGAATCATATAGGGAACTTTTAGCAAGACAGACATCCAAAGGAGACAATTTACAGTTGAGTTAATTTGAGTACATTAGCAGCACAACATAGATTCAGCCAGACAGACCAATTTATGTCTCTACCGCAGTCCTTTTATTGGTTTTTGGATGTGTAAGTGAAAGGATGCTCCTCTAAGATGAATGAAAGATCCATTTTCAAACATAAATAATGGGTTACAGATGCATCCATTACTTTTGGAGGAGGAGGAGTCCTGCATAAACTGGAGTGTACAAGAGAAATATTCCGTACTTTCAGAAATAACATGCACACACACAGGCACACACGGGAAAAAAAAGAAGTGTTTTATGGTTGTGGTGGCTGTCAGCGTGCATGCCAGCAGGTGGTCTGTATTGTCAGCAAATCGACCTCAAAATACTCTTAAAGAAGTGACAGAATAAAGACATGCAACACACACCTACTTGGTTTTTAGTTCATCTCAATCAGGTTGTGCAAATGTGTTCAGAGCATATGCACTAAACAGAGCCGAATGTGACGGATGCACTGCACACATCTCAACATCGGCTTAATCCAAAATGGGACGTCATTAGAGGCGAATTTGATTTAAATTAAAATTAATTAGATTGCCTCGCCCATTAACCTAAATACATTGAAATAGATAAGTAATGCAAGTAGGCCTATTTGGATGGAAAGTGAGCGAACGCTGCACAGGCGCTATCCATAATTTGCAATCAAGTTAAAAGCACTCTGCTGTCATCTCCCATCCCGTGGTGATGTCAAAGGCTGCCTCGCCAACTTCACAGACGCAAAAAGCACTTAGGAGGAGGAAAGAAAAGAGGAGCCACATGCACTGCAGTCTGTGTGGAGTATCATCAAACTCTGGCTCACACGAAGAAAGACAAAAAAGAAACAAAAAAAGAAAGACAAAAAAAAAAGCTGCAAACAAATCCCGTTTATAATTAAACTCTCCCTAACTGAACTGCAGTTTGGCATTTGTAGGGTTTTTGTGGAAGAGCGCATCAACTTCGTGGTACAGAAAGCACATACGATATTGTTAGTTAACAAAAAAAGGAGGGGAGGGGAAGAGAAAAAATCGCCCGGACCCCATCGTGACTGAATGGGGTTGAAAAAGCCAGCGTTAAGCGGAGGCTGCCGGTGCACAGGGTCCGGGGAAAAAACACTCAGTGTGTAAAATGTCACTAGTTTGCCGCGTTACTCCCTAGGTTATAGCATCCTACGGTGGTAGACGTTACTCACCCTCTTCCTTGTCCAACACCATCGTCCTGAGGAACGAGGAGTCCTTCCTCGGGCGATCCGTCCTCGGCTCCAGCAGGCTGCACCGCTCGGTGTGCTCACAGCTTCTCCTGGAAATGGCTTTGAAACGCGCGGTTGACTAGACTACGCCTCGATAAACCGAAACCCTGGAAAGATGAATTGCCGTCTGCGCGTTTTCTCCCACCTATCAATAATAATTCACACACGGAATACGGCGATAAACACGACGAGAAACCCCTATCCGGACTGAAGTGCAGCGCAAACAAATAGCGATCAAACAGCGTCGGTTGCTCTTGATAAATTCCATGCGAATAGAATAAAAAAAGAAAAAAAGAGGAGGAGGGGGGCAAAAACAATGAAAAGCGATACAAATCTAGTGTCGCCTATCTGTAACTGTGCACACACGGTCGGATCAGACGCTCAGACTGAACGGCTGAGCTCTCCTCGCTTCTTAATATTCTCTCTTTCCCGTTCTCATTTGCTCCGAAACGGCAACTATATTCAAACAAATCCAATTGCAAATCTGACAACTGCTAAAAGCAAACTCGCGCCGCCTCTCTCCCAGTTTATGTGCCGCGCTCGCCTCTGCTGCTACTGAATAAATGCGCGCAGTTTCCAGAGACCCTCGGATTCCCCTGTTAATTAAATCAATTCATTATGCTCAGATCTGATTAGCAGCCCTTCCCCCCTCTTTGAATCAATTATTCAATACACAAACATAATTGCTTGTGCCAGAGGTGTCTAAGTATTAGCTTATTTAACTCCAAGGACACTAATTACCCCTAGGGCAAGGGAACTTTTCTCATTAATTCTGACAAAACACAAAAGCACAGCTAAGGGAAAGTGTGTGTATGTGTGTGTGTGTGTGCGTGTATGTTACTGGTCCGCCTGCCAGTCTGAATGTGCGCGATCGAGAGGGAGAAAGAAGGAGAGCGCGCATGCACCTAAGTTGGTATTGATGCACGTGCGCACGCACGCGGGTGCATGTTTCAGGGAGAATGAGAGAGAGGGAGAGAGGAAGAGAGACGTTGAAGGAGAGCAATAGTGCTTCACTGGTACAGTTTGAGTAAACATAAAACGCATTCATTGTTTTTTGGTTTTTTTTCCCCTTCTCCCTACTTTTTTTTTTCTTCTGCAGAATTTAATAGAAATAGCATCTAATTGTGGTCTGTTTAGCAGTTAATTAGTGTCCAGACACAGTTATCATACAGGCTGCAGATAAACAGTCGTTTCAAAAGACAGCACAACAGATGGGCTGCGTTTTTGATTAGTGGGTAGATAGAAGGTTCAGTTTCGAATCTGGTAATATAATTGTTGCCTGTTATTGCCAAGATGAAAGTGTTGCTGTTTCATGGTGGAGCCTTAAATAGCACCACTTTCACTTGCCCTGCGGAGACTGTTAACCAATTAAGGGTGAGATCCAACAAAGATTAGCCATTTAGGAGAGTAGAGTGGAGTATAGCTACAATAATGTAGGTTCGTCAGCAGCCAGCAGGCTGTCTGTGGTGTGAGCTTGCTCAGTCTGTCCTTGCCTTCTGTTACATTTTGCACACATATTACAGACCTCCTCCAGGCACATCATCATTAGCTCCCATATAAGCAAATTATTGTAATAAACAATAGCGATAATAATGCAATTTCTATTCAGAACTGTTTCGGAGCACATTTTAGTAACTTTGCCGTGGTGAAAGCTTATCTGTGAGATAAAACTTTGATGACGAAGCGCGAGCTAAACTGCACTGGTTTTGAGTTGATTATAGGTTCCGTTTTAACACTAGTCTACAGTGGATGAACTATGCATGCTTTATTATTCCGTAATTATCCTGCTCTTCATTTGAAATAAACATTTTATAGGCCTTTCTAATGTGATCATGCACTACAAATCGAAGGTATAAAGCTGACTGTACATGGCCCGTAGGGGTAATTTCAGTTTTCAGCGCAGCAGGCTGTGGTGAGATTGGGTTGGCCCTCAAATCAATGGGCTGATCCTTCTCTGTATAGCGTTCTGGCTGACACGCTTGACTTTTCATCTCCACGGTCACATAGATTGATGACTTATGACCGAGAATGTATGTTTGCTGACCTCTAGCAAAGTGAGTGACACATAATTAATCCAATCACACGGAAAACTGGGAAGGAAATGGGAAGAATGGTTCAGTATCATCAGGGCTCCACTTCAGAGAGCCATTTGAGTTTTGAATGTGAACACCATTATGTGGATTTCTGTGGATTTGACACAGTTGTTTCACTAGAGCCTGCTTGCTATGAAAAATATCTTGTAGATGAGAGGTGCCGTGTATCTTAAAGTCACCAGCTTGGTTATCATATTTTAGTTTCGTATTTGAACACACCGGGACCCTTTTGAGTCCATGTTATTGCCATATTTGAGTTTTCTGTTGCTGCTTGGTTTGGGCTTGACAATAAAATTATGTCATTATGTTTAAGTAACATAACAACATAGTTAGAGTTTGAGGAGAAAATCATGGTTTGTATTAAAAGATGCACTACCACACATTTATTCACACATGTTAAAAGACACACGTATGCCATCTCCAATGAGGTTTTCTGACATCTTTTATGTTTATGACTATGTATGTGACTGCTACATGTCCTTGGATACCAGGGTTGCACAACCAGAAGAGCATTTTAGCTCATGTTGTCTTGCAGACTGCCCTGCACAGTGAAAAGTGACGCTAAAAGGGTTCTCAGTGCATCACAGTATAAAGCCTTCGCTTCCTAGCCAACCATCAGTCTGTGATGATTTTGGAGTTATATGGTGTTGACAGGACCATATATAAAGTCCTGTTTTAACATATGTGAAGTCACAGACAAGTTGAGCAGTGGTTCTCACTAAAGGTAGTTCTCATTAATATAAATCTAAAATGATCAATTATAAATTATAATACCTGTGATACATGCTCCAGGTAGGCCACGGCGTATTGCTCATCCTCTCAGCCCTCTGTCTTGGGTGCAGACCCTTTCCTACTTCACATCCAGCAGCTAGGTCAGTAAATACTAGAAACAGGCCCCTGAGTGGGCCTCTCTGATACACAGTTAATTAAAATTCATTTCTGAGCATGCATTAGCCATGCCCATCTATTTATGGGCGGCTTTCAAATGCAACCACTACAAAACAGTGCTCTGTAATTAACCCCACCTAATCAGATAGCACACTAGTGTTGTGTTCCTATTCGTCCTCAGGCACACAGCCATTGGACAGGGGTTTCAGAGAGAGGATGAGCCCATTCTATAGTTCAGAATGGCTAAGCAGATTAAAACCTCATATCAAACATGATATTTACAGGCAAGGCTCAGTGGAGAGTGCTCCTTTTATGTGGGATGGGGAGAGGCTTCAGGGCTGGGCTTTTAAAGCCATGTCCCTTAATTGTATTCTGGCTAAGTGGGATGAATGGTGCTTTTTAATCAGACCACTGACGGGGCTCTGTGTTGTAAAAGTATAGAGATAGTGCCTGATAGTTAAGATGCTGAACGATATGCTTTTAGTCCAGGCTTTTCCAGCTTCCACCGATATTTGAATGCATTTTGGCATTCTGCTGACACCTGTAAACATCTGCGTGATTTACCTCGTGTTTCTGTTTCTGTACTGTAGGAAAAAATGGGTTGGTAGGTCATTGCAAAAGGGAAAAATAAAAATAGAGTGTACTCACTACGTGACTTGAGGTTTTTAGGTCTGTAACTTAAAGGTAGGCATTTGTGTGCTGTTTGTAAATGTGCCGTGCTTATAGTCAGAGAAAATCTGTAAAAACTACACAAATAAGGTTACATTCAAGAGTGAGGCCTGGTTACTTTGTTACCCTGAGAGTTAAGGTTCTGCTCCTCCTAGTGGCTGATCCCGGCTATGTTTCCCCTCAGACTTGCTCACAAATGGCTTTGATAGTTGATTTTTAACACATCTCGTAATACATTGCTAACACTTTTTCTTCTCTTATTTTATTCAAATGCCGTGTGGAAAATAATAATTATTGGAATCTTTTTGATGTAACCTGGCATGTTCATCATATAGAAACAGTATAAACCCTGCTGTTCACCCAGTCAATTTGAATTTCATGACCAATCACATGTAGACAAGGTGTCAGTTGGTGGGTAGGGAAGAGGGGAGAGTGAATCCCTTTCCCAAACAGTTAATCCAACTTTAATCCTAGTCATTAGGAATTAGACATGCCGAGCTGTCCGGCCGTGCCTCTAAATTACAATCAAACGGTTACCAATTACACAAATTATTGATGGTAGATTCTCTTTTCAACTGCAAATTAAGGCTATTAAGGAAGGCTCCTTTTTAATGCAAAAGTGACTAATTAACCAGCGGATAGGAAATCTGCTGCCCAGATATCAAAAAAGTTCTCAGCACACATTGCAGAAACACAAGGGAACCAATTAGTTTAATTATCAAAACAGCTAATTAAAATTGCACAGTTCCTAATTAGTTCTTTGCTTTTGCCTCTAATTGACAGCATGGAGATAAATGGGCTGCCGATGAAAATGGGGAGAGGAGAAAAACAGGAGAAACTTCGGCAGAATATTTATGCTGACTTTATCTCCGTCTGTGTGGCAGCCCTTGAAAGTGGAAAATTAATGACCTTAATTCCCAAACTGTTTTTCCTCTAACGGTGCTCCCCTCTGTGCTCCTGGTGCATGCTCCTTTGTATGGGCCTGCCACCCTGCCAACTGCTGGAATGGGAAAAAAGGGATACTTGGGGGTGGGAAGGAGCCACGATTCTCCTCCTAATGTGACAGCTCCCACCTAACAATGGAGAAAGATGAAAGAATGGAGCAGATGTAACCACTGGGAGCGTTGCATCATGGGACTGCAACTCTGTTGCACTTTTTTCTAAAGCACTTCTATCATCTAGGAGGGCACTAATTTGTCCAATGAAAAAGAAGAAACTCTGCTGTGATAATATGCATTTGACAGCCTGGCACTACTTTAAATAAGTTTCTCGATTTGAATTTTAGATTGACTAATGCTGCCTTCGAAAGTCTGCATAGCCATATTTGTTGGCGTTAACATAACTGTGAACCTTTTTGCTTTATCCTCTCGATTTATCTTTCTGGTTCTCCTTCTTTATTGGTGTGGTCTGTTTGAAGGTCCTTGAAAACAAAGAAGAAAGATGGATCCAGTTACTAAGAAATGCTACACTGGCAAACCTGAACGACAGCCATTTACCTCACGAGATTTTGTGCTAGACTTTGTGTGTGTATGTGTGTGGTACCACTCTCTGTTGTCTGTCCTTCTGGCAGGCTTTGTCTCTTTGTGTTCCTGCAAGGCCAACCTTGTCATGTGTAATCCTGTCCCTGTCTGGATGCAAGTGACGCGTGGGTCCTCTTGGCACATTAGTAGATAACTATCGACTAATCGGTTTACTTTTGGGACTGTGTGAAAATGTAAATTACATTAATGCTCAAATTATGCATCAAACTACGCAGATAGGCCAGACCAGAGGCCACATAATGCTGGGATCATTCAGTTAGTGCCTTCTACATGCAGTGTTAATGCACTCTGATTTCCCTGCTCTGGTTCAAATCAAGTGTGCTACGTCAGCCAGTTGGTGTCTGGGAAACTGGAAGGGTCTTTGTATTAAGTGGAGCTCTTCTTTGCAGAACTCCAATAAAAAAGCAGAGAGATGACAGCTGCCCTTTGGGTTTCTTTTGTCTCATTTGGTGGAAAGGACTTTCTGTTCCACATGCATTCTAACATTTTACTCCCCACTCAGTCGAAACTGCAGATTTTAATTTGTTTGTAATCTCTGTGAGGAGCTTGCCTAAAGTGAATTCGCTAACATTCAAAAAAGGTGATTTAGCTAAACCCGTCCATCTTTCTGTTTCAATATTAAACAATGAAGATGCGGGTCTGTTGGAGAGCCTTGGCCTGGAGGAACTTGCTGCCCATGACTAACAAACACACGTCTAGCACTAATTGATTGTCTTGTGTTTTATTTATGGTGCAGTAGTAATTAGTGGACAGCATAATGTAAGCCATTCATTAGCACCTGGCTACCGCTATGGATTTCACTGCTTTGTCTCAGATGCACACATCATTAGGGAGAAACAAAGACTGGAATTTATTAGCGTGGCTTCTTATAAATATTCTTAAAGTCAGTGTGCCTTTAAGGAAGAACACAGGCCTGTAAAACTTTTGTCAGCATTTGCTCACTGATTCCATTTTCTGCAGAATATGTTAAGGAAGAGCAGTATAAATTTAATTTTAATTGTTTTGTACACACGCCAGTGAAAAGGAACTGATTGGATACAGTTCAGAGACAGTATATTAATACGTTATTTTCATATGTTAATTGGTTTGCATAATCTCTCCCTTTGCTTGGTTTGGAAGTACCTGGCATTGAGAAGGGGACTGAAGAGAATAGAAGACTCCAATTTACATAAAGCCAGCTACTCTGAACATTAAATAATAATGCATATGCAAGCTGAAGGTGTGTTCAGTTAGCAGAAAGCACATCTTTATAATTTATAGTCCAGCTGTTTCAGTGCTTTCGAGTCCATTTTCCTCCCTGCCTGCTTTTAATGAAATCTTGTTACTGGAGAATTGACTGCAATGAATTGAGATTTTAATCCCATTGACGATCTGCTATGGAAATGCATGCTGGTAGCAACTTTTAATGGCGGGGCCTGTAATCAGAAGACACTTGTATTCAGCTCTCTATAATAATGAATCTCATCAAATGTTAAAGCTTGGGTCGTGTGCAAGGGGCTCAAATTTCAAGGTTTTTGACCATCCCCATTTGAGAAATTCCTCAGGGAGTGTGTGATTACTCAAGTTTAGCAGTTTATTGCCTCATCTTTCAATAGCCACTGAAGCACAAAATTCTCATCTAGGTTGCTCTTTTTTTCTCCACTTGAGGAACAGGCCAATATAGACTGCAGAACAGCTGCTCAGATCCCGGGGAACTGCTGTTGGCACTGCAGTGTTATTAGCTGCCACCATTATTGTCCATTCACAGAGTCATTTAACGAAAACTAAATTCACTGACAAAAATCATTGGTGTGATTTTAATTGTTAGAACTGCACTGACTACAGCGGTGTTTGTGTCTTTGTGCAAAAGCAATATTCCGGCATGTATGTGCGCAGGAATTTAATATGTGCACAGAAACCGTTATATGGCAGTGCCCAGAAAATAACCGTGCAAGTAAGCGGGTTAAAGACAAATATTAATAAAAGGAACATAGAAGAATATCTATCAGTGTATAGTTCCAAGATTTTATTTTAAATTTACTTGCATAATATAAAGTAGCAACATGAGGGGCTAAAAAGAGCCATGCCAAAAATTGCAGTTTCCATTATGACCACTAGAGGCTGACATGTCAGTTCCCAAAGATTTTAAAAAGCCGAATTTTAAAGCTAAATTTAAAATGTTTTCAGCCTTTTGTCCTTTGATCTATCTTTGATTAGGATATTATTTTGATAGCCCACCTTTGTTTTATAAATATTTTATTAGACGTATGGCCACTTTGAGTGACTGGTTGGTGTCGACATGCTAATAGTGCCTCGTAAAACATTTCTAACGCAGCTATCAATTCAGTTAACTCTTTGGTGAGTCAAATTCACATATTCATTTATATGTTACGTAGCACTAATTAGCAGGTTAACTGTCTATATGAAGCAAATATCTAATCTATTGATGGCTATGCTAGCCAAGCTTGCTAGCATTAGCATTTCACCTCCTTGTTCAAATACAGTCACTTTTGACTCCCAGGAGAGATGTCTGTGGCCAAAATGCTAAAATTAAGACCTCAGAACAGAAGTTCATGAACCAATGGGCAATGTCGCCGTAGCTTCTGCCATATTTTGTATACAGTCTATAGTTAGCCCAGGTTAGGTCATTACTATTAGGCTGTAATTTCACATAATACAAAGTTATCATCAAGTTCAGTTCAGGTCCCCCATCCAGGGACAGCACTTCATCTATGAATTCCTATAACTGGAATCACAATTTATATTTATAATCACTACTATATCTATATAAAATATAGCATATGGGAAATTAAGAAGCTAATTATTACAAAGAGATGAACTGCATTTTTACAAACTGCCTGCATGCACTAAGATTTCAATTCTATATGGAATAGGCTTTGTGTTTTTTCCTTTGAACCTCTGCTCTGGAGAAGACTAGCGGGTCGCTTGGGTGTGAATGATGTGACGCTGTTTTATATTTGAATGACTAAATGTGACCTTTGAGATTAGAGGAGGAGTTGCTTCTCGGGGGGGCTGAAGAGAGTCCCCGCTGCTATGAAGCTCATGTCCCTTTGATCCGTCTGTAATGAGACTAACACCAGGCGTTGTGGTCACTGAACACATTGACACACCACTGGAGAGCCGACAGCTCTGCTGCCTGGTACTAAAGGTGGCTGTGTGTGTTTATGCGTGCGTCCTCAGATACAATAGGGCCTGGGGACATGTAGTATATCTGCGGGGATTTACTATTTGACAGAGTACACTTTCTCATGCAGCAATTTGAAGTTAACATACTGCATGAATAATATATGCAAATGCCCAAATTTGTCTTGCCAATTAAGTGACAGTACGCTTGCAATGACACATATCAATAGGTCTTATTTTCTCCTCACAAGGAAAGTTAAATCCATGAAAGAAAAGAGTTTCAGGTTATTTGTGTTGATCTAACCAAAGTTTTCACTTGACATGATGCCACACACTCAAGTTTGAGGGCATTTACTCTGACCTGAACACGACTGTGTTGAAACCCTGTCCTCTTAGACATCTTCAGAGATCCACTGAAGATCAATCATGACTGGGCCCATCCCCACGAGACCCTTAGTAACAGCCACTGATTGCTTTCTGCTGTGCAGGCCGTTAAGTGGAGTCTGGCAATGGGCTCCTGGACAACACTTAACAATCAATCAGAGGGCACAACCACTTCTCATTGCATTCCAGTTCTTCCCCCGCATTACAGACAAACAATAATTCAGGTGGACACGAGTGACTCTTAAGAATCACAGCCTGAGCATGCCCCATGATTTAGCTGGAGAGGGATACATCGGACCATCGACACAAACTTGAGTCGCCAGATTTACATAAACCCAGTGATTGAGGATACTGCTGACTTTTTACCCATTGTCACTTGGACCATACTGACAGCATGGGTTTGATGGTTATCATGTGTGTTTGACTATCCAAGATTACCAGTTGTTTGACTTTGAGAATGGAACAATAAATCGCTGTTATGATTATCCCAAAACCACATCTCAGCACCAAGGTTATGAAACATATTTGTAAAAAGCTTTCCTCTAAGGCTGCATTTCATACTTTTCCAAATACTTCACTGAAGTATCCTGTTACAAATAGCTTGAACCTTTTACGAGGCTAGCTGTTTACCAGGGACAAAATACACAAAAGTTGGGGAGTAAAATACAAGAATATTAACATCATGATAACGATAGCTTAGTGCTTTACCAGTGTAACTACATGTACAGCTGAAAGTCTTCCATAAAAGCCTGGACTTAAAGTTTGCTTATTGATTAAGGATTCCATTGACTTAATGAACCTTCAACCTTCCATCAGTTGACTAGCCAATATATGCACTAATCTCTAAAACGGATGTCTGGCTGTGGTTCCTTTTAAATGAATTGATCTACTCAGCTCACCCCAAATGGGGAAATGGGCGAGTATTGATATGATTCTTGACTTAATGATGGATGTGGGAGATGGTAAAACACGAGCTACACGCGTCTGGTTGCTGTAGAGTAAGCGGAAATTCAGCGAAAAGTCTTACTGGTGCTCTTCAAAGAGAAAAGCAATATAATTTGTGTCGATGCCAGACACTCAGCTAACCTCTTTGAAACTTTTAAAGCATTAATATTCAAAATAAAAATCTCTTTACATTGCTTTGAATATGTTGGATCAATAGCTATCTGTATATTATATATCTACATATATACCCCAAATGGTTTTTCTTTAGTTAATTTTCATTCCTCTTTATATGTGTAGCCTACAGATTAAGCAAAGAGCCCAAACTGTCATTAAAAGCCATTTCTTTCTCTGAAAGACAAAACCAATGTGCCTTAACAACTCATCCCGACACGTAACATACCAACACTATGTGACAAATCGTCAGTATGTTACATGTTCGGAAGCATGAAAGCCGTTTGGAATGAATCTATGCATGTAAATGTGTTTTACGCTCTGATCATGATTCGCTTTGGAAAACACTGTTTGACAGGGTTATGGTTAAGGTTAGGGTTAGGGCTGGAATGGACCGCTGGAGCCTCTGCTCTAAGTGTGTGTTACCACCGTGAGCGGCGTTCTATTGGATTCAACTGAGAATCTCATAGGGACCTGAAAGGGTACCTTTCACGTTACTTTGAGACGCCTTGGGCCGTGACAAATTGTTGGTATGTTACGCGTTAACCTGCGTTTTATTCTAGTAACCAACAGGGGGCAGCTCGTTTGGTTGCAAAAAGAAATCAGATTGTACACTTCTGCTAATTTTATGTTTTTATGCTCTTAATTACTAGTTTTCAGTGTTATTTAATACAAAGGATGTTCATTTTGGAAATTGTGGTCCCAGTTGGAGTCACAAATGGCGTTAATAATGGCCGCAGTATGAGCATGCACTGTTTCATGGTGCTCGGTCAGTTCCACCCCTTGTTCGTCATGTCTGGTTTGAAAACACCAAGATAGCAGTGATCAGTTTGAGGCTTCGAGATGGGGCCTTAATAACTAGTGTTTGACATCACTGTGGTTATGAGTGAGACTCTAAAAACTGTGTTTGCTATGAAATACAACAATCACGCCTACCTTCAAAAAAGCATCACAATGATTTTGCGTGACTTTCGGACTGCATGGTAAATATTTATTTGAACTGTGATTCCGCCCAAGAAAGATTTCTGCATCCCTCCTCGCTGTGTTGCTTCACTGCGGAGAGAAAAGCTTAGGACAGAGGGTAGAACTTCTAACTGTTCACTTCCCGCAACAGAAAACCATTGTTCAATCTCTCCACAATAATAAGCGTGAGTGCCATGAATAATCACCAGCGTGTCAGCTAGCTGTATTGTGATCCTTAGCACTGGTGAGCCTCAGATGGCATCAAATAATTTTGTCTGTCTTCCCTCTGAGAGCTACGCAGCTGAGAATGTTTGATGTCCCTTCAGTTCATTTCAATCGCAGAAAGGCATTTTGAGAAAATTGAAACAACCCATTTCTTCCTCTGATCTTCTTCTGCTGTACATGGTTGTCAAAAGTGTTCAGCTTTTCTTTGACATGCGATAATGAGCCGGCTATCCAGGTCAAAGGCCCTTTAAATTTGATCTTTTATTTTATAAATTAATTTGTTATTTCTGATGAAGAAATAATAAGTCAACACATTTTCAAAGATTTGAAGATTTTAAATCCCACTCAAGAAGGAAATTATAATTAAGGAATGGAAATAGTTTCGTTGATGCACTGTAATTTTAAAATTAAACAAAATAAATAGCTTTTTAAATGTGAACATTTAATTATAGACCTTATGCTGTTTGTCTCTTCTCCTGATCCTTGTTCTCTGTTCGACTCATCAACAGTTTAGGTCGAAAAAAAAGCAGTCAAAAAGGTCACTGAAAACCATTTCACATGTGATTTTTCTCTTTTAGTCGTAATACAACAAATTTTAATGTGCCAGTACACATGCTGCATCATTTAGCTCACTATCACAGGCAGCACACCACATGGCTGTCCCATGGTCTTTCACACAGACATTGATTTGTTGCTGTTGCAGCTCAGATCCTTCATCGAACCTTGTCTAAACTATGAATGTTGCAGACTGAAATGGTTACTATGTGATGCATGTGACATAGGATATTACCCTAGAGGCACCAAACACACCTGCTCCTGCATACGAGGCTAAAAAAAACAAGAAAAAGCACACTAAGTCAGCTGTTGGCCATAAACCTTAAAGATGCATTAAAGTCAAGGTTGCACCTGGACTCGGAGGATCTGTTATTTAGTGTGGCAAAAGTTAGTTAACTTCCCATTCCCTGCATGATGATGATGCATGATTTTGAACTCTTGTTCTTACCTGGTGAGATGCACTGCACTGCAGGGATCGCTCTGGAGACCAAGCCGAAATAATTTGAAGGTCATTTAGGTAGAAGAAGGCTCTTTGCGCCCAGAAAAAAAGCTCAAAGGCAGCATGGTGTGCAGTATTTGTAAGCCACTCTAGAAAAGTACACAGAGAAACTTCTCCTGGCAGGGCCCCGCTGTAACATAAAAGTAAACATCTTTGAAGTTCTTGCAGTGGTGAAGCACCTGGCTAAGCCAACTAGTAGCATTTTAATGTGAATCTGGAGAAAAGAGCTCTGCAAGCAGATCCAGAAAGGGTCTGGTGCCCTGTTGTTAGAAGTTCATCATTAGTATTCAACAACTCCCGGCAAAACTCTCACTGTGGTGTAATCGACACATAACCGGATCATCATTCAAAATAATACCTAGGTAAGATCAGCTACGAGCAAACTGTGATCTTTGGTTACCAGTAATTACTTGCAAATAGACAAATTATTCATATTAATGTCCAATTTATGTGTTTGTGGCATTGAGCTGTGACAGTGGTGCCAGGGTCTCTGCATAAAAGCTTCCTGGACGGTTTAGAAATAAGAAATTATTTGATCTAGTAGAGTACGATGCTCCTGAGCTAATGCACTGGAACCAAGAACCGGCTCAACAAACACAACCCATCGAGCCTACTGCTCCTCTACGGAGGACTGGTTAATGCATTTGTGCAATAATGCTCTTGGTTTGAGAGAAAGAATCAATGAATTGGCGGTGAACATACAGGCATTATATGCTCATTGTAAGGCTATTTGAAACAGCTGTGTGTGTGCGCGCGATTTTGGTTGTGTGAGTGTGTTTTCCAGTGAGGGCACGGTGAGGTACAAGCCCTGTTCACAGTGATGTCACGCAGGCTCTCCGTAGACTGGCTGAGTAAGAGGAACAACAGAATTTCAGCTGGAGAGATCAATTATAGATAGAAGAAAATGAATGGGAAAAGTAATTTAATAAATTATTGACTTGATGTCTTATATCATGTACAAAAGCAAATGAAAAATTAGATTGTGCATTTGGATGAAGTTGGATTTAAAGAGCTTCAAAATTATATTTAATTAGACTATGAAAAAAAAAAAGTGTCATGGGTATATGAAGTTTCACTGGGAAGGGTAAATTAATGATCACATTTGCAGCAATAGCAAATGATGTGCCAACTAAGAGTGGGGCTGTCTGGAAAGTCAAGGATTGGGTGGGGTGGGGGTTTGAAAGAGTCCACACCACAGTGGTCTTCTGTCTTCCTTTTCTTGAGTCAAATGGACCGATTTGGAGGAAGTGCTTCTCTGCTCTGTAGGCTTTTTGCCGTTAAGAGCTCACTAGGTGCTAAAACAAAAGCACAGCTTTTGCATCTGACAACGGAGTGTTGTCACTTCGGCAGGTGGTCTCTGTAACTGTTTAAATGACAGTCTGTCTCAACTTTGTCATTTTTACTGCAGCTTTTCTATCTTCAGGTAATATTGCTCTCCTATCCTCTCATCCCCTTACTTTCATCATAGGAGAAAACACCTGTAATGTCTGTTGTAATTTTTTGTGGTTCTGATGGCCTGTGCACCTTGCGTGGTTAGTCTGAAAGTCCAAACCTGCCTCAGCTAGCACATAATTCTTTTATACACCAGCTATTTAAAAATCTGTGCAAATACTTCCTGCATTAAAAATATTTTTCACACTCACTTATTCTTAATGAAGCTGTTGCATCGGAATAAATAGATCTGACCAATCAGACCACTGCATTCTGCAACAGGTGCACTGAAGCTCAAAACACGCACAGGTACTGAATATACAATAATACTATTTTACCTGAGATACATACTGCTCCTGGTCAATCAGCTCTCTGAAATTATTTCTCTGCCCCCCCAGATGTGGTCCCAACTCTGCCAGCAAGAGTTCAAATTGTCCCACTGACATCCTGAAATATGTACAAAAGTGGTTGCAATCCAGCTTCTACTCTTGGCCCAAACTGTTAAGTTCTCTCTGCTGCTGCTTTCTCGTGAGAATTGGACAAACCCAGAATCTCAGTTTTCTTGTTTAGAAACATCAGAACCAGCTCATTATTGCTTGATGTTGACTTCATCTTTTTTCCCAGTGCATTTTTTGAGGACAAACTTTCCACAAAAACTAAACGAGCTGGGTGTGTAAATATATTACATGACAAGTTTGGATCTGAAAAATTCTAAATATCACGTTGTTTTTTTGCTATGCGCTCAATGAATAAAGGCCTTTACGCTGTGAAGCAATTTATAGTTTAGTTTGATCCAAACCAAGACCACCCCATTTGGCTGGATCAAGTATTTGGTCCATACATGTGGTCAGTGAGAGGTTTCACACTACTGGTTTTTGGTTTGGACCAAATGAATTTGCTGTAAAAGCACACGCAAATCCATGCTAAACGTCTAAACAGCTGCACTGATTAAAAAGGAACATGTTCCATTAGATGTGTGATTCCAAAACATGGCTAAATTACTTTGTAGACAAATGATACATGTTGTCAATATGAGCACATGATTCAGCTTTCCTGGGTTTGAATTTAGTGTGAACTTTAATTTGCCGTGCTGTTTCATTATTCCAAAGGACACATTCAACACTGAATTAAACATTGGGTTCAAGACTTGAAAAAAAGCAGATATGCTGGGTCGCCCAGCAGCCGCGGGAAAGTAAATACAGATTGTAATTAGGTAGAGAAACTCTAAAGTTGGATTTCACTTTCTCCTTTGCATGAACTGTGATGTGAAGAAGCCATGGGACAAATAGGAGGAGAGGGGAGGAGCAGTAGCAGGAGAAGCAAAGGAGGAGAGATGGGGGAACAAAGACTAATTTATGTGTGAGCTTCCATTGGTATCTCTGGGATGTTGTATCCCCTCAGATTGTGTCGCCCGGTGTCTGGAGAGGCAGAATGCAAATGGAGCCGGTTTCTAGGTGAAGTTGGGCACAGTCACAGGCCCGTGTTGGGACCTGGTTATGCAGTTGCTAAACAAGTGTTCTTTGTCATGCCGGGCCCCTGAGGCTGAGCCAAACGAATCCTATCATCTACAGTGTTGTGTTACTTAAGCAAAAATACTCAAGTTTGCAGCAAGTATTTATAAGATGAAAGAACCTCTTCGGGGAATGTCAGAATTAGTTATTTTTCCCCCAATTAATCTGTGTTGAGAGTATAGTTTCATGGTCCATGCATGGGTTCCCCGGTGGATTGGTTTGGTCTGCTGGGGTGTTATTTGCACAATAGTCAGTGTGTCAGAATTCATAGAATAAGGAATTGTTTATCTTCTTTTTATGTTTGCCGATGTGAAACCAGTCCAGGAAGATCATTATCTAATAACAGACAAGCATCTTTATGACAATGTGGCTTGCTCTTTTTACCAGTGGATTTATTTTAGCAAGGAAAAAAAAAGAATGTCTCCCAATTTGTTTCTCTTCTCTCGCCTTGCTTTTGCTAATCTAATAAATGCTCACACACTGACTAATACTAGGCCAGAGTCCTTGATGAATTAAGAAACACTGTGTTGACTAATTGACAAAATCATTGAAAAGTAAAGATAAAATCCTCACTGTAATTGAATGTGAAGCATCATTTATCTATAGATTTGTACCAGACTGCTTTATTGGATTGCTTTCCTGCGCCTGAAGTATGCTTTAGCAAATTGACCTAAATTCTTATGGGGAATATAAAAATCAGCTAAATTTACTTTCAAGTCCATGAGTTTTACAATCCCTCTAATCATGGAAGTTCAGTGCTTGAATTCCTCTTCATTGTTTAGAAAGGGGGGTAGGCTGCATGTCAACAGGCATTGCAGCAGCCCGGGAACAGAATGAGGTGCTAATAAAAAATGTGTGACTCTACTAATGAATCCGATTCTGCAATTCTGCAACTCAAGCACTTAATTATCATAAGACATTCACTAATGTGCTCATTCAAATGGGCAACACTTTGCTTGGAATAAACTGTATGGCTTAATGACTTGAGAAAAAGAGCCTGATGACATCCTGCTCTCTTATCAACACTTCCCCGAGACTGGCACGAGAGATGATGGGTGGATACGATCAAACTGGCCTGTAAATGAAGCCACTGCAATCACGGGTGTCTTAAGAGTTACTGAGATGCGCCATTTATCCATGCGTGCTTTATATTTTTATACATCGATCTGGGTTTGTGTACAGATGAGGAAAGACAGACATCTAAATGGTATGTTACTCAAAGTTTAAGTGTAAGGAATTGAAGCCATTGCTTTTTGTTCTAACATCTGCTGGTGAAAGGAAATTTAAAAAAAAAAACACAGCAGCAGAGGGCCTTTTGCTCTGAGTTTGAAATAGGTCTACTTTGACAGCCAACGTCATTATGTCAGTATATGATCCATCCATTAGCTGCACCCTCAACTTTTGTGGCATTAATTGCTCTTTATGTGCATACACCTGCTTGTGCACATGTATGTGAGTGCTGCATGTGAGTGGTGTGTGTGTGTATGTGAGTGGTGTGTGTGCCCACACATATTCACACAGGCTGTTCAGACAAGTAGAGGTGTAAAATTAAATCCCTCAGTGCAGTGGCATGCAGATGATGTGCTTCAATGGCCTAGCTGCTCTTTGCACCAATGTAATTGAATAACCTACAGAAAAGTCATCACATTCCCACTTTGCTATTCCCTCTCTATGTAACATGTAAAAAGTCCTCTTGTAACTACCTGGGAGAGCAACCCATCAACAGCTGTTAGAGCTGACTTGAAGGTTAAATATTAGGAAGGAATCCAATTTCTCTTGTCTATTCAGCTCAGCGGTGTGTTAGATTGCAGCTGGACTGTGCTTACGGAGTGTGGGATATGAAGTGGGCTAATCAATCCCCTCTGCTTCATTCTCAAATTCCTCTCATATCAGGTCCCTGCCCCCCGGGCAGGCCTTCTGCTTTCCGAAAGCCAATTCCACACGAAATAAGAACTGTGACCTGCAGCTAGAGGGTGAAGTTGAGTTTTCCCTTCATGATTAATCTCTTCTTGGGTGGTTTTCAGAAAAAAAGGAGAGGGGGAGGATAGAGAGAGAGGGTGAAAAAAAAATAAGAAAACATGCAAGTCGCTGCCTTGTGACCTGCGAGTTTTTTTCCTCTGAATGAGCCCGGTGCACTGGAGCCTGCTTATCTCCCGAGAGAAAGACAGAATTCATTTTTTGACAAGGTTTCATGTTGACATTGAGAAAATGAACTACCCGATTCTATGATTAAACCTGGGCTGTCATAATTGTCATCTGAACCTTGGCGACAATGAAAATTTGAGTATTTTTTCTCCCCGTAGCTTCTTGTTTGTATATGTAGGGGCTCAAAAAATGGAGCTTTGATTCAAAGCTTAGTAAAGTATAGCGCTTAAATCAGGGTCATATTGCGTTCATTTTGTCATGAGAGAATATTGACATCACACTGTAGGTAAAACAAATATTATTCATTTACAGACTTTTTGCAACATTCCCTACCATTTGACTTTAAAAGAAATGCACTTGGTGTAGTGAAGAAACTGATGTTGCCTGACCTAAAACAAAGTGGCGTGCTCTTATTTTTGAGCAGATGGGCTGCCAGAGTTGAAGGGTAAAATGATATAACCTTAAAGTGCCAGTATCGCATTTTACAGGTTTTAATGGCATCTGTCACAAAGAGTGGACCTGTCAGACACTACTTTCATGCAGCTGAATTGCCCCTAATGGCTGTTTCTCCTGGTTCAGACCCACTTTTAGATGCAGAGTTTATGTCTGTCTAAGGAACAGGCACGTTAAAAGCATTCAGCTAGAATGAGACGGACCATCTTTTGGGCGTTTTTTTTTTTTTTTTGTTGGGTTTTTTTGCTATTGTCCTTTGTTTCACGTTTTTGAGCTAGCTTATCATGTTTGTTTAGGAAAAACTCCCTTGAGGACAGCTATGACTTGAGTGTTAAATGGTCAACACTGAAAGCACCAGTGTAGAAGAAATGGTCTCACACTGGGACCCTAAAAAGGCCTCTGGAAATGTTTACATTTTTAATAGCATAATGATGATACTGCATCGAATGTACATGTACATCTACTCACTCATCCTGTAAATTTTTTAAGTGTGTAAACAGTACATTTGGGTTGAAAACCCCGCCAACAAAAAACAGCCCATTTGCCCACATACCACCTACCAAACAAATTGGCTGAGAACAACAAAGTCCAATCTATGTCTGAATATCTCTTTGTTTGTGTGTTTTCCCTCTCCAGCAGGGCACTTATGAAAGTGTTCTTTTGCATCAGAGATAAGGTTTGCTGGCCCACTGGGAAGTGACTGAAAGTGGGTTTTAAAATATGTGGGAGACCATATTCCTACAGCTAGAAGTACCTCTGCGCCAGGCTAAACAGTGGGCACAGGCCTCAACACACACACTAATGGAAGAGTGAAGTAGCATACGGTGTAGGAGTGCAGATTTGGGCCCAGGTAAACAAGGCTCTACCCACTGTTGGTCTAAAGGCCTGTAAGTTATTCATTAAATATATGTCAGTGCTTTCTACTAATTCCCACAGTAACAGCCATATTGTGTTTTCTTTCTTTTTAATTTAAGGTGGCCTGCTTTCCAATTACACACATTAAAGATTGGTTATGATTGATTAAGTTTTTTAAAGCTGCAATAAAGATTTGCCTAAACAGCTTTCACCTCATGGGATAATATTAAAACAAAACATTGAACTATAACATATAAAACAAAAATTATAGTTTTTACAAGTTTTCCAAGTTTTCTAAGTTGAGTCTAATAAGAAGCTATGAGAGACATTAATTAAGCTCGACTTTTTCCGTCTGGTGCACAGCTGAAGGGCAGTTGCGTTTGAAATAGGTTTACTTTGACACCCAAAGGTGCTCATATTCCTGCATTCAGCAAAAGTATCTCAACACCTTGTGTGCAAAATAGTTATTTATAAGTTGAAGGCAAATTAAACATAAATATGATGTTTGAGTTTTGAAAGTAGACCTATTTTTGAGATGTCCCACTCTTTCACATCCTCTAAAGTGGAACTGCAAGTTTTACATTAGGTAAGGAGCTCTGCGATGGAGGAAAGAAATCCAATTTACTTTAAGTCTCCGCGTGCAAGACAAGTGTGTAGCTCTTGTTGTGTTGTTATAAATCAGGTTAGAAGAAGAAATGTAAATAGTTATGTTGAGGAAATTGCTCAGAGTAATGTGTGAATAATTATTTATTTCTATTCAGTTTCTGTAACAGATTACTCAATTTTTACTGCATTTTTAAAAGTCTAAATTCCTTACCTGTGTCTCATATAACTTGCAAAAAAGTCTTTGTTTTATTGTAGTGGATCATTATATACTGCTGTCCTCATTTTGTTCTTTTATTGCTAAAAAAAAAAAAAAAAAAAGGAAATAGGAGCAGCAATTTATTGAAATGTACATAGAAATATATTATATAAAGCAAAAATAACGTTTTTACAATTCTAACAACCTTAAAGGACTATATTTAGTAGGATCTCCTTTATTCTAACACAGCCTGAACACTGTTAGGGAAACTTTCATGTAATTTCTTTAAGTAGTATTCAGGAATGGTTCACCAGGCTCCTTGAAGGACATTCAAAGCTCTTCTTTAGACGTTGGCTGCCTTTTGTTCTGTTCTCTGTCAAGATGATCCCACACTGCTTCAGTAATGTTGAGCTCCAGGCCCTGGGGAGGAAAACCCATGACTGATAGCATTCATTGTGTGTTTTACCATCCAGGTAATGCTTTTATTGAGGTGGCAGTTTGTTTGGGATCATTGTCAGTTGTTGGCAAAAAAAACAAAAAAACAAAAAAACATGACATTGATACTGTGGTCAGTGGTTGAGGATATCCTGAACTTTTCTGTCATTACGCGCTGCTGGTTTTGTCGCTATTAGCTGCTGTTAGCCTCTGTTAGCTGCTGTTAGCCTTTGTTAGCTGCTGTTAGCCTCTGTTAGCTCCTGTTTTTCAGTGTTAGTGAAACTTTCTTTAAAGTGAATCTAACATTGTTGGACTTGGACGCTTACAGACATGTTGTGGCAATGTTTATTTGAGGTAAAATGTCATTTTTAGGACACTTGAGCCTAACATTAACTCACATGGCATAATCATAGCTTAGTTGTCATCATTGTCAGCTGTCGGGAGATGTGTGGGTCACATATCTAATCTGCTGAAAATAAGTAACTGCAACAATATCAGGAAAAAATAAGTATGTTTATGCACATCCTTGTGTTTTTGAACCCTGATGTCAGTTGAGGAAATAAGTCACAAACTCTATATCTAATGGAATCATTCTTCAGTAAGTTTATACGAACGCATCTGTTGCATTCATTGAAAAAATACAATTAGACACTGATCAGTGTATATCTATGGGCACAGAATTCTTTTTTTGTTAAATAATCTAAGAAAATGACAGGACAAACTGCACACTATTCCTATATATGGCAAGTTTTCAGCTAATAGATCTCTGGAAATCACCTTGCTGGTGCAAAAGTACTATTTTATGCCTGTCAAACTGTGTTATCTTTGAGATGTTTTGTAGATTCAACAAAGAAAATAATGTGTTTTTGCGACAGGCTGCTAGTAAAAAAGTACCTAAAGATACAGTTTATCAACCCTGGAGTTAGGCACTTCTTGGGTTCCTTTTTTATGCTTGAATGATTCATGACTTAGCAAACAAATAGACAAAGAGAACAAGGGTACAACGACTGGACGGAAAATGAGTGAAACAGCAGCAAATGTCTAGAGGAAGCTTTTGGAAGACCTTTAGAAAGCTTGGAGAACTATTACTCAAAAAGAAATGAAAAGGTGTCTCCTTGGAAGCAATGAAAGACTTTTCCAAAGCATTATATAACTCTTTTTAAGACTGGCCATTAACAAAATTCATGCATACTGTAAGTCATTAGTGTATATTTGTAAAGTTCAAAATAGTATCATGTCAGTATCAATATGATGTCTCAATGAGCTGAAAGGAGATGCAATGGCAACAGAGTGAAACAAAACAAACCACAACACAAAGACAAACAGTGGAACAATGCTATAATGTTGACCAGTCCACTGAAGACAAATTTAAATCTGAAGCACCACATTATCAGTCACTTCTGTTACTTTAATCTAAACAGGGAATTATTTATAGCCACTAAAACTGTCGTAACCTCTTAATACAATATATTTGTTTAGAGATTTGTTTGTCCTCTAACAGCAATGGCTGGCATTCTCAGTTATTATGGTAAAAATTGAGTTTTAATCTAGCTCTCCATTTTGGTAAGTATGCTTCAGAGTGTAGGCACATATTCATAACCTTTCTGCACAAGCAGCATAAAACTTTAGCTCCACTCCTTAATGATGCGATGATGATGATGTGGAAGACTGACACTTTGTCAGATGGTTTTACCGCAACGGTGAGGGTGCAGAGTGTGAGATGCAGCCACAGTCCCTCTCACCTCATTGTCCTTTTGCAGGATGGAGGATGGAGTGCCGATGCCCTCTCTTTGCACCAGCTACAACTGTCATCTCAGGCTCATTCAGAGCTCCGCAGCACTTAGGCCCCATTTGCTTTTAAGGATGTCTGACAGGACAGCAGCCACGTATGATCAAACTTTACTTTCACTGTGCACTTGTGACAGTTCATTGAGAGAGGCTCTAATGTGCTGTCAGCAGTCCTCTTCACTCAGCTGCCTTGATTTACCTTCCCCATCTGTCTCAGTCAAACAGCACTAAGTTGAGAATGATTGGAAGAAAGGTGGCCTGTTAATTCCACACCCTTGAATTTAGTAAGAAACTCCCTTCACCTGAACAAAAATGGTATTTCTTCATATAATACTTATTCTAATTACATTGTTTGTGAAATAGTGTACTTGATTTCTAGCCTTGGCCTGTTCCTGTTTAAATATGTAGGAAAAGAGGAATCTGTGACTTCCACTTCACATACTTCCAGGAACACTTTAGCAGTAGCTTTGATTATAGATGGGTTTTGCATCGTCAATATTTTATTAGTTTAGCTACTAACAGCAGATAGGATGGTTTGGAATTGTGAACTTAAAGCTGCGCTAATCAATATTTATGCATAAATATTATTGAGGGTGAAGGGGGTCACTCGTGGGGATGAACGCACAGGGAATTATCACCCGACTCTACGGCAGCTATCTGTGGCACACTTTAGCATCTTTCGGCGTATTGTTTTGATTTTCTGACCCGTATCTTTGCAGTTTTGGTTCACTCTCACAGCCCTCGTCAACATTAACTTTCATAAGCAAGTATTTTTAGATAAAAGCTCTAAAAGCCTGCTGTATGCTATCTGCTCAGCACTAAGCACCAGGCTGACAAAGTTCCCAGCTGGTGAACACACTGGAGTGTTTACCAGCTTAAGACCCAAATATTTTGCTCAGGAGGCAAAAAAAAAGTGAATATTGGACCTCCATTCGCCTAGTGGTTAGGAACACATCCTAATGTTGCTGTGTAATAGCTGCATGTATAAATTAGCAATTGTTTGTTGGTAGGCTTTCTAGATCAGCTTCAAAGGTATATGTTATATAGCTTTCTGGTGTTTACCGTTTCTCTGTGCTGCCCCCAGATGGGCTAAAAACCCACAGGTCAACACAGTTTTAGGTGACAATTTATTTCAGTTTCTCAGCTGTAATTGAAAGTAAAGTGACCCAAAGTGCAATGCAACATGAGGAAACAGCATTGGGAACTTTTTTTGCTTTTTTAATTTTTTTGTTGCCGTAAAATAACAAAACTAAAAAAAAAAGAGCACCAACTTGAAAATATTTGGCTTCTGAATGCTTTAATTAATTAATAAGTATAGTTTCTTCTATTGGAATTTTGTTCAAAGAATACACATGTACTCCTACCAAACCGTGCAGGCCGTGGAAACCTTGCTTATAAGTGTCCAGCTGTCCGTACAGTAATTAGCCTCAATAATGAGATGGACGAGTACTTACAAGTACCGTGTTTCCTCCTGTGAGTTGGAGCACTGGTAAATTCATTTTTACCATAAGTGTTTCATAGCTGTTATATGTGTTAGTTGTTGAGTGGCTATTGAAACATCAAAATAAATGTGTCCAGTTTCATCCTACGATATCACCCCATTGCTTTTTATTCAGTTTAAATTACAGGATGTGAACAAAGCAACTCCACCCCTCTCTGCCATTATTCCAGTGATTACTATGTCCAGAACCATTCAGTGTAAAACGGAGACACTAGCAGTAAGTACAGCTCCTTTTAAATGTTTCTCACGTAGTGATTTACTGCACTTGATGAACTGCACCAAAGAGAAGGGAGAGAGGGATCGCTCTGTGTTTGTAGGCTTCAAGACCTCTCTGTCACTTTAGCTCGCTGTAGTGCTCATCAAAAGATGATAATGTTTCTGTTCATTTCATTCTAAGGTCTTCATTCTGGTCTTTTATGATTTAAGCTGCATTTTTGCAGAAGTGGCTGCTTTTACAAGCTGAAATACAAGGCTCATGAAAGCCTAATAAATGTGAAAATGAATGACATTTCTTTCTCTCTGTGTTCCTCTTTCTGCTTTGATCATACCATCCCATGACATATCCATCGCCGGCATTTCAGCTCCTCCAGGAGTGGGCATAGCCTAATTGGTGCTACGAGGAATAAATCAAAGCAGGAAGCAGGACTTGTTCCAAACAGAGCTCATAATGTACTAAAAAAAAACCTCTTGTGTTTCCTGCAACTGTCCACTGAGTTTACGTGTCACCTCATGTAACGTTTTTCCAACGCTGCTGCAGCTGATGTATGGCTGTTAAAGAGTGCCTGTGATTCAACATTACACAGCCATCCTGTGGGTACCTGTGCTGCTCTCTTGGTCCTTATTCTAATCTTATTTAACAGTCTCTGCCTGACATGCAATTCAATGCAGGCCCCCAGATTGGAGAGTTTCCAAACAATCCTGAGCTCACCCAAGCTTGGAATTGGTTTTCCGTGGAACATCTCCCTCCTCCCTTTGGGCACTTTACCAATTTGACCAAATTTGTTCCATCACTGGTTCTAAGTACCAGAAGTGTTTTCTGCCCACACTTGGACTCGTTTCTGCAATTTGCACATTCTTTGCAGAACATTAACAGCTTTGTCAGGGGCTGAGCTAACGGCTGTTGTGGCATGGGGGCCCATGTTTCAGAGGCAAAGAATTTTTACAAAACATTAGGAAGAAATCTGTTCCTATCCTATCCCACATCTTTAATATGCAAGGCAGGTCTGTCTTATTTAGCATCCATAAGCAGCAATAAATTGCACTGCACTGCAATGTAGTTACAAGCAGCTATGAGGATGTTTAAAAATGCATTTAAAATCATATGTCTCTCCTTTAGGAGATATCTTTAACTATTGAACAAATGGGTAATCTGTGGCTGATAACACTGTGCAAGAAAGCTGCAGTGTGTGCAGAGGCTTTATAGCAATAGTTTATCTTAATCCTAAATTCAATTCAGGTTTATTTACATATCACCAATTCACAACAACAGTGGCATCAAGGTGCTTCACACTATGATGTGAAGACCCTACAGTACTGAAGAAAACCCCAA
Organism: Neolamprologus brichardi; assembly: GCF_056152115.1. Classification (NCBI taxonomy): domain Eukaryota; kingdom Metazoa; phylum Chordata; class Actinopteri; order Cichliformes; family Cichlidae; genus Neolamprologus; species Neolamprologus brichardi. Next base: position 20,552,722 of record NC_142104.1, on the reverse strand, counting down.
CAATCACACGACCCTCTCTGAGCAAACACTTTGCAATGGTGGGAATGAAAAAACTCCCCTTTAATAGGACAAAACCTCCAGCAGAATCAGACTCAAATGTAAATCATCATATTTATATTAAATTTACATTACCTTAACCACGCTAACTGTTGAGCCTATCCCAGTTGCCTATCCCATTTGTAATGGGACGAGAAGCGTAGTACACTCTGGACTGATTGCCAGTCTGTTGCAGAGCTAATGCAAGAAAACCTAAAGCCAATTTAAAACCACCAATTAATCTAACTGTGGGAGGAAGTGAATTTGAACCCAGGACTTTCTTGATGTAAGGTGACATCAAAACAAGAAAACTCCTTACCATGCATGGAGGCTTTTACCCCAAATCCAGCACCCTGAGACTGTACGGTAAGCAGACGGAAGGAGGCTGAAGACCACTGAGTGTCAGAACCACTATCAAGAAACAACAAAGATCCAAGAGTACGTCAGGAAGATGGTCACAACCAATCGTGTGTTTAGCGAATGCCTCAAGCAGCAGAAGCTCAAGAAAGAAAAGGAGGGAGAAGACACACAATGCACCCGACCCCTATGGCGCCTCCTGCGGGTGGTGGGCCTGCGGGAGGATGGGCCCATGTCTCCTCTTCGGGCTGTGCCCGGCCGGGCCCCATGGACTAAGGCCCGGCCACCAGACGCTCGCCCTCGGGCACCCTCCCCGGGCCTGGCTCCAGGGCGGGGCCCCGGTAACCCTATCCCGGGCAGGATAAACTGTTCCCTCGGTGTTCTTTTCATAAGGGTCTTCTGAATCGCTCTTTGTCTGGTCCCTCACCCAGGACCAATTTGCCATGGGAGGCCCTACCAGGGGGCAAAAGCCCCCAGACAACATAGCCCCTGGGATCCCTGGGACACACAAACCCCTCCACCACGATAAGGTTGCGATTCACGGAGGCCTCTTTGCTTAGGCTGCTGCCCCCGCGACCCGGCCTTGGATAAAGCGGATGAAGATGGATGGATGGATGGAAGAGTAACCATCATGGAAGGACAGGCTCCTGCATGGCATGTACCACCAGCAGACAGAAGAAGTGGCTGATACTGAGAAATCCCACCAACGGCTGGACAAATCAAGGACATAACAGCAGGGTGCAAGATGCTAACCGACATAGCATACATGAAACACCATAACCAAGTGGCTGCCTTAGTATAAAGGAATGTGTGCTGAGTATGCCATGGAAGTCTCCAAGTCGAAATGGCATATACTGTCAAGGGTGGTTGAGAGTGACCGAGCCAAGACCCTGTGGGGCTTCCAGATACAAACAGCAAACTTTTGCATTACATATTTGCATATTCTTTAGTGTGTCCTTTTCTAAGTTGTTTTAATTTAATCAAATCCAGTCAATCAAATGCCTGCTTATATGTGGAGTTTCTATTACTATGCTAATATTATTAGAGTTATTAATCTGCTGAACTTTGTTTTTGTATGCAAATGTGACCCTTGAGTCACAGATGGAGGCTAAAACCTGGGTGTCACTTTTTGACAGTAAGGCCATCCTCATGCTGCTCTGACCCACCTGTTAAATGACTGAGTCAAAAAAAGGAGAGTTTGCTTCGCAGGAACATGATCTGAACTGGTGTATTTTTACTCTAAGTTGAGATAAATGTGCTATGCCACAGAGGCATCTGTCCAGTTGGCGCATACTGGGAATACAATGGACCACTAAAAGTTGATATACTGTAATGGGCTCAGATAATTAGAGTTATAAAATTCTCCATAAATGCCCCATTGAGATCAAGAGTATTAGATTATGCCCACAGAAATGCACGCCCACTGCTTTTTTTAATTTAAGGGATGAGTGTTAGCAGAAATATAATTTAGCCATGTGATCACATTGGAGGTGTACATACAGATAAAAACCGGGATGCTTCATAAAGCACTACTTTAGAGTTGGGTGATAAGTGCTTGAATTATAAGTCAGCTAATTTGACCGAGTGATTCTAAACTTTCTGGCAATTCAGAGGCATGAGCTGCTTCAGGCTCCAAAAGTAATTAACAAAAACTTAAAATAATTTGAGCTAATTCTTTTCTAGCTATCTGGTAGAAAATGATGCATTACTGTATATTTTGATTATGAGTGGAAAGAACGCCTTTATCTGCTAACTGAATACCTAATGCTGAGCCCGCTTCTTTAAAGGCGCTGCTCCGGGGGATATTTGCAGTGTGCGTTTTCCCTCCCTCATTTCATTTGCGACTATCCTCTTTACATACACAATTCAAATCAAAACACTTTGTCATTACATGTCAGTCTTCACCTGCAGCTAACAGCATCTCCACTTTCTCTGCATGGATATACTCATTATGATAAAGACTAAATAAACTGTGTTGGAGTTGCTTTTATACTGACACATCTTTACCTCTGGTTTGTATTGAAAGAAAAGCTCAAAGCTGATGCTTGAAATGAAAAAGGTCCCATAGATGTTATGAGATGCATAACAATTTAAATGTCACATTTTGTTCATGGGGTAATTGTTTTGTTTTAATTTCCCAAAAATGATTTATCTTTGCCCGGAATTTGTTTATGTTTGATTTGAGCTCAGCTGAATTATGTACACAGCAGCATATGAGTTTGGTATCAATTTATTTGTGTAATTCTGCAGGACTTGTGTGATTCTGGCCTGCTGCACTATAGCAGCCCCACCTCCTCTGCACTGCTGGTTCCCTGTGAAAGCACAGGGAGGAGAGACTGAGAGATTGAGAGCTGGTCCTATTTAATGTCCTCTGATGGGCTCAGCCTGTTCTTTATCTCCCTCTGCATCATACTGCTCTGAGTGGCTGTAATAGCATAATAGACTCATCTGTATTTGTTTTTAGACCATTGACTTGAAACCTTGTTGATACATGTATTTCAACAAATGCAGGTAAAGGACGTGTTCTACTGCCACATAAGAAATAGTATTCTTCCAAAAGAAAAAAACAATCAATCAGTTTATCAAAATAGATAAAGAACAGCTTTGTTCATCTTATTGTGTGTGTTTTAGTGTAATGAATTTACAGTTTTTATATATCTGGCAACTGCAGTTATGATGTTGCAGAGCCAATGAGCAACTGATGCCAACTGTATGCATGAAACAAGTGGTTAGACTGCATGAAATGGACATCCTGTGCAAGTAATTTACTGTCATTCACAATTGAATATGATCAGTTCCTATAGTATGGTACTGTAATATGTACTGTAATAAATAAAGCCCTTATGTGTGTAACTTGTTGCTAACTAAAGACTAGCAAATAAATATTTCAGACACGCCAGTTTTGTAGATGTTTGACATTTTGCTGTCATGGCGTTTACTTTGTTGGTTAAAGCTAGACAATAAGATCAATACCGTGCTTGTGTATTGCATGTTTGGACCTACTTACAAAGTAGGATTACCATAACATAAGACGATAAGTGGCCATATTAGCAGAAATTAACTGGGCTGGTTTTTTTCTTTCTTTAGTGGTAAACCACAGTGATATTTGAGGAAAAAATGGAGACAAACAATGGATAAAGGCACCTGTGATTTTAAAGTACCTATTTTGTAAATGCAGTAAGTTGCAGGAGGATTAAAAAAATGCTGAATTTTACTTTTCATAGCATTAGCAACCTAAAACATTCCCCTGTGCTCTTCTAGGTAATGCAGCGTCGTATCCAGCTGGACGGGGCTATGTAAACGCAATGCATATGCATGTAACTGCTGTGCCACCCAGCCCAGTATTCCAGCAGCCTTTTAGTGAGGATGTCATCTTCACTTCCTTGGGATATAGATGCCCAAGTCAACACAGCAAACCCTACTTAAAATCTAACCATATTCAGGCCAGTGGAAGATAACAGGGCTGCACATGAGACCTGTGTTAATGTCTTCTGAAGGGCACTGGGATAAACAGGCACTTGTCTACGTGGTAGAAGGAGGGGGTGTCAGATGGAGGAAAAGTAGGGCTGGGGATGGGAGATAGCCAGATTCTTCTAGGCAACTACAATGCAGCTGAATCCCCCTCCCCACTTCATCTTCGTCTTTCTCCACCCAACTTTCGGGCCCCAGTCACTCTTATATTGTTTTGTATGAAGGCCAGTGTCCTTATTTATGATTTTTTCTTTTCTTTTTTTTTGTTCAATGTGTGTGCAGGGAGACTCCAGTGGTGGTGAAGTTGCCATGACTTTCATTAAAGCCGAGGCTGAATGAAATATGGATGTGGAGGGAGTGAATTAGAGTGATGGAATGGGCCAAATATTGCCTTCGTGGTGTCTGTGCAATATTGTCTTGAGGGGATAGATACTCAGGCCTGAGGAAGGTAAAACCCCTCTCTAAGTTCAGTGAATTCATCAGCAGGCCAGAGAAGTTTGCCTCCATGCAATGTTGATGACCGTTGTGCTTCAAAGTGTCTCGTTGCAAGAGAATAACAACAGAAACAGTGAAAATATCCCTACCATTTTACCTGTAATGAGGGTTGGGCCTTAATGAGCAAACTCACTTCAATGTTATGTCAACACATGTATTATGTGACATTTCAATATCAGTAACATTCAGATAAAAGATTTTTTGAATTAATTTAAATAATAGTGCTGTCAGTGTTAATCTCATTAAAACAGCATTAATGCCATAACTGCATTAACACGGCAAATGTCCGTTAGCGAGTTAACGCAGATCGCCCCATGCGAGGGCTGCACGGTGTCAACGTGTTAGCGCAGTTAGCTCGTTAATGCATTAGTGCCGTGCAGCCCCTAGCACGGGGCAATCCGCGTTAACTAGCTAATGGACATTTGCCAGATTAATGCAGTTATGGCGTTAACGCCGTTGTAACAAGATCAAACGCTGACAGCACTATTAAATCTATAAGTCGGGAAAAAAGGCAGAGTCATTCATAAATTTGACACATTTTTCCTCATTATAATACAAAAAATGTTATAAAATAAAAACTTGAACTTACCCAAGATTAAATATTGCCAACAGAGATATAAAAACACTTTTGCCTCTATTAAAACTACAGTGGAGCATACTGAATATAATATTAAACATTAAATTCAAGTATAAGCTGCATATGTCAGTATCCAGATCAAACACAATCCATCCAACCTGAAAGAAGAGCATGTTTTTGCAAATGCCAAACAGATGGAAGCACAAAAGTACTATTTCAGCACACACTGAATAATTGGCTGTTGACACCAAGTTGTTACACCACACAAGTTGGATCCACTTGGTCCTACCTTGTTGTTATGCAGCAGAAACAACACTATGAATTCAGTTCATACAGCTTAAAATAATCCCGAATAGGCCTTCGTGTGGAAAACTTTGCAACGTGATACGAGTTCACCTCATGAGTTTATTCAACGGCACCAGCACATGGTTGAGTCTTTTTTTTTAAACCCTAGAATTGAAAATAAATAGGCTCTCCCTCAGATTTATTATGATTACGCCATAATTTGGGTCACACACAAACTGACAGAGTTGCTAAAGGCTTCAACCTTCTGCTGTGGTGTATACATGAGAAATCTACTCAAGAAAACTTTTGCAGTACCAAAAAGTGTATTCTCATCGCGGTGGTGATGTGGGAAGGGCGTGCTGAAGTGGGAAAAGAAAGCTTAATTGAACAAACTAATGAGTAGTTCTTATTTCCACTGGGGATGTGCCAGTGAGATTGTTTGACAGTTTATCTGTGATAAATAAATTCTTTAGGAGCTAATTAGCTTATAGGGCCTCAGGGGAGGGGGGTGTTGAGTGTCCGTGCGTGTGCGTGAGTGTGTTTCTTTATATTTCCATATCTTCAAGTCGACAGTAGTCCTTTTCCTTTCACGCCACCCCCTCACTCATACACACATGCACACACTCCAAACCATTCCCAAACTTAAAAGCATCTCTCATAGAGCTACTAAAGAAGCTAAAATTAAATTGACTAATTAAAAAGAAAACAGATAATCTTTTCTTTAAGTGAACTCAATTTGTAAGATAATGCACAGTCATCCTTCTTTCATGATGTTACAATACAACTACAAGAAAGTGCAGCTTTTTGCTCCAGTCGGAAAGTAAATTTTGATCATTTGGAAAATGATTGTCGAGGGTTACACAACAGGATATAGACCATGCTCATGTTTGAACTATAAATATGGTAAACGGTCTGGTATAGAGCTTTTCTACTCTAAATGAGAACACAAAGCAATCAGAATGGAGCTTTTGTGCTAACTGATTAGCTTAGGTTATCACAAACAAAAAAGAACATAGCTTATAGGACTTCCTGATATTATTTCATGGACACAATACTAAAGAGTTCTCTACTATTTTGGAAGCAGTACAACCGCTTGCAATGTGCAGCTTTAGCTGGCGCATCTTTGTAAACAGGTTGGCATGTTCTGCTAGCATTCTGCTACTAACCAAAGCAGGTTGTTGCCAACCGGTTGGGGAATACACATTTTTCCTGAACAACCGGGGGTTGCCAGGGGATCACAGAGCTGTCTGTGATTCGGGCTTTACAAATTGATTTCCTAGTGATGGCCATCAACCATTTACCACATACAGCAACCACTTGCTAACCGATCAGAGAAGACACATTTTCCCCACACTACAAGTAGCTGGAGTGTTATTCACTTAACTTTACATTGGCACCATGACTATCACAGGGCTAAAATGGTGGCAGAAACATTAAGGTCACATGTCGGGTTGCCAACTTTTTAACTATCAAATAAGGGACACTCTAGCATGCCAGAAGCACAATGCACAGCTGGGCATAGTGTAAATATGTACTGTAAGTTTTTAATATTATTTTTTAAAAATGCAGTAAAATGCTGGCATCCAATTTAATCAATAAATCATCTAAAACAATAAAGAAAAATACAGTAAATCATAACAGAAATCCCATAGGCATTTCCTATGAAAAAAGGCAAAAAAATTTCAAATAAAACACGGTAAATAGAGGCTTCAATTACCCAGCTTACTTTTTCCAAGAAAATGTTTTGCCTCTCCTAACTGATTCAAGCACCCCTTTGTCATTTTTGCACAGCCAAACAGAAGTCTTTACACGAGAGGTAAGAGTTGATCGAGGTCTTTAGTTCATTTTTGATCAGTTCTGTGCTGCATCTCACCTCCATGGCCATCGAAAACTCCCGGCCTTAGTTCAATCATTGCTGACAGGTTTAACCCAGCTATGTTTTTCTTTCCGTTGTTTTTTGTAGTTGCACAGCCTTTACTTTTTAGCAGGTTTATCCATAACTGTTTGTCTTCTGATTATGCTATGCAGACCACAGCAGCTTATTTTTACGAATCACGTATTACTCCTCACATTTGGTGTGCGTGACTGATGGCTGCAGTTAAATCAGATTTCATAATTGTAAGACTGCCGTCTATTGGTCAGAAAGTGGCAACCAATTTTGCTCATTATACAGGATGTCCCCACCAAATCGGGACAGTTGGCAACCCTAGTCACATGTTTAGTGGTCATGTGTCTGCAAAACCTCTGTAGCTAGTTTGGTTCTGTCGAAAGTCTTCGCTAATAGCAGTAATCGCTGTCGCTAATAACGCACTATATTCCTTTTAAAGTGGAATAAAGACATTCTGATCATAAAGAGGGGTTGTGGCTAAAGTCTCTGTACCATCACACACTAAACTAGATGACCGCTGATTGTAACCTTAAATTAAAAAGCGAGAGCTGCATTGTTCATCTCATTTAAAAATTGTCCTTTAAAGCTACTTCATGCAAAGAATGAATTAATATGGACAGCAAGCAATAGCACCAAGTCACATAAATGTTAATCAGTCACTTAATCCCAAATAGCTGCCTACTAGTATTTTTTTTTCTTTTTCTTTTCTTTTCTTTTCTTTTTTTGCTAGTTCACAGCACTCTGATCGGGACTGCACTTCAGTGGATCGTACACATCAGTCACCTTTGCTGAGAATTTCACCTATCAAGGACTTCTATTCTATATCTGTGTTTGGTTGTTGGAAGATGTATGCTACAGCCCGTCCTGATAAGAGCATATCTGCAGTGGGACCACATTGAGGAGTCAGAGGTTGGCCCTATCTCAGCCTCTGGGCAGGGAGTGCATCTGGGCGTCAGGGTCTGGGTTCCCCATGAAATGCAGAGTCTCTGAGGCAAGAATCAGCCAACACTCACTAGCTGCCTATCGCCTCGTTGAATTCCTTTAAAGTCGCCTTTTTCCCACTACAGTACATATTACCTTTATGATGGTATTTGCGGTTGGCGAGTTGGTTTTAAATGCACATAAAATGTACCATGCAGTAGTTACCTTGAAAATGAATGGCAGTAATTTGAGTGCACTACAAGTCATGCCTTCAGAAAATTAGTATTACTTCTTACTGAGGAATTGTTTTCTAAACTTTCCTCCTACACAAGTTGGATTGTTAAATGTTGTAGTGTTTTCTCCACTTTATTCAGAAGCGCACAATTCATTGAAATATGAAAGGTAAGTAAGTATCGCATTTGCTGACACACTTTGTAACAGCTTAAGGACCAAAAGTCAGAGTGGATCTTTTAAGTGAAAGCTGAAAGCGGCGTTGTCCTTTACATACAGTACATAACCGTGCACAATGATGAATCCTCTAGAAATGTTTTGAACAGCTTCTGAATAGTGAGGTATAAACTGTCTGAGAAAGTTTGTTGAAGACTTCAGCGAAGATAAACGAAGCGAAAACTTTTCAGGTATACTGGAAGACATTCTTGGTATTGTCAAGGAATCTTCTTTTGTTAATCCATTAAGCGAAAGATTCCCTATGTGTGCCATGGTCAAACATTCAAGAGGGGGAATATGAATTTCTATGCAATCAGAGTGAGTTGAAGTGAGAATTTGAAGAATAGAAAGTGGAATACAATATGTGCCGGTAGAATAGAAAGAACATGATAATTATGCTAAATTATAAAGTGTTGCTGACATCTGGCACCCCAGAATTTCTTTCAACAAATGAAGAGAAATAAACACAGAACAGTCGTCTGTACTGAAGGAATGTAATCCTCTTGCCTCCCTGTGCTCTTTTCTTTTCTACTGACAATGATAATTACAGTTTTTGTTGGACGGCTTTCAAGGATTTATCTCCTTTTTGTATTAATGGCTTTCTGAAGCTTTTAAATCCCAAAAGTTTAATTTGTTGGTTCTGTGTAGCCATTGTGAGTTTTCAATTTTCCATACTTTTGTTTGAAATACCTTTAAGTTGTGATGTGACATTCTTCTTAATGTTCTGTCATAAAAATATTTCCACAGTTCAGCTGCTCCACTAAATATATAGACACTGTGCTCGATTTTTCATCCAAAATGTGAAGCACATTTTCAGTTTGTCCCGGGGTCACTCTGTTTGTGCAGCTAAATGGGTTCGATTCAATACCTGCTCACACTCAACAAGTCCAAAATACATAGTTTGTAATTGCCTTCCAGCAAAACACATAAAAGTGCTTTCTGAATGGTCACCCCTATCAGCAGAAGGCCATCATTTGTCAATGCCTTCCAAAACCATTTTCTGATCTGACACCATTAATGTTAAGGTTTGACTTAGCAAGATTTAGGTATGAAGAAAAAGGAAAGCAAAGAGCGTTCTCTTATGTCGAAATCTGTGCCCACTCAAGCTTATCCTACAGTTTGTGGACTCCAAATTCTGCCTGCAATATCATCCTCTCTTTGCTCCTCTTGTGCCCATAGGAAAACGGGCACAATAATATTCCTACTGGCAGAAGCATTTTGTCACTTAGCATGAAAAAATACCCCAACATGCAAGCCGGGCTGCCTGCTCTGCAGTAAAATGTATTCTAAAATTCACGTTTGTAGCCACTTCTAACAAGCCATCTCGGTTTAAATCAAAGAAAACTCTCTACCACCAAACACTCGTTAGGGCCGCCTTTTCAAAACGTCCTCCATGTTGCAGTTTGGGGACAATAAGTGACATACCGCAGAGCGTATCCCCCTCATTCAAAGCCTAGCACTTATAATCAAGGCAAGTTTTAATCTGACTGAGCCACCTGTGAGGCTTGTCAGAACTTGAGCCCACGGGGGCAGAGCTGGGCTTCATTACTGTGCTGCTGGTTCTGGCCCAGTCCTCCCCTTGCTTTACCTCTCTGCTTTTCTATTCTACAGCACCTTGCAGGCATGGTACAGAAATGAGAGTCGGCTGCTTGGTCCTCCACATCACTCCATGGCCGCAATTTGTCATTTTTCACACGAGATGAAGCCTTTTATGAAACGAAATGAGTTTCCCTAAAATGAAGCACCACAAAAGCTCCGTGATTAATTTGCTTGTTAGGCTATTGCAGCTGTCACCTGTGGAAGACATCTGGACAGCAGATTGACTAATGCCAGCAGTAGGGCTGAAACATGGCTCTCTCTCGCTCTCTTTTTCTTTCTCTCTCACAACCTACCCTACAGTCAGCCTTTCAGTGGGCTTTTAAAGGCACTTCTCACTGTTTGATATAGCCCCTTTCTGAGGGGCAATTAATAAGCATTACTTGTGATTGACATGGTAATTAGTTGCATTAATGTGGTCATAAGAGGCTTTGTACAGTGTGAGGGGGTGCAGTGAACTGATGTTAGGACACGAGGAATGAGCACTGCAACCTCACTTAAAAAGTAATTGTCCTTTTGATTACCGCCACTTTTTTGACAGTAATTTTGTCAAAAATTGTCATTGCCAGAGTAAAAAAAAAGTCAGATTATCCACTTCCTAATTGCACAATTCGTTTAAGTAATGCAGTCCATATAAAAACTGGTTTCGGCTGTGATTTGTTGCCATAGTTATAGCACTGCTAAGTCACACTGCAGTAGGTTTGGTGTTCAGGTTACTTGAGGAGATCACACTTTGTCGAACATGTTTGCTATAATATATAAACAGTCTTTTGTTTTCAGGGTTTCAAATATTTGACCAAACCATGAGTAGTTTGTGTTCCCAGTGGTCCCAAAGGAAACCTGAACTCCAGCCTCCCAGTCCACAGTCAAGCGTGTTTGTGCCGTCTCCACCCACACACCGCCTAATGTGCACTTTTTGTTTGTTTTTGTGTTGTGATTGTTTCAAACTATGAAATTAATTGATATCTTTTTCTATGCAAACATGAAAAAAATGATAATTTTACAGTGCGAGTCTGTGCTCTGAGGATATTTGCTTCATAAACTTTGGTGAAGGATTCCACATTATCTACATTTTCCTGAAAGCTCTTTGTGATGAGACTCTTTTGTTTTAGGCTGTTTACCTATTCTGCTGCTGGCTGATGTTCAGGTAAATGTCATATACAGCTAGCAACATAATCACAGCTGGGCAGCTGATCCAGTCTTTCACCAATCCATTGGAAAAGCTCATATATAGTTTGCTGTTTCAGGAATGCTTACGTAGGTCATATCTACAATAGGATAGAAGCAAATTGTTGATTACTTACTGTTGAAAAACATCACTGTTACAATAGTAAGAATAAAAGGATGAACGTGTGTAGATAAAAGTCAGGATAAATCTAGACATCATAAATGATTTTTGTTTGTTAAAGAACTAAGAAAGAGTGAAAAAAAAATATTACACCTACTCGAAATGTCACATTTTCTTTCTTCTATGTGAGCTGTTGGAGATTCTATAACCCACTGCTGAACACAAAATGATGCAATAGCAAGCGCAGGCTTATTTTTTAATTATTGAGGAATTAGAGGGTAGCATTGGTTTATTTTTGTATCCTGCATAATAAGGAAGCATTTATTAGAAACAAGGCTTTGTTGGCATAACTGCTTTTCAGTAAATTCAAAAACACAATACTCTGAGATTCACAGACCCAGGATTTGATTAGGCTGTTTTGAATGGCATTGGGTGCATATTATGTTATTACTGTGACCAGTTCCTTTCTTCATATAACTGTAAAATTCTGGAGGCAGGGAGGAAGAAGGAGCACAAAGAGGGCCTTGCTACTCTAACAATAAACACTGTAACAGCAACATTACTAAAGGACCTAAGAGAAGGCTGAACACACACAGAGATACACTCAGTTAATATCACAAGCACGCTGTGCATGTGTGTCCTTCGGGCAGTTAGGTAAGATATTTAAAGTACTGTGGATGTGCCTGACTAAAAATATACTACTATTCAGGTTCAGGCCACAGTTGTGGCAATCAGATTGTTCAGCGCTCTGCTGTACAGTGCAAATAAAAACACCTCGACTGATACGTAGAACAAACATGTGTGCTACAGTTTTTGTTTGTTTAAGGCGCTGCTTTATGCCACCTCACAGGACAGCTAATGACAGCTGCTGTTATTTTTAAGGTAAACTCCAAATGTTTGCAAGGCAATGAGAGTGTCGAAGTTAGTTTTTTTCTTTTGATTCTTTTACAGTTTCTGTTTACTTTCTACTTCTGCCTTACATTTATTTGTTTAATTTGTTGCTGTTTGTCAAATCAGTAAGCCAGTTTTTAGAAGTGTGTAGTGTTTACTGAGAAAATGATCAAATTCTTTGTATTTTAAAGAGTCAGCGTTTGTGCTAAAAAGAACGCTTCTGCTGCTGATAGACGTTATTCTTCCAAGCTACGGCGCACAAAGGAAACAAGCTAATGACTAACTTACAAGAGCACAGATGCATGTTTTGCCTTATTAGAACGAAACAATGCTCATTTCTAGAGCATAAAACAGCAGCATATAAATATTATCACAGTCATACTGTGTACAGTTATTATATAGTATGGGACTGTGAGAGTGCTCAGTGTAGTGATGTGGTTTTTGCAAGCAGATCCGGTTATTTTCTAATAGCATTTGAATCCTTGCATGGTACAGTAAGATGTAAAGGTACGTGTCTATAGGAGCAGCAAAATGGTGCAGTGATTATCACTGCTGTCTAATGGCAAGAAGGTTTGAATCCTGGCTCAGGCCCTAAATAACAGGTTATCACATGCTCTTTGATTTACAGTGCGATAAAAAAAAATTGACTTCTTCCCGATTTCTTTGTTTTTTGAATATTTGTCTCACATGTTTCAGTTCATAAAGCAAATGTTAATATTAGACAAATATAACCCGAGTAAATACAAAAAGCCTTTTTTAAATGATGATTCCATTTATCAAAGGAAAAAGGCTATCCAAACCTCCCTGGTCCAATGTGAAAAGGTAATTGCCGCCTAAACCTAATAACTGGTTGTGCCACCTTTGGCAGCAAGAACTGCTTTCAAGGATTTGCAATAACAAGCAATGAGTCTTTCCCATCGCTGGGTAGGAATTTTGCCCGTCTCTTCTTTAGATAATTGTTTTAATTTAAGATAGAGAGTTTTTTAAGGTCATACCAAAAGCATCTCCATCAGATTTACGTCCAGACTTTGACTAGTCTACTCCAAAACATTCTTTTTTGTTTTTTGTTGTTGTTGTTCAGATGTGGACTTGTTTGTGTGTTTTGCTTAATTGTTCTGCTGTATAACCCGAGTGTGTGAGCTTCAGGGCACCAGCTGATGGTTGCTGGAGAGCAGAATTCACAGTCCAATCATGTTCTGTCAGTCCTGAAGCAGCAAAACAGCCCCAGATCATCACATTACCACCACCATGTTTGACTGTTAGTATGATGTCTTTTTTATGAAGTGCTGTTTTATACCAGATGTAACGGGACTCAAACCTTCCAGAAAGTTCAACTTTCGTCTCATTAGTTCACAGAATATTTCCCAAAAATGTTTTTTTGGCAAAAGTGAGACACAACTTTGTGTTCTTTTTTGTCAGCAGTGGTTTTCTCCTTGTAACACCCCCATTGATGCCATTTTTGCCTAGTATCCTTTATATTGTTGAATCATGAACTCTGACCTTAAATGAAGGAAGTGAGGCCTGCAGTTCTTTAGATGTTGTTCTGGGTTCTTTTGTGACATCCTGGATGAGTCGTTAATGTGGTCTTGGGGTAACTTTAGTAGGCTGGTCACTCCTGGGAAGGTTCACTAATTTTCTCAGTTTATGGCTCTCACTGTGATTGGCTGGAGTCGGCTTAGAAATTGCATTGTAACGGTCTCAAGACTGCTCAGATAGATGTAACTTACTTTGTTTCTAGTCTGTTTTTTGTGTTTCTTCAGATAGATACAAATGCTTTTTCACAACGCTGTAGATCAATTCTTCATTCCAGTGATTGAAGTTGGTGTAGCACCTCTTTTGAGAGCCTTTTTTTCTCTTTTCTCTCTTTTTTTTATTTTGCTAAAACGTAGTATGTTTGTTTACAGCATTTTAAATTTAAACCAGTGGGGGTTTTTCTTGCACTTGTTAAAGTTGGCTTGCCAAGGCAGAGCTGCTATATTTCATTTAAGTTTGCTCCTACAGCAGCATAACAGGTAAAATGTGAAAAAAGGGTCTAGAGTCATAAAATCAGTCTACATCTTACTATGGCAGTCCTCACAAACACTGGACCACAAGGGGACAGAGGGTCAGTGTTCAGTGTAAATGCACTTAACTCCTTAGCTAAACTTCTGCTGCATCCCTGTAGCTACAGCCTCAAAGTCATTTTCGACACAACTGACAGACTAATCTTGCCCCTCCCAGGCACTCAGCGAAATGACGCCTCACTCTAAGACTTCAGATCCCAGCCCGTGCTGTCTCTCTGTGCTAATATCTCTGCTCTCATAATGGCACAACCAGAAATACAAGCACGGCGTGGCATATTGCCATGACGCCTGTGTTTTTGAGATCAAATGACCAGCCACATAAAAGCATAGCCAGCCAAAACACACGTGCAAGCGCACACACAGCCACGATGACATAGGCACACTCACACTACACTACAATGGCTGTCGCAGGGCTATTTCAATAATCCCCAGCATGTATGTTTAATGGTGAGGGCCCAACAGGAAATGATCGGCAAATGAAACGAAGCAGTGGGTTATTACGTACCACTCTGGTGTCAGCGCAGGCCTCCTCACCATTAATTTTATTGTAACTCATTTCTGTGGCCAGAGTGGAGCAAGATTTAATGTTTCCATTCCCCACTCCTGTTCTGCATGACAAATTGTTTTAATAAACATATACTGGGTCATAATAAAGTAATAATAATCCTACCAGTCACCTTATATCACTTCAGTTAAAATTTCCCACAAGCCAACACTGGTTACAATGACAATTACATGGTAGCCAATCCTCAGCAAAGCAAACACAATGGGCAGATTTAATATAGTTTGTAAATATGATTAGTGTGCTGTCGCGTTATTGGAGTCTAGTATTTACATTTCTCTTCGGGCCTTTTTACTGTACAGGATCAGTATTAAATAAAGCTTTTGCTTTTTTCCTTCCTGCTCTCGTTCTCCTACCAGAATGCCTCCCCTCGCTCCCCTTCACAACTTAATGAAAAACGTTGTTGACCGTTAATATTCCACGGATCAATCACCATTTTTAATTTTGCGGATAAATGTGCTATTGTGAAACCTTCAAAGAGCTCTCCCATGTGCATGCGTGTGTGTGTATGTTCAAGCCTGTGTGCTGTTTTTGTGTGTCTCCAGGTTAGTTTCTTAGTGAAAGGGAGAGAATGTGTTCGCGTAATGGCTCATGGTTATTTGCAGGGGCAATTTTATGCTACATTTCAATTATTGCCTAAATTTGTTTTTAGCTCCTGAAGTCATTGCGTCTACCTGCAATTTATTCAAGACACAAATATTTACTCTGCAGAAACAAAATCAGCATGTTTTTGTGTGTGTATGTGGTGTTTATTTTAATACAGGAGGTTGCACTAACCTTTTCAACCTGTACAAATAAGAGAAATGAATTCAGGCCATTATGTGACATTTTTGATTGAATTGCCTTTTGGTACTCTAAAGCTTTGTGATACATTAATTCAAACAGTAACTGCTTTTGCATATTAATGTACACTTTGTGGCCAGGGATAAGCCTCCTAGCCTCTGTGCTCCGTTTAAGGGAACTCTTAATGCTACAGTATACAGTGATATTTATAGGTGCATTTGTAAATCGGTTAATCAGCAAATCCCTTCTGCAACTATCCAAAATATTGTGGCAAGGCTTCCCAGGGGAATGACATTTTAGCAGGAAATTATTGCCCATTGACCATTAATCAGCACCCACTTAAGTGCTCTGAACAACAATTATAAACTGTGGTCCACACATGAAACATACAGTAACCAATACAAGAGCTGCTTCTGTAGCTCCAGAAAAAAAATAACCAGAATTAAATGTAAAAATGAGTCTAGATTGACCCAACGAGCACAAGAAATTGTTTTGCCATTCAGAACTTAAGACCCGGCTTTGTTTAGAGACAAAAACAACAAAGTGTATTTCAGAAAAAGTTAGGGTTTCATAACTTTGTTGAAAATGGTCACGCTTAATAAAAAGACAACTTTGGCTTCCTGCTGTGCTAATATGTTGTCAGCCCACTCATTCACCCTGACCTACATAAACTTCACCCCCTTATAATAATGGAAGTGTTATCTCCTCAAATAAAACCAGGAGTCAGCTGAGACCAAGGGGAATGGTGGACATGAACAAATAAGGTTAGGGAGAAAACATCCCTCTCTTGCACTGCTATACACTTTCTGTTCATATTTTCTTATATATAAGGGTTTTAAATGACACTCTTTTTCTGATTCTTATATATTTTCTACCTTTTAATGCTGTCTGGCTGTGGATGCATACATAATGTATGACATAATTCTGGTAGAATACCTGACCACTCTTGGTAGATTGGTAGAGCTCATGTATATTGGTTGGTTTTGTGTGTAGCCCACACTGTTTTGAATAGGGTTGAGGTTGGGGCTTTGGGAAGGTCTTTCAGAAGCTAAATGTTAGCCTTTATCCATTTCAAAATTAGGGATCATTGACATTTTGAAACACCAAGTTTTCCAAATTTCAACAATCTAGCTGTTGAAGAAGTTGAAGAATTTGGAAATAGCCCTCCTTCGTCATTATTGCGTCCACTTTGTGGAATATACCAGTGTCACTGCAACAAAACAGCCTGACAGCATGATGCTACCACCACCATGTGTGCATACTTTTTATCTTGTGTAGATCAGAGAAAATACAAAAAAAGGTCATTTTAAAAAAATTTTTGCTCTACAATTCCACCGTGGGGAAAAATGGTATGTCCATAGGTGCAGTTGCAAAAGGTTTTCTGTGTCTCCAAGCACAGTCTCAAGCTTGTGGTAGAGATACCAAGGGATGGGCTAGTACATGAAGAAAGCAGGACAGGACAGAAAGGCACAAACTGAGCCTAAGGACCAATGTCTTTGTGCAAGGAGGAACGGAACAAAAACAGCCAGTCCTTTAGTGGGACTTTTGCTCACAGTCCAGCACCATGCAAATTGTATGAAATTCCCCAGAGAATACTGGAACTGGCTGGTCCTCCATGGGCATCCCGTTCTCTTCACAGATGAGAACAGTTTCACATGATATCAGGGAAGATGGCTGCCAACCACCTGCTCAGTGTTCGGCTCCTCTTAATCATCTGTTGCTAGGTGTTAATCTTAAAGAGGCATCTGTTGAATTGTTGAATAAAATACAACAGTAATTAGTGACTAAACATGGAATTTAAATTAAGATAAATATATATATATATATATATATATATATATATATATATATAGATAGATAGATAAATAGATAGATAGATAATTAGATAGGTATAGATAAAGGTAGATATAGATAGATACAGATATAGATATATCACCAATAGAAGCTGAAAAATAGTGGGAGTTTGCAAAGAGTATGTTTGTGGTGGAAGTCTGCATGTTTTTCCTGTGTCAGAGTTGTGTGTATGTCCAAAGAGGTTAGGTTAAGTGGTAACTTAAAATTATTACATATTTAATAATTAAAAATCGGTTATCGATGTATTTATTTTAGATTATATTGTGTAACGGCAAAACCAAATGCAGATCAGAAGAGACAAATAACTACTGCCCAACAAAAACAACAACAACAACAACAACAAGAAATGAGAATGCAATATGTAATGAGAAACAGTAATATGCAGAGATGATAATAATAATGTAATAATTAACTGACACATTTACTGGAGTGCTGTTCATATGTATCTATAAAGGATCTATAGTTTCACATTGTGACACAGAAGATGAAAGCTGATGATGATTTAAAGCAATGTATTTTTTTTAAGTTAGACTTGCAACCTGCTATACAACAATGAAGGCTTCCTCAGGTATATTTTAGGGTTTTCACTGAAACACCACAGCCATGACAAGTGTAATTTCTGAACATCCTTAAAATGCTTATGGTGAACACTCACCTTTTCACTAACCCTTGACAGCAACAAGTCATATAATGAATCTGCTGAGAGAAAGAAAAACATGTCTGTGTGAGTGCAGGGGACACTGGAATAGATACATCTGTTTAAATCCAAAGAAGCATGTGTACTGAATGCTAACTATTGTGTACAGGTAGCTCAAAAGCTAAAGCCACTAGGATCTCCTCAGTCATTAGCTTAGCTAGCAAGCCCACTCTGGTCTTAATATCACGAGAGGGAAGAGTTGGTAGTTAATAGTTGGTAGTTGGTGGTTAATAGTTTAACAATAGTTATCTGACACCTCTGTTAACTATGTGCAATCTGACTAGTCATAGAGATTTAGCGCCACGATGGAGCAATGACAGTTTGTTAAATTAGCAAGTGTTGCTACTAAGCTTGAGTTTGGCATCGTTGTGCTTGCAGCAAATTGGGAATGGGCCTTTTTCTTCCTTCAAAATTAGTTGTTTGATGTTTTTTACAACAATTTTAGTTTTAGTTCCTGTGTCCACAGTAATATGAATGTAGTATGAATGGCTTGGTTGTAAAACCTTTGGAAGTATACTTAAAAGCCCCAAATTTATGCTTTCCTTCACATTTTCAAAAGTCCTCGAGTGGGTCGGATTGGAGTTTTTGCCAGGCCGATTCTGACGCCTGGCACTTGTGTTTTACATCCCTGATGTAGCGGTAGCCTGAAAAATATGTGGATTTTGCGGAAATTCCTGGTTTTCCTATAGAAAGTTAGCCAAAGTCAGACTGTAGCGCTTTTATATTTGGAACTTGTCAAATTGCTAATGTGTAACAGCAATGAGCAAAGATTAGCATTGTTGTCCTGCCGTATTTTGCCATTATGGTCTGACTGTTGTTTTTTTAGCAGGATATTTCAGCTGATGTAATAGAAGTTTACCATTTTCATGTTTCTTATTGGATCAGAGTGTGTGTGTTTTTGACTCATAAAATAAATACTGCCTTTCAGTGTCACTACTGTCTGGAGTTGTGATGGGCCTGTTGTATGTGGAGGTCTGATCCTCTGTGAAGTTGAGGGCCAGAGTCTGCTTTGAGTTGTATATACGCTTGCCTGTCACAGCTCACAGCAGTGCCGCTAATTGTTGTCAAACACCGCTCCAATTTTGCTGGACACCCTCTGCAGTCGAATCAGGAGGGATAAAAAAAAAAAGCACACAGTTCAACTCTTTGCCTATCATTCAAATTGGAGTCTTTTCTGGCGGACTCCTGCTGGTAGCCTTTAGTAGCCTCAATTTTCCCTCACACATACCACCGACCCATCCAAAAACCAGAGTGACATGAAAGGGTTCTCTTCCACCACATCCATACCATTGACAGTTGAATGAAATATTTATTTATGAAATCTAAAAACATGTATTCACCCTTGACTCTAGATTCTGGGAACATTGACTTCTGAAGCACCTCACCGCCACCAGAGCCTGGCCCTCCAGTGAGTCAATTATGATGGCTTAAAGGAATGTCTGACTCTCTCTTCAAGTGTCTACTTGGCCCTAATTTTTCATCTCAGACTCTTTTCATCTGATTTTGTGCTGAAAACATGAAAACAGTCAAGGCCAGTTCTTTTTAACCTGCACATAAAACTGAAGTCAAGATTGACATATTGGGATGTTTCATATATTCACTGCAGGGCCAATTTCCCCCCCTCAGCTTTTCCGAGAATGGCTTATGTTTGTGTCATCTGTGGTATAGTGAGGTGATTTTAATCTCATCCAGATGCAAAGTCTACCACGCTCTCTCTATAGGTTCTGATTATTTCAGGTTACAAAAAAGTATTGCTTGGACTCTTTATCCCACAGGTCTGATCCAATTTTTACTAACTGTGATAATATTTGAGTTGGCACAGGAGGTTTGTGCTTTCATTGGTTTTTGCTCTCATCACCAAGACCTTCAAAAGGGATGCACAACCTTTACAAATGAATTCATACTTCTGTAATTGTGTTTCATGCTGCCTGCCCAGTGCTGTGTTGCCCTACATTTTACTGCCTCGTTTTTTTTTCTTTGCAGTTTTTGAAGAAGGGGAGAAAAAAAGTGTTACTTGTGGAAGCATGATTACCATCGGAAGCTGCTCGTATTTTTCATCGGTTTGTCTTGTGGTACACAGTCAGTGTAAATATGCAGAGGCAGGCCACGTTGTTTTGCAGAGTGCAGACTTGAGGGGGGGCACTTGTCAGAGACTTTATATGTGATTTCAAATTTTGAGATATTGGTTTTCTGACAGAAAATAATGTCGGGTTTGTCAAATCGCTGAAAAATTGTGTGGGTGTTTTCCTACTTGTAATCGCTCAATTTATTCAATAATAAACCATTTTGCCCAACTGTTTGGATGTGGTTATTGTCACTGAGTTTGTTGCATTTGGTGACTGACTTGATAAATAACAGAGAAACTGGATCAAATCAGATTTAACCATTTGGAGTTTTCATTGACTCATGGGTGATTTTGCCTCAGGGACTTGAGCGGGTCATCTACCAATTTGAAGGTCGGTGGATTGATCCCTGACTCCTACAGTTTGCAAGCTGAAGTAACCTTGGGCAAGATACTAAACTCCAAGTTCAGTATCAGCATCCAGTATGTATGTGTGTGTAAATGTTAGAAAACGTGGGATAGATAAAAGCTCTGTATCCATATATGTGTCATTATTGAAAGTGCTTTGAGTGCTTATCTGAGTAGAAAGGCAGTATGGAAGCCAGTGCTTGATTGCTATGAAACTTTAGCATCTTGGTTGACACTGAATTGTGCGTGGAGTAGCAGCTTACAGAGTTTGTTTTGTTTTTCCTGTCACTGAAAATTACCAGTTACCATCTGTGCAAGTATTTTAATGACCTACCTGTTGCATTTCTAAGTTAAGTGACCTTTAGTGACTGTCTGAATAATTACATGTGAGAAGTCTACTTGCTTCAACAACTTTAGATGGGATGGAACTTGACGATCTAAAAACTAAGCCTGTGGATCTTTGTTAATATTTGTTTTGCATTGTAAAAATGTGTATGGTGTCAAGAGGTCATTAAAGTTGGTAGCCCAGAACGCTACAACCACAAATGTTCATTATCTTGTTAATATTTTTACTTCACTGCGTACAACTCTAGACACTGTAGGCCCTCTGAAAAAGAAAGCCTCACATCTTGACTCCCTGGTATAATTCTCAAACAGGTACTTTAAAGCAGATAACTCGTAAGCTGGAGTGGAAATGGCATCTTACTAATGTAGGAGATCATCATTTATCCTGGAAAGCCAGTTTGCTGCTCTATAAAAAAGCCTTCCGTAAAGCTTGAGCATCTTACTATTCATCACTGATTGAAGGAAATAAGAATAACCCTGTAGCCAGGCTGACAAAATGCCAGAGCTCTGCTGAGCCAGCCATTCCTTTAACCTTTATTAGTAATGACGTTCCTAATGAATTTCTTTACAAATAAAATTTTAGCCATTAGAGACAAAAATTACTCATAATCATCTCATTTAAACCATTGCCTCACTTGGCCCAGCCGTCGTAGGTGATATAGTTAATTTAGTTAATATAACTATATAGTTAATATATAGTATAGGCCTATAACTCCAACTTTCCTTTTATCTCAAACATTCTTGAAACAGTAGTTGTAAAACAGCTAACTGGTCATCTGCATGTTTTATTTAAATTTTCAGTTATGTTTCAGGGTCATCACAGTACAGAGACAGTTTTAGTGAAGGTTTGCTGATCTTCTTATGTGCTTGTCCTGCTAGACCTCAGTGCAGTGTTTGATACTGTTGACCATAACATTTTATTACAGTGATTAGAGGATGCTGTAGGTACTAAAGGTGCTGAACTGCAGTGGTTTGAATCATATCTAACTAATAGACTCCAATTTGTTCATATAAATGCAGAGTCTTCTTCACACACTAAGGTTAATTATGGAGTTCCACGGGGGTCAGTGCAAGGACCAGTTCTGTTTACATTGTACATGCTTTGTTTAGGCAGTATCATTAGAAGACATAGCATACATTTTCACTGCTATGCAGATGGCACCCAACTTTATCTATCCCTGAAGCCAGATAACACACACCACTTAGTTAAACTGCAGGAATGTCTTAAAGACATAAAGACCTGGATGACCTCAAACTTTCTGCTTCTAAATGTAGATAAAACTGCCGTTATTGTACTCGGCTCTAATAATCTTAGACATGCCGTTTCTAACCAGATTCCTACTCTGGATGGCATTACCTCAGCCTCCAGTAACACTGTGATTAATCTTAGAGTCGTTTTTGACCAGAATATGTACTTCAATGCACATATTAAACAAATTTGTTGGACTGCTTTCTTCAATTTGCACAATATCTCCAAAATTAGAAACATCCTGTCTCAGATTGATGCTGAAAAACTAGTTCATGCATTTATTACTTCTAGTCTGGACTACTTCTACTGCTATCATCAGGATGTCCCAAAAACTCCCTGAAAAGCCTTCAGTTGATCCAAACTGGTGCAGAAAGAGTACTTACAGAGACTAGACAGAGAGAGCATATTTCTCCTATATCGGCTTCTCTTCACTGGCTCTTTGTTAAATCCAGATTCAAATTAAAAATCCTGCTCCTCAGATACAAGGTCTTGAATAATCAAGCCCCATCTTATCTTAATGACTTTATAGTACCGTATCACCACATTAGAGCTCTTCGCTCTAAGACTTGGGCTTACTTGTGGTTCCTAGAGTATTTAAAATGGGAGGCAGAGCCTTCAGCTTGAAGGCCCCTCTTCTGTGGAACCAGCTTCCGTTTTGGAATCAGTTTGGATTCTATAAAAGTTAACGTGAGGATTCCCAATGGTTAGGGACAAATGCAATCGCATGGCAGGATGCTGTGAATGGACCAAACTTCAGTCAGGAGAACGACTGAGATAATCCACCCACAATACGAAGTTAGTGATTAATATACTGCAACAACATGGGAATAGAGCAGCTGCGAGAGAATTTAACATTAATAAACCAATGGTACTGAAGTGGAGGAAGCAAGAAGAATGAGTTGAGTAAAGTTTGATTTATCTGACTGTTTTGTTTTGCTTAATATGCCTCATAATCCGGTGTGCCTTATGTGCCTTTTCGGACATGCCTGTTACCCACCAGCTGACGACAGAATAACTCCAGCTTTGTGTCTTTTTTTCATTCTAGCTGAAGTACGGGACTAATCGCCTTCCTTTTCCCTTCAATACAGATGTATTGTAATTGGTCCAGCCCAGAGTTGATCGTGACCAATTGGCTAATCCACCACCTTTCATTGTTTATACCGTTACAAAAACAAACAAACATAAAAATGAAAAATCATCATCGGCCCACCAGGCAAATGCCCGGTATGCCCAATGGCTAGTTCAGCTATGCGGTCAGCTGGTGGGTAACAGGCATCTCCGAAAACGTTAGAGCACTTATGCAAATATGTGATGTCTTGATGAATCGAGCAGATATTTGAAGTTTACACAGCACCATTCTCACATGAAAATATCTTAAAAGTTTATTTTGTGACCCAGACAGAGTAATATTTCAAACTCCGCCACTCTGTGTTCCTCCGCCACTGCCTCGTTTGAGTTTTGGACAAAATGGATTCTGGGATATTGCATTTCGTCATTTCTAGCTGATTGGAGTCCAGAACAGCCAATCAGATTTTTTTGTATCCAAGTCTGTGATTGGCTGGTTTTGTGGCACAAATATAACGGTGTAGAGAAAGAGTTGAGCGCGCACGGGCAGAAATGTTGAGAATTCGAGCAACACGTTGTGAGGAAGCGCAAATGCAAAAACTGAGCGAGTGGGGCTGCTATTGTGTGTGTGTGTGTGTGTGTGTATGGATAATAGCAAACACTGAAATACATTTTTTGCATGCAGCAATGAATTTTGTTCACTCAAATTCAGCTTTTCTTCGCTCAAAATAAATTTCTCCTCAAAATACAACATTTGCACCTGCAAATTTTTTTTACGTGCACTCAGAATAGTGGCACAAAAATAACGCCATACATGACAAGGTAATTAACAAATAATTCACCAAACAAAAAACAAGATGGACAGCAACAGGGTCAGCCGCTTGCATAGGTTACATCAAAGGCTCCACAAAGATTCACAGCAGAAGTATAAATCAACCACAATCACAGAGAGGCACCATGAGGACATGCAGCCCACACACGGAGGTCCCATCCAACCAGGAGACTCAAACCAGGAAACTTCTTCCTGCTTTGCTTACAGTCCTAACCACTCCATCACTGTGCCTCCCAAAAGTGCAATTGCATGCTGTGCCATTCGCTACAGTTTGCTAGCAGCTGTAAGAACTCCGAGAGTCGAGTCATTAATGGATCCGATTAAACAACTGTTTTTGGCATTTTTGCTAAACAGTGGAGGAGTGCATTTGTTTTGCCCTCCAGGGGATGTTCCTATAATGATGTAACATCACGTGAAAACTATGAATAGCCATGAAGTCCTGTTGCTAACTTCACTATCTCTCCATTACCTGGATGATGGTGCAGTAATGAAAAATGGTGAACCAGTGGATGCATTCCCAGGGACAGGAAATAACAGGACTCTTTTCTGGAAGCTGGCAAGCACTGTGACATTGAGATCCTTTGCATGAAATTACTAAGTTACCTAGGCCATTAGACGCAGAATAAACTAAACGTGTCCCATTTAATCTACCAGACTTTAAACTCAGCATCTTGACATTCATGAAAAGAAGTAGAGAAGAGAGGCTTTAGAGACCTCCCTGAAGGGCAGGCATGAAGAGAGGCAACCAGAGATGGTAATGTAGCTGTGTGTGTGTGTGTGTGTGTGTGTGTGTGTGTGTGTGTGTGTGTGTGTGTGTGCGTGCGTGCGTGTGTGTGTGTGTGTGTTTGAGGGGGGGTAGGGGTACTTGAGGCAGTTGAGAACTCATTTCAGATCCAATCCTAACCCTCTCAGTCACTCAGTCATCTCTCCTTACAACTCAATACTAAGGACCTGTGTGTCTCTGTCTGACACTCTATGTAACTCTTCATTATCCTCCAGCCAAATTCAAAACAGCCCCCCTCCCTCACCTCACAGTGGCGCAGCAGTAGGGGCCCTTTTTGTCAGCCCAGAGTCAAACAAGCTGCCCCCACCCTACGCTTTCCAACATGGCTGGAATGTTTTCCTGTTAGTTTAAGTCTCATCTCAACTAATTAATATTTTTGCTTATAGCTGCTGTAGTTCCCACGAGAGGCCCCTTAATTAATCATTTATAAATCTACACAGCCTCCCAGTTTATTAGTCTCTGCCTTTGGCGTTGGCTGACTGCATTGGGAAACCGCAAATGATTAGTTACAGGAATGAAAGCTTTTTTTTCCCTCTTCTCTCACTCCCTTGTTTGCAGCTGATTAGGGCCTCACACAGAGGTATTTCCACAGCCCTGCACTGCACTTTAATTCATTCAGAGCACCTGACACATTATTCACTCTCCCACCTCTCTGATCCTCTGCCTATTGTTTGAACCAATGTTTTTCCTCAGCCGCACTGAGGCATGGCGATCAGTTAAGGATCACTCTCAGCCCAGTCAAAACAAAAGCCACAGCACCAAACATGGAAGAAGGGAATTATAACGCTGAATGAGATCTTGACCATGTGGTGAGCCTGAACTGGCCTGCCATGGAGACTGGTCTGATTTCCGGACGCCCTTTTGGGATCAGGTTGAGGGCAGGACTGGTGACGGGAGGAAAACGCATTCACAATTAATCCCTTAGAGCTAAGGACTTCAAGCCATGTCACAGCGCTAAAGCTGTCAGGCATTTATTGGAAAAGAGGCAATATTTCCATCAGTTTAACAGAAAAATAAATTAATTGAATCAGCTGAAAGCAGTGTGGGAGGTTTTCATAATGTCTTTGCACTCTCGGGGAAGAACGCCTCATGCAACAGGGTTCCTTCATCCAATTAGACCTCCGCTGGCTGGCTCACACCAGCCTCACTCTGCTCAACATTCCACCTTATCGCTGCCTTTTTATCCCTTTTATCATCAAAGTGACTGCACTTTACTTTGGCATATAGGTAAAGCTTCCAAAACCCTCCTAGAGAGATGGACTAATTATGTTATAAGAGTCACACTGTGCAGCTCTGGATAGCCTGCTACACATGCAGACGTGCTGGTTGATCCTAATGTTGAAATGATGTGAGGTTGGATGTTCAGCATTAAACTATACTGCAAAGGAAACGTGGCATAAAACGTAAAATATAATAGCAAAACCTGGACCTCTTGCTGTAAAAAATATATCCCTTGATTACTAGTTTTTCTGTTCCCAGAAGACCTCAGCTCTCTGCACAAATACAGCATATCAAACTGGACTTAACTGGACATTGTGAGGTTCATCACAGCTATTTGTTAATCAGCACGGCGGCACACTTTCCCGGCAGATAACACAGGCAGAAAATGTAATCATCCAAGAGTGCAGGAGAGAGAGGGGGAGAGAGACTGCACAAGTGAGGTAATTACATTCACGTTCGTATACATAGTGACAGCAAATGTGTGGCTGTTTTTGTCTGCATAAGGACCAATTACTTTTATTGAAATGTGTAATAATTTCCCCCTTTTTCCATAGTGATGGGTCTATTAATGGCTCAGAGACTAACTAGATCAAAGAAAAGCCCTGCAGAAAGCGGAGCTCCATCTGCACTGTCTTTTGCACTGAATGTCGACGTAAGCCACATTAGTAGTATTTGTGCTCTTTTGATGGCGCCATTGCACTGTAATGCACCGTAAACTAATTCCAGGTGTCATAAATACAAAAATTCTAACGAGAAAACGTCAAACCAGGGATGGCATCAGAAAGAAACATACTGGCCAGTACAGGGACCAAAATGCATACGTCCAAACCTTGCAAACAAAGGTCGTGCCAGCCAACAGACTTTACCTCAGGACGCTACCAACAGGACTGATCAGTGTGGTGATTTTTATGTAGTGATTAAACTTGGTCATCTGATGCTTTAGGACGCAAAACGCCATTTTCCGCAAATGAAAGAGCAGTAAATGCATATTCAGAGCAAACACTAAACACCAAATCAGTGTATTGTTATATACCATTCATGTCTGTTAGCATTAGTTCAATGAGTGTGCTCCAGAGACCTAAAAAAAAGAGCAGGAGTGTGAATTGCTTTTCACACACCTCTGTTTACAAATTTGTTTTTTTCATGTACAGTTTGTACTAAATTAAAGAGTCAGGTTTGGACAGCCAAAGCTCCCCTTCCCTTTCTTCTTAATCTTTTTTTTTAATTAAACCAAGACTGTCGTCTCTTTATACAGTACACTGACAGATCACCTCCTTATAATTTTTAATTTCTCAGCAAACTGAATAATTTTTTTGTGTTTTTTAGCTCTTGGTCCCGTTTACCTCCTGGTTGAAATATTAGGTTCATCACTACATGGAAGCCTCTGCACAGTGCCACCGTGTTTACATGTTGTCATAAATATCAGTTATGGCACTTTGATTGGCAAATATGTAATATTCTGTATGTTAAATCATGCTTTAGCTGTAACATCAGTAACTTTAGTAATATTAGAAAATAGTATTAGTAACTTAATTGTAATAGTATTCGTGTGCCAGTGTGTTGTTAGATAGACCTGTTTAACTGTTGCTTAATGCAGATATCTAATTAGCCAATCACATGGATTTACACATGGTCAAGACGACCTCCTGAAGTTCAAACTGAGCACCGGAATGAGGAAGAAAGGTGTTTTAAGTGGCTTTGAGTGAAACATGATTGTTGCTGCCAGACAGGCTGATCTGAGTGTTTCAGAAACTGCTGATCTACTGAGATTTTCCTACACAATTATCTCTAGAGTTTACAGATAATGGTCTGAAAAAAGTAACAGAAGGATAATGCCGATGCTGATGGAGATGAGAAAGGATCAGAGAGGGACCAAGTCACGAACCATCAACCTCCATGCTCCAACTTCTCTTCTTTTCATGCACATGCCAGTAACCCTTCTGCAGCCAATCAGTGCTGGGAATAAATCGGAGGAGAGAGAGGTTAATGAGGATGACAAAAAGATAATAGGGGGATAATAGATGTGCCAGCACACTGTGTGCATAACAATACCAGAGGTCAGAACAAAAATGACCAGACTGCTTCAAGATGGCAGGAAGGAAACAGTAACTGAAATAACTTCTTGTTACAACCAAGGTACGCAGAAGAGTATCTCTTAATGCACAACACATCCAACCTTAAAGTAGTTGGGCTGCAGCAGCAGGAGACCTTGCTGGGTGCCACTCCAGTCATCAATGAACAGGAAACTGGGGCTACAATTCATACAGACCAAATGTGGACAATAGAAGATCGGAAAAGTGTTGCCTGCTCAAATGAGTCTGTAAACCTGCTGTGATGTTTGGATGGTAGGGTCAGAACTTGGCATAAACAACATGAAAGCATGGATGCATCCTTCCTTGAGATGGTAGCGGTGTAATGGTGTGAGGGATATTTCCTTGAAGTAAACTGGGGATTATTTGAGCAACACCTTTGTCAATATCGTTGCTGACCATGTCCATACTTTTATGCCCACGCTGTACACATCCTCTGATGGCAGCTTCCAGCAATATAATGACCCTTGTCACAAAGCTCAGATCAAATCACACTGGCTTCTTGAACATGGGAGTGAGTTCACTGTACTCAAATTCCCTCCATCATCACCAGGTATGAGTCCATTACAGCACCTTGGGGGTGTGGTGGAATGGTAGGTTTACATCATTGACGTGCAGCTGACAAATCTGCAGCATCTGTGTGATGCTATCATGTCAATATGGATCAGAATCTCAAAGGAATGTTTCCGGCACCTTGTTGCATCCCCGCGACAAAGAATTAAGACAGTTCTGCGAAAAGGAGCCAGTGAGCATATACACATGCACGCACTCGAGCTACCATCTTGGAATAGAACATCTGCTTTACTTAACATCTGAAACCGGGCCTTCTTGTAGTGAGCCACTCTGTGCGGCCCTTGACATCAAACAATGATCTTTTTTTTGCAAAGATACCGCAGGCAGTTTTCCTCAGTCCCTTATTTTCATCTATTAAACCCTGTCAGTGGAGACTCTCTTAGCAGTTCTTGGCGCTTTGTGTCTTTTGTGTCCCATACAAGGCTGAATGATGAGCGGAAAAAGAGCAGGCACACAGCGAAAATAAAATTTAGTTGTTTTGGCCTTGTTACATCAGATGATTATGTGTGTTCGAGGCCATGGCTTAATAGGTAACTGAAACACACGGCAGCTGTTGTTGTGGACGGCCATTATACAGCGCAAGGGTTTGACAGTAATAACACGCCTGTGCAATATTGTGCACTTTGGCTCAACAACACTACAAATTTTAAAATAAACATGCAGTTGAATCAGTGCCTCTTGTTGACACAGCGTTAAACAAAACATTACATTATGAGCCTAAAATGTTATCTGGAACTGTTTATATTCCCCCAAACTACAGGTGTTTCTTTTTTTCACGTCCACCCCGCACAAATATTCCAACGCTGATTTTTGTCATGCTGTTAAATTAAGCAGAAATAATTTAATAGCGCCTGGTGAGTTGGCACACAGAGGAATAAGCTCATAAAACCTGACAAAAACAAGCAATGCTCCATTATTCTCTTCGTTCTTCCGTGGCCTTGAAAAGTGCGAAGAGTTAACTTTAGATATGAATTTAGCTTAGGCCACTGTGGTTGGCTTCAAAGCTAAAATTACTTAGAAATATATTGTTTTCGGCTGAAGTGTAAGACTGAGCCTTAGGGCAGCTCTTTTATTCTTGCATTGTTGTTTTGATTAGATTTTATTTTTCAAAATTGCACAAAACAGAGTGCAGGCTTTAGCACACAACTAGAATAACTAAAAGCAATATCCTTTGGAGTGCTGCTGTCTTTGTGTACTTATACCCACCTTCTTCATTATTTCTTGCTCTGTCTTCCATCTCTCTGTTGCTTTGTTGAACACCTAAATTAAAACAGGTGAAATATTGAAATCTGTTTTATGAATGAGGCTGCTTGTTTCCTTTGATTTGTTCGTGCAGTAATGAAACTCTTATCTCTCCTGCGAGCTATTTGGTTGTGAAATTGCTGCGCCACAAACCTGACACATTAGAAGCTATGATGTGGTTTGGAGGAGATATACCGTAGCATGTGCAGCTGTGTTGTCATTCTAACATTGCTTTTTTGAGCACTGATTAACTGGATTAATAGTAGCTTTCTTATCCAATCATGAGCCACATCAGCAGAGGAGAAAAGCCATATATAAAGTGAGACAGGATGGTACTGTTGACATAACCTGACATCGGTACAGAAATAACATGATTGAATTGAAATATAAACCTAGAATATGCAATAAAGTTATAGAAATGTTATTACATGATCAAAAAGGCTTCAATTTGGAGGTTTCTTTCTCAAAGGCTGATAACTGGAAATTGTTTTATTATTTTATAAAATAAGTATAATAAGAGTTGTAACTGTAAATGTGTAAATTCAAGGGTCTGCCTGAAATAAAATAGGCTCTAGAATAATCCCTCTGTGGGGGGACACTCCCACTAGGTTTAAATCTGGGACTCCCCACCATTTGACCTTAGAACTGAAGAAGCTTCTCAGATGAGAGGTGAAACGTCTTCGAGCAACTTAAAGAAGTCCAGACGCTTTTCTTTGCAAGCTCCTTTGACTACGATGACCTGGATGACTGAGAACCTTCACAGACATACGCTCTAGAATAATAAATAAATAGAATAATAACCTCTGGAATACTTTGTTATAAAAGGAGATCACGGTTGACTCAATATATGCAAGTGCCCAAAAAGGGTCCAAAATCATCACTCCATCACCACCGTGCATAACAGCTAGTGTGGTGTGTTTGTGGCCAAATATTTCTATATCGACCTCATCTATCCAAAGGACACTACTCCAGAAGTCTTATGGTTACAAGTTTGTAAACCTTTGACAGCTGTGCTATCATGTTCTTTTTAGAGAGAAGAGTCTTTTTCCTGGCAAGTCCAAACAAGCTGTACTTGTTCTAATTGTACTGTCATGAACTTTATCACTTAGCACGCTAACTGTGGCCTGTAGAGTCTGAGACGTAGCTCTTGGGTTGTTGGGATGTGCACTTCATGGAAGATTTTTGGCATTGTTTAACACACATCTGAATGCTCCAGACAGCCTGCTATTGGTTATCCTCTTAATTTCTGTGGAAGCAGTAATGGTGTTTTTCACAGGACTGCATTGGACTGTGTAGAATGTGATCTAATTTAGAATAAATAGATTGTAATACAAAGTATGCTTCCGGTTCTGCTACTTTGAGTCATTCAAAAGTCACTAACACGCGAGCATGCAGTGTTCTCAGTTTCTCCGTTTCTCTAGTTTCACAACTGAGGCTTCGAAAGAGGTAAAACCCAGAGGATGAAATCATAGTGGGTACTCCACCTTTTTATGAAGGATATGTTACCGGTTGACCTTTTTGTGTGCAGTTTGCATGTTCTCCCTGTGCTTGCGTGGGTTTCCTCCTGGTACTCCAGCTCCCTCCCACAGTCCAAGTCATGGATGATAGGTGAATTGTTGATTCTAAACAGGCTGTGGATGTAAAACAGATAAAGTGCCTGCTAGTGCATAGAATAAAGGACTGAATGAATGTATGGTTAAAATGTAGCTTGTAGTTTAAAGTGCTTTGAGTGGTCACTAAGACTAGAAAGTGTGGTATAAATGCAAGTATATCACTAACTTTATTTTCTGGTGCTGCACAGGTAGAATACAGTTAGGCTGTATGTGGTGTAGAGTGGAGGGATTTCTTCTGCAATGCTACGACTACACATTTGCACAAGCATACAAGAAGAGCTGTGGATGTGTGTATGATAACTTCCCTGGCAAGTCTTTGCAGGTTTATTTTATTTTTTCAAATATTTTTAGTGCAGCGGCTTAAAATTTGCATTGCATGAATTCGTCCATCTGTTGAGAGGGTGACTCCCTTGTTTCCAACAAGTTTAATCTACCACTCTAAAATTAACCCGCCTGAAAGCAGGTTAAACATGTAGCGTCTGTTACCATGGTGAGCCAGCCTGAGTAAAGTGATATCTAAACACCTCATTGATCATTGATGCAGTAAATCCACTGTGCTCAAAAGCAAATAACTAATCATTATAACAGTAATATGCAATTTGCTGCGAAGCAAGAAAAGGGTGAAAGAGCAGCTTCTTCATATATTAGCTCTGTTGTCTATCTCTGAAATAATTTTCAAATTTAAATAATCAACAATGAAGATGAAATACAAACCCTGTTATTTCGCTGCTACTTCATATCATCATCTCTCATTCAAACATCGCTCCTCCTAATCCACCACGAGAGATTAATAAAGTTATTGTTGCATTTTAAAAATGCTTTTAGCGTATGTCCGTAAGCCTTGTGAAGAGCATGTAAACCAAAGTGTAATACTGTAATCTCAAGCACGATGCCATCACCATACAAAAACTTTGCCCCCTACCTGATGCAAAGACATTCCTTGCTTATTTTTTGCATATTTGTCACACTTGTTTCAGATCACCAAACTAATTTTATACTACTAAAAGACAAAGATAACCCAAGTAAATGCAAGATGTTGTTTTTAAATTATGATTTCATTTATTAAGGGTGAAAAAAAGTTCTCCAGACCTAACTGATGAATTAACTGTGAATAACCACATTTCTCTTTTTGAAATCTGGAGCCTGATTCCTGCCAGACCTGTTGAATCAAGAAATCACTTACACAGAAGCTGTCTGACAAAGTGAAAAAGGAATAGGCTAAAAGATCTCACAAGGCAAAACATCATGACATGATTTAAAGAAACAGCTGAGACCTATCCATCTGGAAAGGCTTTGGGACCCCAGTGAACCACAGTGAGAGCCATTATCCAAAAATGGAGAAAACCAAAAGGTTTGGATTACTTTTTCCCCCCGTGATCAATAAAATAATTGAAAATCTGAATTTTGGTTATATTGGTCTAATATTAATATTTGAGTTTTTTGTATTTCAAAAATGCCAAAAAAAAAACCAAAACAAAAAAACAACAACAACTGAGAAGTTTTTCGTGGCCCTGTATCTAGAGTTATAGAGTGCTAAAGAAAAGGAAGAGACATATGAGTGCTGGGTGAGTCAGTGTTGATGGCTGACGGTTACATGGAAAAAAAACAGAGACACTTTAAAGCTTGGGTTTTGTGACATGATGTCCAGTCTGCTTGTCCTAATCTGCTGTAATAGAATCCTGATTTCTTTGACTTAGAGATGAGAGTCACTGTGATATAGTGCCCAGGCACCATCTGCAGTTATGGCCATCATAAAAGGACAAAGAAATATCTGACAGGTTTAAAGAAGAAATTGTCACGAAAAAATTGCAGTCGGAAATTAAGAGCTGAAAATGAAATACTGAGCACATTATATGTCAGTTTTTGTGTATCGCAGCTATTAATCAATTACCCGATGGGTTTATGAACTGAAAATTAACCAGCAACAATTTTGAGGATCAGTCAATGTAAAAAAAAAAATCTTTTTCATCTTTTCAGATGTGACAGTTTAATGTCTTTTGTGGTCAGAGTTGACAGTAATTAAATTATCTTCAGGTTTTTTTACTGGACCAATTTGAATGCATCACCTCAGGCTCTGAGAAAGGATAAAAGGCATTTGTCTGCATTTTATGACATTTCGTAGAATAAACATTGAATTTATTAGCGGAGAAAATAAGTTGCCATCAAAATATGCATTTATACAAGCTGACTGTGTAAGGAATAAGATAATAATAACAGCTAATAAAATGCATCTATCCCACAACTCAATATCTAGGCAGTTGATGTCATGTAAAATTAAATCCTGCTTTGTGTATCTCTCCTCGTTGTAGGAGTAAATGTAATCTGCTGGGTTGTTGAACACTGTAGCCACAAATGGCTAAACACCCCTTTGTTTTATATATGTCTGTACTTCTTTCACCGTTGTACAGTATACCAGGATGAGAGATGAATCAATATTTGAGATAGCTACTAAATTATGCATTTAAAAGGATGGTAAGCCATTTTGCACTGAGAGCTTCTACATGTAAAGCAGGGCCCTTTCATAGGACCTTTAATGGTTTTGTGGTGTCATTGTGGACCATTACACTGAA
The DNA here is from genome assembly GCF_056152115.1 of Neolamprologus brichardi. Taxonomy (NCBI): domain Eukaryota; kingdom Metazoa; phylum Chordata; class Actinopteri; order Cichliformes; family Cichlidae; genus Neolamprologus; species Neolamprologus brichardi. The sequence continues at coordinate 20,518,457 of NC_142104.1, read as the reverse complement.
ATCAGACCAATTTGATAATGGCTTTCTATTAGTGACCTTGGATGAAAGAATCGCAGATAATCTACATCTAAACTAATGCATTTTGTCCTTGCAAGGACAAAGAATTTGGTTTAGAAATTGGCACCTCACCAAATAGAGGCGTCCATTCATCGGTGACGCTCGCACACAAACACACTCACATATACAGTTTATTCAAGTGCACGCTGCGATGTCGGAGAGCAGTAAGGGGGCAGCAAATCACCCTCTGACACCAGAGGAAGAGAGACAGCCTGGTAACCTTGTAAAAGACAATCGCTGAGGCCAAATTTAATGAAATGGCTAATAAAATTATTCGGCATATGGTCCCCAGTAATAAGAAACAGGCATGTCCCAACTTTAATGCTATTTACCCACCTGACTAAAGTATAACACTGATTTGGCACCTATGTCCAGATTGAACTGGAAAATGACTTGCTAATCTGTTTAGGTATTTGGAGTAATTGGGTCTGGTGCCAGTGAGGGGGATTTCCTTGACTGTTGAAAGTCTCTGCTAGTAGTCCATTCCCAGCTCCTTGGTATAATTACTCTGACAGAGCTGTGGCCACAGGGCCTGTGAGCAGGGCTGCTTTTTAAACTGTAAATTATGAAGGATTAGCATTTATGAATTTTAAATCAGGACTGTGGTAGGAGACACTAAAGCTGCTTAGTGATTGCAAACGGCAACGTCTAAGCAGGCAGCTCTACACCCCTCACTCTCCAAGCTGTTCAGTGTGTGTGTGTGAGTGTGTGTGTGTGTGTGTGTGTGTGGCTGTTTATTCAAATGTAGCTCTGCATAAACACAGAATGCTCAGACTGGACTCCCACTATTCGCTTAAAGCGAATAAGGATCTGACATCTTAACATCAGCCCCATCCCAGGCTGTACTGCGTGTGTGTGTGTGTGTGTGTGTGTGTGTGTGTGTGTGTGTGTGTGTGTGTGTGTGTGTGTGTGTGTGTGTGTGTGTGTGTGTGTGTGTGTCAGAATGGGTGAAAGTGAAGGAAAGTGAGGCTGTGTTTGCCAACTCATGCGGGGTGCATCTCCCCTGTCACTCCTTCTCAGGCTGGTGTTCTGCTCTTCACTACTGTGTGTCACACTATGCAGAATATCCAATGGGTGATTATGTTAATGGGGGACTTGATCCATGTTAAATTATGCATAATGGATTGATGTGGCACAAAGTCATCAATTAGACAGATATCAGCACTAAAAAGTGTGACACAGCATAATCTTTTTTTTTCATGTGTTTTCAGTTGTCAGAATGGCAAAACATGGCAACTGTAAGACCTCGTGTGCATCAGCACACGCAGGCTAACAACATGTTTAGTTATCCAGTTTGACTGTATAGCCCTGTTATTGTGTTGCCATCTGGAGTTGACCTTGCTTTGTTTCTGAATTTACAGTCATCAAGCTCTTCAGCTGAGGTGTGAGCCCATGACTGGCCTGTAGTGATATTTAACGAGGCTGGGGGACAGACACCACAAGAGGCCTCATGTCACACCTCTAGGAGCTGCCTGCACCAGGGTCACTGAGCCATGACCTCAAGCCTGCAGTGTTAACTGGTTTAGCCAGGTGGCAATATCAATAAGGGGGGGGCATGGAGGATTTGTTGGGTTGAGCATTAAAAACCCTCCCCATGAGCCGAAGAACCCCAGAGTGCAACATTTTCTCCTTTCCAAGATTTCACACTCGTTCATCTCCAGAAATGCTTAATAAATATCAATCGATACAATACCATCAAAATTAACACAATTTGTACGCGTTTCATCAAGTTTCTGGAAGCTTTTTAAATTGGATAACAAACGGTAAACAAAACTTCAACCAGATATTAAGGGAATCCACTTGGTCTGTTATCCTTAGACCAATCAGGAGACATTTGTCTGACACAAGTTAGGTCCACTTATCACTGCAAATCAATGCAAAGTTAATCTGAATGATCATTTTTATGCCAAGATGGAACTTTTTTTTGTGTGGTTTCTTCTCGGACGACGATGCTTCTATCCATATAGAAAGAGGGGTCACTGAACAGTTCAATGAGCATGAAAATGATACAAATCACATGAAAATAATCTTTGCAGTCGCCAAATCTCAATCTAATTGAACATCTATTTCTGAGTCAGGTGTTAGAAAGTGCTCTTTAACACCTTCATCAACTATTTTTTGGGAAGAATTGTGTTCAGCTGTCCAGTAATGGTCTTTTAAGTTTTTAAGTATCAGTGCCGGGATGTACTGAAGCTGACACCTCTTAAATGCTCAAGCACACATACACCACATTGGCTTTTCTTTCATACTGTGCATTGGTTGAAGCCAGATTTATTTTTAAATTATTGTAGATGACATTTTTTTCTGATTAATATCTAAGCAGACCACGTGTTTAACTCCTTCCCCCTTTGAAGGCCTACTAGGAATAACCCTTGTTTAGAGGTTTCTGTCATATTTCGGCCTGCTTCCAGAACATAGTTGCTGGGTGTGCAACAGACGTTAGTGAGGGTTATCAGCCTACCAGGGATACCCTTGGAGAAGCTGAAATCCTTTTCTCTGGCTCGTTAAACCATTAGAATAGGATCTGGGCTTTTTACGGATATATACTAACATGTCAAAACTCGTCATTACAGGTGCAGAGGAGTCATCTGTCATCTTTAGGGGGGGGAAAGTTGGAGATCTTAAATCTCCATTTCTCTTCCAGTTTTTCTTGGTGCTTAATTTTGACACAAAGTTGATATGATCCTGATTATTCTTCATCCATGTGCAAAAACTGACCACAGAGAGACCCTGCTGATAAATAACTGCTAAAGGTAGACATGCTTAGAAATCTCCAGCGTGTTAGTGGACAAGCCCTCAAAGCTGAGGAACAAAGCCATATTTTGAGCCAGGAAACATTTACGTTTGCATCTCCTCTTTCACCAACCTTTTTGTGCCATAAGGACTGTCTGACTAGAGATTATGCTTTCAGAAAACAGTAAACTGAACGAACAGTGTAAAATGTTACATGGCAAAGTGAGCCCATGTCTTAAATGCATGTGCCGCACTACTGTAAAGTACTGTAAAGAAGGCAGCAAGGACTCAAACATCAATGTGAAGTCCACATGAACATTTAAAAGAGTTTTATAACAGTGTAGACCTGACAAGTTAACAATTAACATGTCAGGCAGGTCATCAGCCACATTGACAATGAGTTTGAGTTAAAGCAGGAGACCAGTCTTAGGTAATATTTACCAGTAAATGATGACAGCAAGACCCATTACTAATCCATTACAGGAAAAGGCTGAAAAAGTTTCTACAGAGATTTATTTTGTTTGTAACTACTCTTTCAAGAGTTTCTGAGATAAAAGATGAAGTTTCTGAGATGAAGGTTGGAGGTTGGCCTATAATTAGCTAAGACAGCTGGATCAAGTGATGGCTTTTAAGTAATGGTGGTACATAGCCCATTAACAGAGATAGACTGATCATGTTTAAGATTGAAGTATGAATTAATGGTAGGACTTCTTTGAGCAGTCTTGAAGGAATGAGATCTAACAGGCCCGTTGATGGTTTGGAAGAAGTGGTTATTGAAGTGAACTTAGAAGGATCAATTGGAATAATCAGGCCCCATCTTATCTTAAAGACCCCATAGCACCATATTAACCCGGTAGAGCACTTTGTGGTTCCTGGATATTTAAAAGTAGAACGGGAGGCAGAGCCTCGATCAGGTCACTCTTCTGCAGAATCAGCTTCCAGATTGGATTAGGGAGACAGACACCGTCTCTGCTTTTAAGATTAGGATTAAAACTTTCCTTTTTGATAAAGCATATAGTTAAGGCTGGATCAGGTTGACCATGAATCTTTAGTCTGCTGGGGGCTTCTTATGATGCACTGAGTGTTTCTTTAATCACCATGTGTTTATACATTAGTTATCATCATAATCATCTTCTCCTTGCCACCAGCCGGTCGCAGCAGACAGCCGCCCCTCCCTGGTTCTGCTTGAGGTTTCTTCCAGTTAAAAGGGAGTTTTTCCTTCCCACTGTCGCCAAGTGCTTACTGAGAGAGGGTCACTTCATTGCTGGGCTTTTTCACCTTACAGTATAAAGAGCCTTCGGGCAACTGTTTTAGCGATCTGGCACTATATAAATAAAATGTAATTTAAGTGAATTTTAAACTGATCTTTTTTCAATTTGTCTGCTTAATGACACATTTTTAAGTGGGAAAACATAAACTGACTGTGGTTCATCATAACTTTATAAAGTAATCTGTCTGTGATTGCACTTAAGCATACAGCAATAGATTTAAGTCGGGATGTGGTATTGGTTGGGGGCTTTAGGAAGGTTCTCCTGAAAAACAAAAAGTTTAACACGTTTGGTTTTATGGACTTTAGACATAGTTCAAAATTTTAATCGTGAACCAAAAAAGTGAGCACATCAGTTTTAATCAGTATGAAATGTACTTAAAGGTAGGTCTGGTGAATTTGCATAACAGTGGTAGCGGTCTCTTCTTGTAGTTGTCTTACTGTGAGATGTATGCCTTGAATAATAATACTAATAAAAGAAAATCCAGAGTGCCCCCATCATCAAAAGGACATTTCAAAGAACATTGGAAATCTCAAATGTTGGTTTTTCTGCTTTGTCCCAACTAAGGATCTTCTCCGAACACTCTGAGCATAAGTGGGCACATCTTATTGATTTTCTTTCAAGCCAAATTGCATTGATTGCTGTGAATATGGCAGACAAATCCATCTGGTTGTGCGCCTACTGTGACAAAGTGGGGAGGTAGACGGGGAGCTGCGGCTGGGCGTGCCACAGCAGGGGAACAGGCTTCATTACACCAACTGAGAGTCCAGTGCCTAACACAACCCCAGCCCGACCCCCACCCTACGCTCTCCGTCCGCTACTTACCCCCAAATTAAACTGAGAGCTTTTTAATTATTTATCAATACCATGCACTCATCGTGGATCAATCAGTGTGAATGGTTTTTAAACATAATGAAGGAGCCTGCTCCGATGGACTTGTGAAAATTGATTGTGATCTTCGCCATTATGCCTCGAGTAAAGATGAGCTGTGTTGACAGCACTGTTGGTAATTTGAGGTTTGGGCAAAGATGAAGTGGAGCACCCCGGGAGCTCTCCCCCTGCCTAAACACAAGTGTGCTTCAGAAAAGCCAAACAGTATCTGATGCTTAGAGGCCATCTCATGCCACATCATTAATCAAGCTCTTAAACAGGACACCTCATCTTATCACCACATCACACCGTACTCACGAAAGAGGCCAGGCCTCTTCCTGGGGCCACGAGCACCACACATACCTCCTCTGAGAACACTTCTCACAGCAAATTACACTGGTCCTCACCACTCCCAAGGTTTAGCAAAGCTTGATTCATTGTGCTTCCAAGGCCGAACGAACCTAAGCAACCTCAACTTTCCCTCTCTGCTTCCATATTTCTTTCTGGGTGCATCATGTCAAGCAGAGTGAGGAGCTATCCCATCTGGAATTATTAGCCAGAGACACACACAATGCAATCTAATTTCATAGCACCACATTCAATCACTATGAATTCAGTTTCACAGGGGCAGTAAATAAGGCATGGGGTGCAGGTATTTCAAAATGAATTAATGCTCGGAGATGAATTTCTGTACCTGAATCTTATGAAATTAGAAAAATATCACCTGTCGTTCACGTACATTGGTGTCCATTCAAGAGCTGCGAGCAAACACGCTGATATTGAATTCAGAAGATTGTTTGTGAGGGAACAAGCCAACATAAAGCAGGACAGTATAATGAGATTCTTATTTCATCCTTTTTTTTATGGTGTTGGGGGGGGATGAGGGTGGAATTGGATTATGGGGGACTTATTTGTATGTGATATTGAGCACTGCAAAATAAATTCACACCTATTCAAATTGAAATCAGACCTAGGTGCATCAGATAATCCTTTTTAAGATAGTATGAACTGACAGTCCAAGCCCACACACTGGAAAGAAATAATCTACCCCTAACAAAACAGATATATAGCCTACCTTGCCAAAAGCATTTCAAGATTTTTTACAAATATTTACCAGTCAAGTACGTGCTTGATTTTTTTTTCTTCCTCCTAGAGGCATAAACAGTTGCATACATATTCATAGGGAATTTGAGCCTGTCTCCCAATCATCATGTCACAAAGAGTCTTAGCAAAAGCGCCTTCCCAATAGCTCAGTTTGTCGCTGGATCAGGAAACCTGATTTTGTTTTGAATCCCGGAGCCTTTTGAGACGTCAGGCTGTATCAGCGAAGAAGCCTGTGATGGCTGCAGTTATACAGCATGGCGGCTCCAGCTGCTCATGAATCTTTTTGAAATGGCTTATTTCTGAGGGAGTGTTGAGACGTAAGCCTGAAAGAAGGACAAGGTTTAGCGTGAAGATGAGCAGAGGGTAGCTGCTGCTAGGATGTGATGTGTTGGTGGTGGTGTCAGTAGTTGTGGTGAGACTGTGAGAGGCTCTAATGTGAGAAGGGATGAAGCAGAGAGAAAAGGAGAGGGTGGTGTTGGTGTCGGTGGTGGGCGGGTGGGTGTAATGCAACCTTGACATGAACCCAAACTAGATGTGAGCTTCAGACACATTTCTCCTGATGCTGCTGGCATCCATATGAGCAGCTTAGTGATTTATCTCCCCGCTGGCTGGAAGCAAGTGGGCTTGCATGATGTCCACTCTGCGCCTGTGTGCACTATAAGCCTGTGGGTCAGGTGGTGTGAGGCCATGTCTGTTGCACTGATCTCTGAGCTAATGAAGACTGTCGTAGTGTGTAGTTCTTTTTTCATCTCAAACCCTGCTGGAACATTTGGCCCGTACAGATGTGACAGCAGAGTGGTAAAAACCAAAAAAAGCAAGCGTGGACATATGTGAAGGCCAAGCCCTTGATGATAGAGTCACCTATTTATTTTGCTTCTGTGCCAGCCCTTTGTGCATTATACAGAGCGCTGAATTTTTTAGACCAACCCAACAGCTATTTGTCCACAAAAAAAAAGCCGGCAAACAAATGCAGGAGGATGTTGTCCAGAAGTTTAAACATCACAGCCCTCACCCTTATTAATATTTCAGTCTCTTTGTGTCCATTACAGATTCTCCCAGTTCTCAAACTAACACTGTCTTCCCTTTTTCATCTTTTTCAGTCTTGTTTCTGTGCATTTGTCCATTCAGATACATGTTTATCACATCCTCACGAAAAAGCAGCATTCATTGCCAAGGACATGCTGTTTTTTATGCCAAGTGGTAAACTAACCAAATGTAAAAAAAATTATATATATATTATTTAAAAAGAAAATACTGAGGAGGCCACACTATATAATTCATCTTGTAGGGAAGATTATTTTATCTACAAATATTTCCAAATGTTAATAAAAAACTGAAACTTTCTTGTAGTAGTTTGGCTTTTTAAGGCAAGCTTAGGTTAATATTAGGGGGAAACAATCACTAGTGTGAAAGGAAGCAACATCTAAAAAAACAGTACTGTTAATCTTACAATCTCCAGCACCATTAGATGAGATCATGGGTAGGAACAGGAATGTAACTGAGTACATTTACTCAAATATTTTGCCAACATTAGGTATTTCCATGTTTCTGCTTTTACGCCACTATGTTTTGGATCCAATTACTGTATGTTACAAAATAATCATGTATAATTATCTCTAGCCCATTCATTTCTATAAAAGTAGGTACTTTTTTCAACCTTTGAACACAGACAGAAAAAAAAAAGAAAAAAAGATTAAGCTGCAATTCCTCAAAAGGCCACTTGGGGCTTACGCCACAAATGAAAATAAAATGTCAAACTTTAAAGCACAATTATATTTTGAGAGCCTGGTAGTAAAATGTTTTTGTTTTGTTTTTTAATCAAGCTGACTAGCACTCCAAACTTTCAGCCAAATACAAACATTTCTACCTTAAAAATAAATGAATAAAAAATGCAAGTCCATTCACCGACGGCTATGTGCATCTTTTATACACAGTCTATAGTGTGGTTAAGCTCTGTGCCCTAGCTGTAGCTTCATACTTAATAGTGTTGGTTGAGAATGCTAACCGCCTTCTCATTTAACTCCCAGCAAAAAAGAAAAAGCGTGTTTTCCAAAAGGTAGAGCTGTTGTTTGAAACTGGAAACTAAAATGAAGAGAGTTATTTTCTCTAACCCCCCCCAAACAACAGACAAAGAAAGAATAAGTTCATCGCATCATGTTGGAGGCTGGGGGGGTGGGGGGGGACAACATCTGGAAGCCTCTGGAGTCTTCTCTAAAACCTTCCCCTATCTCCCGTTGTAAAGTAGCCGGCAAACACCGACAGAGAAAAAGTTATTTGGGTTGTAATGAGTGACCTTTCCATGAAGCAGCAAACATGCATTTTTATGCCAGGGCATAAATAGCTGAGCTACATAACAATTAAGGTAACCTTTCTGTTTGAATAAGAGGCAATTGCTCAGAGAACTGAAATAACATGAATGATAAATTATTTTTGTAACCCAGTGCACAGACGGTGAAGAATAACGAACAATGAAGTGGGGGAGGGAGAAGCAGTGCCTTGTCTCAATTGTAAATCCCAGTTATAATGCCTCGTTAAAAAGATTTGGGAAGGCGAAACAGAAGCAGACACAGTCTCTCTTTCTTAAAGGTAGACAGGTCTCTGTGGGATTCATTAATGTGTGTCCCGGTGGTAGTCTTCCTCTTACAGCACAATCGCCTGGGTTAGCACCAATACTGAAATTACACCTAATTGGACAATTACTCAAACTCAGAAACCTCCTGCAATAAGCCAACAAGGCTCCTAATAAACACCTTGTCTTCTAATAAAAACAAGGAAGTCATTTGCGTCACCCATGAGGCTAGATTTTTTTTATTTTTTTTTATCTGTGCTAAATTTATTTTTAAAATAATTGCATGTGCTGTGAATGAGAATATTAAAAAGGTTGTTGAGAAAGGGGAAAGAAGATGTGTACGAGAGGGAGAGGAAGAAGGACGGCGATGCAACCTTACCTTAGGCTCAGTGTTGCAGTCTGCTCTCCTAGGGGAGAGCTCATTTGTTCCACAGATAAGCGTGCTGCACACTGCACAACTCTAATATTATTTCTGTAATGCCGTAACGTAATGAAATAATTACTGTTTTGTCTCTCTTTCAACCAACCAAAGCCCACCCTGCTCTCCTCTCCTTTGACCCCTCCCCCGCCTGCATCAGCCACAGACATATTTCCTCCACATGTGAAACATTAATTTAACAACGACAGTCGCAATAGATTTCTGTCAGCTCTGTACTGTTTCCATTAAGGTTGCTTATAACAGCTGGTGGACAGCTACACATTTAAAGGTGTAGCGCAAGCACCCACTCGCCACACGCCTGTGGTAACTACTTTAAGAGGAAGTTTCAAGCTCAATTATGCATCTCCAAGCATATACAGAATTTACTGTAGCCAAGTTTGACCTTTAAACTTGAAAAATCCTCTCCTCACTGACGTGACTCAAAGGCTCTTTACTCACAATCGCTTTTGAACCCATCTATCCTCACCCTGACCTTTTTATGGTGTGCACCACTCTGGAAAGTTAGCAACCATTTTCACATCATGCTACTAACGTTAAACAAACAGACAGATGAATAAATAATCATAGCTGACCTCACACAACTAGGGACAGCAGTCTAACACCTCCGCTGGCAAGGGTTCACCGAAATGCCACTCTCCTGCCACAGCACATGAAGGGACGGAGGAAAAAAATAGAAAGAGGAAAACGACAGGAAGCGGGGATGAGAACCCACAAGAGGTGGACAGTGACAAATGGTGTGGAAAAAACAACACAGGCAGCCATCTGAAGGGAAGACAAGAGTAATACTCACAAATAATTAACTGGGTAAATATTGGAGAGCAGACTGACTAATTACTTCACACGTCTCACTGCGCTATCATTATTGTTGCTGCTGCAGTTAACCCTTTCCTGCAAGGCGTGGCTGTGCGAAGGCCTAAACTCTTTACAGGAGAGTAGATGACGTTTTTTTTTACATTTGTTACATATTCATGGAGTTGGAAAACAGAGAGGAACAAACAGGAAAAGAAACACCAGGACAAAACTCAGTTTTAATAGCCACATTGCTGGTTTTGTGCTGTGGGTTTTAGCCAGTTAATAACAGATTGGGGGCATGTTACTAACGGTTATGTGAGTAAAGATCAAACATCCAAAACAAACTGAGGTTCAGTTGTGGTTGAAACTGTCTGGGAGAGCTGTGGATCCAAATCTGTGTTCATTCGGGAGTCCACTTAGGGCTGTCATTATCTCCTGGGGTTAAACTGGGCCTCGGGGCTAGCCAGGGATCTTCAAAGTCATCACTACATCAATCTTCAACAGTGACTGCTGTAGTGATTTTTAAATATTTGAACAAATGGTCAACCTTAATAATTCCTTCAATGATTAAAATATGTTTTTGCTGCTACGGTGAAATCTAAATGTAGCAACTTGCAAATATTGGGTATTTTACTCTCCCATTGAACTGCTGATAGGTTTCTTCAAATGCGACTTCGCAGCTATAACCCTCCCTTTTGTCAGTTAGATGGTGCAGATGGTGTGGCAGGTGTAAGGTAAGCTAAACAGTGAAAGAGATATGTTTAATAGCTGAATGTAAATTGGATGAATGTAAATATAGAGCTTAATCACTGAGAGGGAATTTTTATAAAAGGCTATTAAACAATATTTAGCGGCACTTCAGATGAACTCAAGTTGAACTGTCCTCTAGTTTGTTATGAGAAAAACCTGAATGCATCACGGCTGTGTAGTCTGTATAGTTTGATTATTTCATAGCTGTATCGTTATTGTTGTATATTTTAACAGCATAAAATATAAACTGATTTCAGGTGAATAAAAATATTGAATAAAATATTAGTTCATATATTTCATGACAGCAATGTCCTTACATCCCTATTAGCCTGACCACATACCTGTATTTGATGCTGATCCACAGGCGAGTGCGCTCACAAAAAGCCTCAGAGTAATGATCACAGTAACAATCATTACTGTGATCATTTGCTAGTTATGCCCACTGTCATGAAGTCTATCATAAACCTGATCTTTGAGGTCTATTCTTTTTTATCCAAATGTAGGAGATGTCACTACTGCAAATGTAGTAACAGGCAATTTGATTTAAAAGAATAAAGGCAGGTTACGTTTTAAACTATGCATTAATTCCTCACATGATGCAGAGTAAGAAAAGTGTCAAATGTTTTCACTCTACTGGTTTTCGCTGCACTATTACCCCCGCTGTTAACACACATGTGCAATCCAACATTACACAGATTTCGTACAAGAGAGCTGGCAGGTGAACACAGTTTACTGTCCAATCCAGTTCCCTCTGCGGTTTCATATCCACGGCTGTCAGGTGATGCATTAAAAAAAAAAACCCTGATTCTATGTAGGAAATTTGCTTGAATGACAAAACTGTGCAGATTTTACAGACAGCGGGTCCAATAAATGTCTTTTAAGACCTAAAGGGTGGGGATATGGGATGCGTGTCTCAGCGCTGTTTCATCATACATTGAAGTTTGAACTAACAGTCCTCAGGTAAACTGGTGAATCGCCTCACACAAGGACGTTTCTCCAATAATCTGCAAGGCAGTGGTTAATGACAGCAGCTGTGAGGCAGGCATGCACCACTTCCAAGCTGATTTAAGTTTAACGAGCCACTCCAGAGTGCTATTGATTCAAATCTATATTTGACAGGATACACCGTGAGCATATATTAAATGGATAAGAACACTTCTTGGACACTCAGAGAGCCTTGCCAAATGGAAGAGAAAGCATTAAGCAAAGATAGGGTGTCTTTTGTTGAGTGATCAGTGTTATGCCGATGTGGAGCATGTGCATCCGTGAAGCTCTTTTATGTTTTGGACATGCGGCTTTTGAAAAAGACTCTAATAAGCATCATAAATACCAGTGAAGCATCTCATCTGCTCTCTAAATACTTCAAATGCTTTTGGGTGGATTTTGTTTTAATTAAGCCCAATGTTAAAAGACAGCGATGAGTTTTGAGGTGACTCTAGATTCATAACTTCTTTGAAAAATACCTGCAAATCATCACTACAACTTTGAGATTAAAAAATTCTTTTTGTGGGAGAAGCTAAATGTGCCACCTGCCAATGAATGTGAGCTTCACTATTCAATACAACTTTTCTGTTAAGTACCAATAAACTACCAACTAAAACGTGGCACTCAGGGCTGACAGTTATCTAAAAGGGGCTTTTTTTTTAATGCAAAAATAACATTGCCATTAAACACAAATAGAGTGTCCATTAGTGAATCAACTGTATCTCACTAATTAGCAATGTGTTTGAATTTGATCAGTTTTTAATTTATTTCATTAAAAAAAAGAATCAGGTCAGACGACATAATCTCACACTCGTCGTCTAAGCTGTTAAAATCTTTGATCAAGCTATCACAAATGTAAATTATATTTTGTTTTTCCTTGCAAAATAATGTCCAAATAATTAGATCACATGGCCAAAAAAATGATCAAAGATTATTTAAAAAAACTTTTATCAAGTATCAATCCATTCAAATCTACTGGAGAATTTCTAAAACCTTTAGGAGCAACAACAGCAGAAACATTAATATCCTTTATGTGGTGCTAATTTCTCTCATGACACGATCTCTGTGTGAAACTTGTGAGGCAGCTCTATATTCCATTTTACACAAATTATTGAGTAAACATGCTCTGTGCAACCTTTGACAGTTGCTACGCGTTTCAAGTTATTCAAATTAAACAAATGTGCGTCTCAAATGCTGATTGGTTGATTGGTCAAGCTATGGAGACCTTGCTGAACAACTAAAGTGCACTGTGTAAAGTACATTTGCGCAAACAGTAGATTTTTCTATGCACACGTGGTGGCGGGTTCACAACCTGCTTTGGTGAAGAAGATAATGAAGTAAACAAACACCTACAGCACGTTTTATTGTACAGTAATTACACTTGAGTTGATGAGGTGTGCGATTGTTAGTTTCATGCCTGGATGACGTGGCCTGCAAGAAACACAATTACTCATTAAGAGACTGCGTGGCTGCTGTGGGTCAACATCATTTCAGAATATGATTGGTTTAAGCACATTTCCCCAGTTTTCTTATTCAACCGTACATACCAGCGAGGATGCTCATCTTCCTGGTTGACTATTAGGATGCCTCAATTAACCGGGGATTTATTTTATTAATGCAAATCCAGATGATTATTTTTTTAACTCAGATCACAAAAATTTAAAAAAAAAAAAAAAAAAGTTCATTAAAAAACTATTTTCATGACGTGAGGCAGGTTAGATTAATCTCTTTTAATGGCTTAATGGAAATATGTAGTATATCCTCTTAATGAAAGTGATGTTGGAGAAACAGCTCAATCAAATCAGGGTTTGTTTTCTCTTTTACAGTCGACAAAAGAAAGCCTTAGTGTAGCTAGCCGCAGCTGAAAGAAGCACTAATTTTAAGGAGCACTTAGAGAAATTGCATAGATGGGTCAATAATGTAGGACTGCAAAATTCATGCTCTGAACCGCACCTGAATCATAACCCTGGTAAAACAAGAGAGACTCCCGACCTGCTGCATTTCTGTTTGACAAGAGTTTGACAATCCCCATGACCGAGCAAGGCAGCAGAGGATTTGACAGAGGAGCTGTTCTCCTCACTTTTATGATCTTTAAACCCTTTTTTTTCTGCTTCATGGCACGCTGTGTAAGATGAAATTAAACAAAAAAAAACCGCCTGCTTGATTATATGCATTTTTGAAGTGAGGATAACAAATGTTTTGAAAATCCACGATGAATTGGGATCTGTTTTCTCCACCAACCCAACTGACAGCTTCCTAATGCTGCCACATTAAAGTGGTTTTCCAGCGCGTGTGATGCAGCTTTAACTAGGTCCCGGGGGCATTGTTAGTTATCATTGCCTACTGCTGGAGTGAGCCCCGGTGAAAGCAATTTTAGCTTTCCTCCCAATCAGTGGTGCAACATGAGAGATGGCCAACGAGAACAAACGGCCCAGCTCACCACTTCCCACCGCCGATCTTATCTGAAATGCTGCTCCCGTCCCGAAAGAGCCCGCTAACGCAACAACCCACCCCCTCCCTTAAAAAGACATGAGATGGTTGGCCCCAGGCCTTCCCAATTCATGCAGATATCCGTAAATTAGACTCATAGAGACAGGCCAAAACGTCCTCTGAGGGTATTAGACATGAGCACTTATGCCGCAGAACATGTGAGAGGCTTTCTGGGAGTGCAGAGGGTATGATCAAAATACATGAAAATGCCATCAAGAAGTCCCACCACAGTCAAGGGTTTACATGTTTCTATTTTGGCCTGTTGTGCATGTTCTGCTATGGCATCAATACACTCGTACCTACCGGCAAGGTAAATTCAAATCAAAAATAATGATTCTTTTTTACCTTCAGCCTGTGATGTATTTATTTCTTGGAATGGGAAAATCGTTTTCCAGGTAGACAGCGCTGCTCTTAGCACAGTAAAAGTGATTTGAAGTGATGTTTTAAGAGTTGTTTCTGCAAGGTCCTGAAAATAAGTGTGTTTTAGATGGATGACCTTGTAATCGTTAGGTCTCTGGTGATTAATCCTGCTAATTCCGATGTACCAATACGGGTTATTTATTTAATTTTTTTAGATACACAAGTATTGTGTGTATTTTGACCATGAGTGAGTGGCTGAGTCAGTGGATGCCACGTCACTGTCTAAACAACCAATTTCTCTGGTTCTCTGAACTGAATCCAAATGTGAAGGGATCAATTAATCTTAGTGGGTCTTTTATGTGTTTTATCCAACAGCAGGGACCAAACGAACTACAGCTGATATCACCAAAGCACACACTGACAGGCCACATCTTTGTTCTTTACAGCCCTTTATCATAAATGGTAGTTATTTGACATTAACTGTTGCGTAAGTGTTTGGATGTGCAGTCTTATACATTATAATTCAGTGGTGATACAGCTACAAGCAAATTCCTGTGAGTTGGTGCTGTCAAGTGCTGGTGGGAGACATCAGAGCTTCCTGTTAAGAGTGAGGCCTTGAAAGTTAAACCCTAAAATAATACATGGCTGTCCTTCCAGATTTTTCCTTTTTCCACACAGTAGATTTTAAATAGTGTTATTATGTAGTCTTTTACACAGAGAAACAAATAAGAGATTGAGTGCAAAAGAAACAGATGAAAAAGGAAAACCAAGGGAGGCTCTAGAGCTCGTAAGGTTCATGAGGCATTGCCCGGTCAGACGAATGGTTTGTGGTTTGTTCCCTGGCTTCTCTGGTCTGCATGCCAAAGTGTCCTTGGGCAAGATTCAGAACCCCAAATTGCCCCCGATGCATCCACTAGTGCGTGAGTGTGTTTGTGTTAGATAAAGTGCTAAAAAGCGCACAGAACAGAAACACTGTGTGGATAGCTGAATGCGGGCTGTAGTGTAAAATCCCTTTGAGGGTCACTAAGATAAGAAAAGTGCTGTATAAATGTAGGTCAGTTTAATGTTAAATTAAAAAGTTTTTTATAAAACTAAAAACACAAACATGATACAAATATGTAATGAACAAGTTTCAAGTCGCAGTAACTTGGTTTTCTCACCATGATAACAAGCACAGATACTAATAGCTGCCTGGAAACCACATCTGCCTGATCTAAACTCTGCAGTACACTCTGGAAAGTAGTTGGAGTGAGATGAGCTACAACATAAAAACACCCAAAACAAAAATATGCCTTTTATCTTATAATCTACATGTAGTCTGCACAAGCATGGCAAGAAGGAAATAATAATGATTCAAACTGGTTGGATGCCTTTATGGTGACTAAGGCTCTAATTGTGTCTCCCTCAGAGACATGTAGCTTTATAGGCCTTGTAAGGCTTTTTCTCCCCTTCGTTCCCCTACTTCCTCCTTCCAGAGTGCCTAATATCAGATGTCAGATAGCCAAGGTGGAGAAAAAAGAGAGTGGTCTTAGAGACAGGCTGAGTTATGTGGCCGTCTGAGGTCTTATTACCAGTGCACAGCCTACAGGCAGCTTAGCCATTAGGGAATACACTGAGCATCACTCATACATTAACTCAGCTGACCCAATAGCTGATCAATACTGGAGTATTCTGTGAGTTCTCGAGTAGGAATCGGGACATAACATTGCGTGATACACCCGACGCTTCCTTCAATTTGGTTTATGATTTTTTTCATGTGGTCTCACATTATTTTGTTTTTGTGTTATTACAGCAGTGAGCTGTAATAACACAATATATACACAATATATACATATATATGTGTGTGTGTTTGTAAAGTTAAAACTCTTCATTATGACTTTGTTTCAGTATGCGCGTCCCTATATGCTGCAGATTTAAATGCATCAGAAAAGAATAATTTCTTGGCACAGTGGGTCACAATTGAGTTTGTGGGGGTTGATGATTAAGATAAAAACACATTGTGGTGTATTGAGGTAAGTGACCTGCCGCTCTGTTCAGATAAGACTCCAATTAATCCAGGCTGAATTGCAGTAATGTAAAATAAAGATAATTACTAAATCACCAGGCTACATTGCTTTGATAGATTTTTGTTACTCAATGTTATTGCTGCAAGGAATAAGAAATTAAATGGATTATATCACAGTATTTTCAGATGGATTACAACTGCTTTTAAATAACCGCAAGAGCAATTTCATCAGCCCTGCAATTCGAGAAGCCACTGACAGGCACTGCATGATTCAAATTGAACTTGCTCTCATCATTTTAATAAAGCGCTTCAGTCTTCACCCCCAGCAGGCGCGCTCTCAAGCACACACGCACACACAAATTTTGCGCACTATAGGCTCTATGCAATCTCAATAATAACAATAATAATAGACACATGTTTATGAAGGACACTTTTAATTCCTGCGCAGCAAAGCCTGTCTTGTTTTCCAAACTTGTTTAAATGTTCAAAATCATTCCGCGAAAACAGGGTGAGAAGCAGAAAGCTGATGTCAAAGCAGGATTTCATTTTTTTTTTTTTTGTGTCGGCCTCCAAAGAGTCTTGGTACAGGCGACACTGGGACAATTTGTAGTCCAATGTTTCAATAAACATTGGCCTTTGAGAACTGCTTGAGCGTTTGAAGTTCAAGGTTTAAAAACAGTAAATAGTGGACAAGTAATCAAAGGCATGTGATGAGAGATTTCACGGGTGGTTATCTCCAGGTCCTTGCTGCCATTTCTGTGTGTGCCGGGAGATTGTGGAGAACTCGGCGTGCCAAGTGCCCAGGGCTGCTGCAGCGACTGCTCTCCTTTAAAACCATGCTGGCACAGAGCCCCCTATCGAAGCCAAGGCCTGACTCTGTAAGCATTCATTATGGCATCCATTAGAATAAACATCTCAACCTCCCCCAAGACCAGCTCCCTTGCTTTTAAGTGCCGTTTGACAAGGCTGCATCCAAGCTGCAAAATGAGAACAGTGCCCACATTTTATTGTATTTATTTATTCATTTCTGTTTTTAGGCTTTTTTTTTCCAGACAGAGTTCTCCCACTGTTTCTACACGGAAAGCTTTTAAATGTTTGTCTCAGAGTGTTCTTGCCTCCATGGAAAACCGACAGCCATGCCAACAAAGAGTGGAAGAGGGCCTAATTGCTAATCTGTGCTTTTCTTAAGTGCATCGACACAACAGTATAAGGTGGATTTGTGTCAGCACTTAAATATATTCATTAAACATACGCTGTGCAACATTTAAGCTATTTCAATAACATTTCTGTACAGTTCAGGGAAATCGCACTTTCACCGACTTGAGTGCCAGACTAAAAGCGAACCGCAGAAATTTTAAATGCGAAGGCTCCAAACATCTTTTAAGAGCTGAAGGACGCATACAGAGATGAACTTTAATCAGAGCGAGCTGCAGAATGGGGTTTACTTATTGACGCGATTGATGCAGATAGGCTGATGGTAAATATTCCACAAAACCTCATGAAAGAGGTTGTGAGATTAGAAACATCATAAATGCTGCAAAGTCTAGTTATTCAGGCTTCCACTGTCTCCTGTTTGATAGAACTGAAGTGCATGAGATGGCCAGACTATTTGCTAGTTTGTGCTGCAAGTTTCAAATCTAAAGACAGTCAATCTCTCCTCTGTAGGTCAAGATTAACACTCAGCCCACAGCTTCCTTGTTTACCACATTGCTGAAGACAGATGAACTTGTGATCTTCTTGAGTTTTCATGTTACATTTTAAATTCAAAAGAGAGGATCACAATAACAAAGTGCAGCCCTCAGTGTAAAAAAAGAAAAGAAAAATAAAGTGTCTTCTCCAATGCGGCACTTCTTCTGCCAACAAACGCAGTCTGGATAGAACAACAGAAGAGCAAAAAGACAACAAAAGGGAGCACAGAAACAAAGCGCACGGCGTTATCATCACCGTTATTGACAATAGCAACAGCAGTAATAACAACAACAAAGGGCATCCTGGGATATCAAGTCACATTTGTTTCTCCATTTGCCGTGTGAAACGTACTGTAATAAGGCTGCCTTTCCACTTTCATTTGGCGTGCCAGGGTTGTCAGCGGGACGTGGACAGGAGGGTTTCATCAGCTCACTTTTTACCCAGCCAACTTCACTCTCAACCTATCTAGGCCAACAGGCGTGACACTTTGCGTTGGAGTACAAAGTCTCACATAAATGAAATTCAGATGATTGGTAAAAATGATATGATACACAAACGCGAGTGTCATCAGGCTGTCATGTCTGCCTTGTTCCCCCTCTTGGTGTGTAGTGGCACGCCTTGGGCCTGCGTCGCCTCGCCTCTCCCCTCCCCTCCCCTGGACCTTCCACATGCAGTCCAGGGACGCTGGCCGTCTGGCTTACTGACAGGCAGAGAGGGAGATGAGCTGGATTGGGCTGCGTATGCCCCCTTAATGCAAGCGGAGAAATAAAGAGAGACCAGCAGTCAACAGCTCATAAGTAAATCTCTTTACGAGTGAAAGCGAAACAGACGCCAAGACAGCGACTATGAAACTTTCAGCAGGGCATCATGGAGGTTGAGAGAAAGGGAACGCCGTGCTGTGTTTCAGTGCGTGAAGAAGGCACAAAGAGACGAAAAATGAAGAATGAGGGGATTTTGGATGTCTCAGACTGCTTTTGTTTGAGTTTCCGATTAAGTGCCGCCGATATTAACATTTTAGCTGACGTCCTTCAGCAATTCTGAAGCAGTAGTCTGTAATTAGGTAAACAACTTTGCAGTGCTGAAGGATCAGCATCGTATTAGATTGAGGTGCTCTTCTTCTGGCGACTTCAGAAATTTTAAATAAAGGCATCAGTCAGATACTGAGGCCTCTGCTCTCTGTCTAAGGATATATATGATTGCTTTTTCATACATATATATAACTTTTTCCGCCAAGTAAAACCATCGCCCAGCATCCACCTCTGATTACTAGCTATGTCTGCAAGTCCATCATTCCCCTCGGCAAACAACAGGGGGAGCACTGACAGTAGACACTGATGGTGTTTATTGGAAATTAAGCAAATTGGATCATTTGCTGCTTGGATGCAGTAGAATGATGTTCCTCCTCTTCGAATTTACAAGTAAAGTACCTAATAATGCCAAGCAATTAGGAAGGACTGTCACTACACAACAGGGACTGGAGTGATTGCTAATGTGGATTAGGCTGCATTATCCAGCCAGTGGAAGGAGTAGGGTCGACACTGAAAGGTGGTGTTATACGAGCACCAAGGACAATGCCTTAAATGCCACACTTCAGCAGTGAGAAGGGATTTGTCTCTAATTAATTTTCAAAGATTTCTGTCGTCCGCGTTTCTGAAGGCCAGCCCTGTAGAAGCTCACTAGTGGAGTGCCCTCCAGTAGTTAAAGCCCTGAACAAATGTTCAGCATCATTAAAAAATATCAAGTACCTTCTGCTCTCTCATCTCTCTCACTGCATCAACAGTAGTTCTGCTTGTAAAGTGATAAAAGAGTTCAGGTTTCAGCGTATAGTACAATGCAAAGACAGTGAAAATAAGTAAATCAAACACAGATGTTTGTGAGTTTTGGTAGTTTCTCTTTTAGCTTATTTATAATGTGGCATTTGGTACATGAGACCAACTTCGGCCCATTCTGAGGGAATATTTCAAGCATTTTTCCTCTGTTTCCTAAACTTTGCACCATAAACGTGACACTCTTTCATCGGAGAAATAGCTGCAGGACAGTTTATCTGAGCTCTGCCATCTGACGAAAGGGTTTAGTGGCGACGAGGGATGTGGTTCTGGATGACAGATTTTAATTACAGGAACACAGGGTAGTGACACTCGAATGACCAGTCGCAGCTTAGCATCAGCCAATCACCGCTGATAACCAGATGATGAGCGCAGAGCGACCAATTAGCTGTGAAAGGGCAGCAGTGCCACATCAGCTATACTGCTGCTATGCTGCATGATCTTCATTGTAGGTGCAAATCTCAGAAGACAGACCGGAGAAGTCCTGTCACAGTGGTTAGATGTGTGGATCTCCCAAGTCACTAAGGAGGTATAAGCATCTGTAAGGCAGGTAGCAGGTGTAAATTATGTCAGTGTTCACTAGATTCCTCATGTGGATGCCTCATTAGTTCGTAATCCTGCTTCAAGATGCGGGCTTCTGACATTCTGTTTGTCGCAGTATGCATGGGTAGCATAGCACCAACACTAGAATAATTACTACAAGGAGGAAAAAAATCATGATTTCAATCTCTTGTATTTTTTTTTTCACTTGGCTAGAGTTCTTGAACCAAATATTTGCAGTGCAGCCTCGACTAATTTGCTCGGCTATCATTTTTTGTGCAATGTGTATACAGCAATCAGCCACAATATTACAGCCATCTCCCTGATTTTGGTTTCTTCCCCCTAATGCAGCCAAAACAGCTTTCAGCTCTTGGTTGGGACAGTGATATCCAACAATGTTTATAAGGGTGCTACATAAACACTGACGCACAGTCTCCTAGCAGAACTCTGCTTTCTAACAGGACCATTTTCTATGGTTATAATGTCAGGGCTGATTATTGTATGCTTGTGCTTGTTTCTTGGGCCCAGTTGAGCATATTTTGTGTCACCTGGTGGCATCTCAAGCACATTACATAGAATTAGGTCCATGATTTGTTGAACAAAGACTATTGGCCTTTATCAAATGCACTGTTTAGGAGTTACAGACATTTTATGCATAGTCCCCTGTTTTCAGAAGCTCAAAATAAACTAGTCAAACTAACATGATTTTAAAGTTAAGGATTTTTGTAGGGTATATAAAGCACCTTAAGGTGACTCCAATTGGAATTTGGCACTATAAAAATAAATAAAATTGATTTCAATAGATCTTTTTTAATACTTGAATGGATGAAAATCCTTTGCAGTCAATGACCGCCTGAAGGCTAAAACATATGGACATCACCAAATGCTGCATTTCCGTCCTTGAGATGCTCTGCTAGTGCTTTACTGCCGCCACCTTCAGTTGCTTCCTGTTTGTGGTTCTTTCTGTATTTAGTTTATTTTTGTATGTAATAACTGTGTGCTGCTTGCTCTGTTGGGTTGAGATTAGGTGACTGACTTGTCCATTGAAGCTCTGTCTGATCAATTTTGCAGCATTTGGCTGAATCTGAGCAGAGAGTATAGCCCTGTACACTTCTGTCAGCAGTCACATCATCAATAAACACTAGTGTTTCCGTTCCACTGGCAGTCATATGTGCGCACACCATAACATTGGGTCCACCACGTTTGATAATGTGGTGTGCTTGGATCATGAGTTTTTCCCTTTCATTCCACACTTTTGTCTTGGCATCATTCTGGTTCAGGTTATTCTTGGTTTCATCCAAACAGTTTTCCCAGACGTGTGCAGGTTTTAATCTGTCCTGCTTGTTCTAGATCGCAACCAGTGGTTTGCACCTTGTTGTAGACACTAAGCATTTCCATCATGAAGGTATCTCTTGATTGTGTGACATACGTACCTCCTCCAGAGTGATCCTGACTTGGTTAGATGTTGTGAATTTGGTTTTCCTAACTTATGTTAACTATGAAAATAAACCTGTCATCAAACACTTTAGTAGTGTTGTGTGGTCTTAACTCACTAGAACCTCCTTGGGCTTTATATTTAAAGTTACAGTGAAAAGCTATCAAATATAAATTGAGCATTTAAGATAGTATGTCTGGTTCATATGTCACAACATAAGAAGGGACCAGGAGTCATCGGGACATGAAAGTGCTTGTCAGTCATTTGTGCAATGCTAATGAAAGTCAGTTAATATGTCAGCAATTTTCACAGAAACAACATATTCGAGTCACTACTTGTGTTTGGTGTTGGCATTGTGGGTTAAGAACGAAGGGTTTACTGCAAAGTATACAACAACTTTTAACAGCCAGCTTCACTGCTTGATCACTCACGAGTGAAGCTGTTGTTGCAAGTGTAGTTAATATCCTTAACTGCGATCATATTTGCTTTAGACCAGTGGTTGCTTCACAACTGGAGCCAGGCGTTGCGGTGAGAGTGTGACGCTCAGGCCAACAGCAGCACACAGCAGAGGCCTTTGCTGCTTTACACAGAGCGTAGAGTAGAACGTGAACAGCTTCTTGTTATTTTGTAGTCGCAGCCTGCTGGTCTGTAGATACATAGGCATTTGGGCGAGTGGCTGTGAGTAGTGCGGTGTGAATGGTAACACCCAGGACAAATTACATGGCGAGAGAAGAGGGGCCTCTCTCCTGCTGAGCCATGGTGGCATCACAGGGGCGGAAAATGACAAATCCTTGAAAAGGTCATACAAGACGCCTGCACCGTGATACGAGCTTACAGCCAATCTGACAATCTTAATTCAAATCATGACATTCCCCCAAAAAGTAGAACGTTTTCATCTCGTTTTCATGTCAGAACAGCAGCCTGACCTTTACCATGTAAGAACTTCACCGAGTTTTAACAAATGCTAATCAGAGTCCTTCATTAACAGGTCTCTTATACCCCCCTCCCCCATTAGCAATTTATGCATTTCACACTCAGATTCAAAAGAGTAATAGGGTTTCTCTTGTATTCTATTAATACATCTGTCTGGATTGAGCCATCTGAAAATGACATGATGGATTTGAAGATGGCAAAGTGGTCATGATGAGAAGAGAAATGGACATCCTGTAGCATTTAAAAAAGCTAGTAATCTCAGTTAGTAAAAGTAGGGCTCATTTCCTGTTTTTTAAAGATTTTTAATCGTATAAACTGGATGAAAATATCTGTCAATGAGTTTTATGCTTCAACCAGCTCTATACTTGTACGGCTACTGTGCAGTACTGTTAGGGTGTGTCCCACAGCCTAATACTACTACACAAAAAACATCATCAAATATTTACCTGCAGGGTTACCTTACTGCTGCTCACCGTCTCTTTTTTAAAAACTTGTGGTTTTTTTTGTCATAATAAACAATAAAAATCAGAAGTAAATTCAAATAATTTTTACACCAAACTTTGAGCTTTTTGTTTGGGAAGAAGCACATTAAGGTGTGCTCGTTTTAGAAGCTTTGACAGATACCAAAAAGCTTTCACTGGCACTTTTTGCCTCTCCTGCCATTACAAAACATTACTAAGTAACGCCCCCTGGAGTGATTTGGTCTGTAGTTTGTTGAAATTATGGTCCATTAAGTACCAGTCCATAATACATTACCTCCATGTGACAGCTGTACATGCCCAAAATGTGGACAGAAGGTTCTGATCTGAGAAAATGTGCTTATAGCTTAGTTAGTTTTATCCTGTTTTTTGTGTTTTGTTTGATTGTTAGTTTTTTTGTTTATTGTGTTTGGGCCACACACAGAAATCTTAATAATTTTTACAATAATAATTGTAAAAAGTGAAATTTTGTTGAACTTTTGTGCTCAAACGAAATAGCTATTCAGATTCTTTGCATTTCGCTAACACATGCAACATTAATGTTACAGACTTATTTTAATGCTTCAACAGCGTATACAGCTACAACAGTGTATGGGTATATCCATAGACAGTAGTAAAGATGTGACGTCACCCTTTTGTTTGCGAGCAGATGCATTATTTGCCACGAGGCAAGGCCGGCAACTGTTTGGAGCCCCAGGCTAGTGGGGGCCCCCTAGGGCTAGCAACCTTTCAACTATGGCAGTGTCAAAGTTTAGTAAAGCGGCGGTAGGAGAGCTTTGACTTCCCTTAGGAAAAAAAATATGGCCATTTGTAGGGTTTTATTTGTTATGTTATAGGACTATTGTTGTTGACAGAATATTTGAAGTATAATGATGCTGAATGCTGAAGGGGGCTGTGAATTTTTGCCTGGGGCCCCAACAGAGTCTAGAATCACCACTGTTTGTGAGGTCCCAGTTTGAAGCCTGCCAACTGACCATATTAAAATGTGCTAACATGCTGCTTTTGAAGTGAGAGAAAAATTTGCAAGCCAATAAACATTAACCTGCATAATTCTCCTTTATGACATCGCCTTTAAAATGACACAAAGTTAGCAAATTAAAATAATGTTATTTTAAGCATGGCCTGTAAGTAGTGGTCATGCTAGTAGTAGGAAATTGTTTGCAGAGGTAGGGCAGAGGGCAGTCTATAGAAGTGGTCAACAAACCTTTTTTGGGAAAAAAAACCCCCCAAAAAACAAACCTTTTTTCAGTTTATGCCCGACAATATTTTCACGGGCTGGCCTTTAAGGTGCCACGGATAAATACAACAAAATAAAACCAGTACCAGTACCCAAAAAAAGATAATTTATTCATAACACACGGGAAAAGACCCAGGGAAACCGAGTTAACGATGAAAACGTTAAAAATAATGATAAAAACCCTGAAAACCATAAATTTCACACCCGAGCCTCAACTCTCACGGCCTGGTACCAAATGACTCGGTCCGTGGCCCGGGGGTTGGGGACCGCTGGCCTATAGGACTACAAGTTATTTTGCAACCACAAGTGTCGCCCTCTAATTGTCATTAAAAAGAATGCAGGGTTAAGGCACTTTAAGCTACAGCTATCTTTTATACTGTCTACAGTAAATGTCAGTCTTATACAATCCAATACAACAGCCCTGCCACCAAGTGTTTTAATTCCCAAGGAGAACAAATGTGTACACCTAATTACGTTTATTGCTGAGACGAATGATCACACAGTGTAGTTCAATTTCAGTTAACTAAAGTAAAAGAAATTAAGGATCTTGAAGTTGAAGATCTAAAATCTTGACGAGTTGCCGTCTAGGGAGATTTTCACACAATATATTCACCAGTGTGCTCTGATTTTTGTTGCACTGAAACAATCCTGAGCTCTTGATGAAATCTAAACATGGGCAGCAATACCAACAGGCTACTGTGTGGACCAGAGGAGATAGGGCAGCAAAGCCCCGCTCACAGCTGGGTGCCCAGATTAATAGGCAAGATAGACGTAGTGTATGTGTTTACTCATCACTCTGATTGCGTCTGTCAGGGACAAAGGCTTTGTTTAAACAGGTTAGGACTGTACAAGACTGAATGCAAAGCTTTATAAATGAAGATATGCTGAGAAGCCCTGGTAGCGGTATAATGACTTCCATCATAAGACACACAGCGAGCTCATCCCTCACATCAGCGCAGCTTGAGCCACCTTTGCATTTGCATATTTAAATCTACTTACAGTATCATACACATTTCCCCATCCTGCTCACAAAAACTATCCAACCACTTCAGAGGAAAAAGGTCTTTTAATATATGAAATGCCGATGGTGCTGTGTCAGTTGGTTAGAGTTCAGGCTTTACAAGGAGCAGCACTTCAGCATGTGACCCGGTGCCGCGCGTATTGTCTGTTTCATTGTAACATTTCTTTTACCGAGGTTAATGAGCTTGACACCGGGTGCCCTCAGCCTGCTCAACAGAGTTACCTTGCACCCCGCCCTCTTTTCTCTCTGCATGCCATCCACCTGCAGCCTAACATCTCCACAGCTGAAAACAGCAATTTCACTTAGCACATGCAGCCAAGGGAAAGTTATCAAGCAGCAGAGTGCTCACCTGTGCTTTTCAAGGCTGTTCTGCAAGGTCATGCAGCCGGGAACGAGCTTGGTCTGTCAGTAGGAGCCTCTGAGGGATTAATCGTCCCTGCACTGTCTTATTCATGCTCTCTGACAAACTGATCCATGACTTTTCCTGCTTGCTAATCATCAGAAACAATTTTAGCACCGTGCTGTGCTTTTCTTTTCTTTTCCGATCTAATTATATAATAACAACCAAACGAGAGCCAATTTAAAGGACCTATCTTCAAATGTGTGGCCTCATGCATATTTAATTGAACATGATTGTAGCATTAACAGCTGAATATGCAGCCGGCCTTTTCTCACATTTGTTCCAGCCTTAAGTGAAAGTGCCCTTAAATTAAAAGGCTATAGAAATCAATACAAGTGGCATCCATGGGAGAGCGCACGGCTTTGACAGTCTGTCTCCTAATGCATCTCTCACCACATATTCTGCTCGTGTTTCTAAAAGCACTTAATGTGCAATAAGCAGCTGCCCACCTCAGAGCCTGCCAAATGCTGGAGATGACTTGTCTGAAGAAGCTTAAAAGTTTGGGCTAATGCTATGTTAATGGATTATCTAGCCCTGCCTCTTTGTGAAACCGAAACTCGCTGTGTGGAGAAGCGCTGTCAAAAGGATTCTTGACGTAAACTGGCGTGCAAAAAAATAATAAAAAATCCAAATCTGAGCTTTTATGTGATGCAACAACTTTGACCAACATCTTACAATCGGGCAAAGTGCTTTTTGAATTCAGTGAATCTGCTTCACATTAATTCATTATAGAGCACATCATGGACCTGATGTTACCTGGCTGATTGCTCATGTATTTAAGGAGTTGTATTAATATATTTAAAACCACATCAAATAAAATTCACTTCAGAGAGAGCAGAAGGCGCGATGGGGACAATCTAAGCTCCCTGACACACACTGAGATGGAGGTCTGAGCTGTCCACTCTGGGTCATTTCCACAAAACAATTTGATACAGATTTCTTACTGGTGGGAGATTGCCTGTTTTCTTCCTCTTAAAGGTATACTTCCTTTCTCGTTACATATCCCTCATCTTGCTTCGGATGGAGGCTTTATCCCTGCACATACACTCGAACGCGGAGATTTGTAAGAGCAGAAGAGTGAATCTGCAGCGCCAGCGAGTGAAGCTGCGAAGGACTGCATGAAAAGAACTCATTAAAAAGTGTGACTCATACACACGCAGACGCTCACAGCTTGCTCCCGAGTTTGGATAATTTGCGAGTAAATCCGAGGCTGTTGTCCAACAACATATTTCTAATTGTTCCTGCACTCACGCGCACTCGTTTACACGTGCGCGCGCGCACAAGCGCGTACTGTATGGCACATAAGATCTTCCCTCACACAGTTAGAGTCAAAAATGAAAAATAGATGAGATCTTTGTCACTCAAATGGCTGTGGGCTTCTTAAGTGCTGTCAGAGTACGGATGAGGCCAACATGCATTATGGAAGACAGTGCCTGGCTAAGCACCTCGACTCTCCGCCTGGTCCGCGGCACAAAACTGTCTAATGGAGTTGAAGACATGGTTGTGTAGCAACCTTAGATTCTATAATAATATCTAAAGTTAGAAGTTAATTAATCTCAGAGGTATATCACTGGCTTAAAGGCCTCTCCGCACTGTCTGGTGCTGCTAATTCCCTCCATCTGGGGTGCTGAGGAGCATTTATGGGAGTTTACCAGATTAGTCCCAGAAACAGGATCTTTAAAGGGAACTGCTTGTTCTCTTCAGATTGGAGATCTGTCTTCCTTGCAGGGCAGTGTGGGGGATAGGCTAGTAAAGCTCTATTCTATGCTTATGTGACTTGTTTGACTAGAGGCCTAAAAATGGAATGTGCTGCACAGGGAAAGCCTTTTATTACTGATGTGTAAAGCAGGACATGTATGGAATTCATTTGAATTGAGTGCATGCCTTTCCAATTACACTTGTAGTGGATTTTCTTCCAGATCGTGCACATCCAGAAGAGGCTTAGGTCAGTTTTAGATACACATCTATGTAGATTAACCAAATACTATCAAACATTTTGGAATTAGGACTTATCTAAAAGTTGTTCTAGCTGATTAGGTGGCAGAGATCAGTGGCCTGTGGCTCACAGCCACAACTCAGTGTGGCTCACTGGAGCTAAAGTTGCACGCAATAATAGATGAACAATGATATTTGTTTCTTTTGGTTCAATAATATCGTGTCCTCCAACTTTTGGCAAGATCTAGACCTGTCCTGATGAGACCAAGGTCATCTGTTAGGAGTGTCTGCATAGGAAATGAGTGCAAGCTCCCAGCAGACTCAGCAGGGAGGCTGGAGAGTTAATAGTCGCTGCTCTGGTTTTAAAATCTGTCTGCAGTCCTTGCTGAGTTCCCTATTCTCTGACCACGGCTGGCACACAGAGCGGATACCGTTTGAAAAAGACACACGTGAAGCAGGGGGGCTGGAAGTAAGAGACAAAAGTGATAGTCAAAGTGAGATTTAACAACACAGAATAGGGGAAGGTTCATGTGGCACCGTCTTCCAGCCCTTTCCCCCTAATCATTTTCAAATGTTCCCTTCCGAAAAGCGCAACTTTCTCTCTTTATTCACATACCAGAAATTCAAATTACATACAGTGCTGCAGACTGGATCCAGAGTCGACTGCGTTAGTTAAGTGAATTTCCCCATGTGCCATTTTGGGTGTGCGCGAGAAGCCGTCTTACCTACAGTTTGTGTCAGTCACAGCTGGCAATGACGAATTATTAAGGTGGATTTGACATAAAATGTTGGACGTAGTCCCCCTCTACCTTTTCTCCACCTATTAGTCTCTGAGAGCCTTACTTGACAGGGAGTGCCATCAGCTAGCATCAGCTCAGGCAGCAGAGTTTTCTCTCCTCCCCCGCAGATGCACCTTAGGCCTGCAGTGGTCTCCTCCTCTTCTTTGTTCCGCGCATCTGTTCAGCATCAGATGACAGCACTGATTAGCCTCACTCAGGGTCTTAATAAGACAACCGGAGTACAGAAAGCCGGCACAAGGTGAACACAGACACACAAACACACAGGATGTACAGCTGTAATCACTACATGCTCTTTCTACACTTTACCTACTCCCATACCTTTAACCTAACTATGACTCTGTCCTTAACCCTAATAAGGTCTGGAATACGTCCCTCAGTATTGGTGAGCTGTCTATTTTTCCTAATCTCAGCATCTCGGTTGGTAAAGTCCACCCTGCTCGGACAGAGAACTACTTATTATAATTTTCTCATAATGTCGACCTCTGGACTGTATCCAACAGCGCTTCAGGGAGAAATTAGGCTTTTTTTTATTCATAGCGCTCTGAATTTTGATTTGATTTGTTCTCCTGAAATGCAGACGATTTGAAAATATCATTAATCTTCTTAAAAGTTAATCAGGTCACTCTGCTGTGATTTCTTTGAAACTAAAGTGATGCTTTCTGTAAATAACAAAAACTGGAACAGTAGTGTGTTCCTGTCAAGTGAAAGAGTAAGAAGCCAAGTGTGACTGTTCCAGGTATTCATACACTGCTGCTGGCCTGCAAATTACACCTCTCACTGTGTCATCATTTCCTTTTTATTCGCAGTTTTCCTGCAGTTATTTGTATGTTTGCTAACACGACAAAAGGGGGCACGAAAATAAGCAACGTCTACACCAATTGACCGGCCTAGCTTGTTTCTTCGACCTTAAACCAATGGCGGTTTATTAAATTCAAACATAATACACAGTCTTCCACAAGTGTAACATGCACAGTGTTGAAGAAAAACAACCATTTAGCTGTTGTTTTTGCTTGCTATTTTTTTTTTTAGTCAGATGTGTATGTACTGCTGGTACGAGTGGGTGTGCAACCTCAGCTCTCGATAGTGCTGTGTTTCTGCAGGGTGAACTTCTCCCACTCGTCTTCACCATCTCCCCCTCTGCCTCCTGGCGGATGCTCCTCACTCTGATATGTGTGTCCCAGCCCACCTGTTCAGGCCTCATTACTGTCAGGCCTGTGTTAATAAATATCCAGGTGTAGAGCGCTCCTCGGTGCCTGTACTTCATCACCAAGGAGCTCAGTCTGCTGGTCGCCCCCTCCTCTCCTGCAGCAGGGCTGACAGGAACCATGATTACACTGTAAGCACTGTAGTTATTCACCTTCTGCCCAAACTCCGACACTGCACTCCATCTTACGCACCAGCACAGGGACACGCACACATACAGCGCTCATGTGCACGTACACACCTTCTTACAGGAACACACACACACACTGACAAACAAACACTCGCAGATATTTGCTCTTTCATTCCCATTAGTTTTTTCCCCTCCAGTGCAACGGGGTGTGCAGGCAACATGGACGACATGTTGCCATTTGCACTGTACGAATATCCCTACAGCAATGTTTGGTGACGGCACCCTCACGAAATCATTATTGTAGTGTAGGTCCACCGCACTGAGCACTTAATCATGCATAACATGAAAAACATGTTGTTTTGAAATACAGTCCAACACCTTCCTGTAACTCTGTAAAAAAATAGGTTGTGTATTTTATAATCAGATTTTTGCTGTTTAAAAATGTCATTCTGAGCAAGTAATTGTTATGTCAAGAAGTCTGAAATCTCTTGAATGTTGCATGAATCAGTTTTTAAATGTGTGATGTTTGTTCTCTGTTAACAGTCTATCTGACATTTTAGTTTTATGTTGGCATGCATTTCACCAAGATTCCCTTTGTGTGCCATTTACAGTGCATGTTACTGTGCAATTTTTGTCTATGATTGACTGCTGAAAGTCTTCAGGTGAATTCAAAGATTTCTTTTTCTTGGTGCACTCAGACTATGTCAGCATGCTTCAAACACAAGTCTGCTTAATTCAAGTATTTTATGGAAGTATATGTCAACAATCACTGTGCAACAATGTGGAACAAGATGGGACACTGATACTGTAACCAGAACCAGGAAAAAGTAGCCTTTTAAATGATTTTAACCTTAGGTGAAGTTCACATAGACTATATGGAAAAACAAATCGGGCTTCTCCAAGTGAAAAAGAATCACGCACCCAGCCATGCAGTCTGCCTTTACAAACATTTGTGGGGAAAAATGGGTCGTTCTAAAAAGCTCACTGAATTTGAGCACGGTGCTGTAGCAGGATGGCACCGTCTGTGAAATTTCTTCCCTTCTAGATATTCCGCCATTCACTGTAAGTTCTATTCCTGCAAAGTGGAAGCATTTAGAAACCACAGTGGCAGACCACAAAATGTTACAGAGCAGGGTCACAGAGTGTTGAGGCACATTGTGCTTAAAAATCACCAAGTCTAGTGATTCAATAACAACAGAGCTCCAAACCTCCTCTAGCGTTAACATCAGCCTGAAAACTGTGTGCTGGGAGCTTCATGGCATGGGTTTCTATGGCTGAGCAACTCCCATACCTCCCTCCTGGATCACCTGTTGAGAGAAAAAGAAGAGAAAACAAGCAAAAAAAAAACAGAGCAACATATTAACTAAACACAACACCATCACGTTAATCTAGCTAAGTGTAAACAGCAGTAAATACTAAATATTGAATGTTGTTGTGTAGCAAGCAGGACTGACAGCGCACAATGTGCTTGGAAATAGCAGCCAATAAAGGTGTAGTTTATGTCTATGAACAGTGAACACCCGTGTGCACACCTGTGTGGATCAGCGCGCTTGTATTCAAAAGGTTTCCCCATGTAATGGTCTGCTAGAGCAGCGGTCCCCAACCCCCGGGCCTCGGACCGGTACCGGTCCGTGAGTCGTTTGGTACCGGGCCGCGAGAGTTGAGGCTCAGGTGTGAAATGTATGGTTTTCAGGGTTTTTATCGGTTTTGAGCGTTGTTTTGTTATCATTTTTATCATTAACTCGGTTTTCCTGGGTCTTTTCACGTGTGTTATGAATAAATCTTCTTTTTTCGGTACCGGTACTAGTTTTATTTTGTTGTATTTATCCGCGACACCTTAAAGGCCGGTCCGTGAAAATATTGTCAGGCATAAACCGGTCCGTGGCGCAAAAAGGGTTGGAGACCGCTGTGCTAGAGGATGTAGAGAGCCATAGCCCTGTCCCCCAGGGCATGAAGCAGGCATGGAGGAGATCCAGCCTCCAGACATCCAGAGGCCCCAGAGTGCGAGAGCCCAAGGAGGACCACCGGAGGGGGACTTTTGTTCATAATGCTCATAAAGTCTATTATAGATAATAATAGTCATTTAAGTTGTATACATGCTATTTGTGAAGCACGATAACTTTTTTGCATTGACTTTTTGTGATGTGGTGATGTTTGTATTTTAGTGTAGTCAATTATCAGAACAATACATAATCAATACTAATCAATAACAATACTAATACATCATCACCATAATATTGTATTAATGAATTAGCCATTTCACTCTCAAAATGTAAACTTTAAACTAAAAGTTTGTATGAAAGTTAAATGCTCTCCTCAAAAGGCGGCTTCGAATTACAGAGCATAACTGTTGAATATAAAAATACGAGTGGGTAATTCTTTTCAGCATAAAAAGTATATGTTTACTGTTAGGAGTACTTTTATTTAAATGAGAGAAAAGAACACTATTGTATATATAACTTATAACTTTATTATAAGTGGTATATAACTTTACTGTTAACTTTACTAAACCTTTAATGAGGACTCGCTTTTAAAGTACAATCAATACATTTTTAACTTTGCTTCCTTGCTCACACAGGTCACTGAATATTACAAAACATCCCAGCTCATTTCTCCAAAAGTAAGTATTAATCTTCAAAATAATCCTGGCAGCTTATTATGCAATCACAACTCCTCTGTGTGTTTTTGTGCAGGCCCTTGTCTCGTTGCATTTATGAGGTCAGTGTGTCTGAGTAAGTGGGTCAGCCAGGCCTGTGTGAGGGCTCTAGTCTCAGCAGCTCTAAGCAGCCGGCGCAGTGATGGCGGTGGCCTGGGAAATGACAGGGAGGACGCAACCACTTGACTCTGGAGAAGCAATCAGACTCTAAGGGGTTTAATGCACTGCCTTGGGTCTGAGCCACAGCAATTGGGTTTGATAGCTGTGTCATTATGTGAGGAGGACGTCTGGAGGTCTTCAACGGCCAGGGATTAGAGGGCGGACACAGAGACGGAAAAAAGAGAAGAGGAGGAGAGCGGGCGGTGGGAATCCCTGTGTCTGCTACTTTGGACGTAGGCCCCCTCTCACCTCCTTCATCTCCCTCTTCTCTCAGTGATTTCCTTCCACAAAAGTGACAAATAAAGCAGGCCTTAGGGACACAATACTCGAGGTCACTCCCACATTGTGTTTCTCTGCTTGTTATACACCATACATTTTAATTTGGTGCCATGTGCACAATTGGAGTTTATTTTTCGCAGCAACAGCTAATTAAGAGAATATCAGTGACAGTGTCTAAAGCCTTTTCTCTCTTTGCTTATACGCACCTCTTCCTCCCGTTACCTCTCAGCACAGTCTTAGCGCAAATCTGAGAGATTCCGGGAGAAATGACAATTACTGAGTATTTGACACGTAAATCTGACACCTCACTATAATATCGCTAGGCAATTTTGACAGTCTCATTTAGTGCTTTAAACCCAATGATATAACTTTCTCAAGGAACGTGTTCACAAACAAGTTGCGACTGTCGAGTGAGAGCTCACAGAGCAGCCTGTGCTCATGAGTCTATGAGTGAGAGCGAGAGTGAAAGAAGTCAACCTGTGATGGATGCGATGGCAGATGCTAGGGTAAGAGTTGTCATCAGCGTTCCCAGCACCTTATGGAAGAGTGCCAGGTACGCGGCTTTGATTGGGCCTACTGTGGCTGTGCTGTTTGCCACAGCACCGCTTTGATTAGTGCCTCCATGAAAATGTATGCCCTATGCTCAAAGAAAACTGGGGGAGTAACTACCTGTCAGGAAATCCACAAACAAGGCTACTTAGAGCATGGGGAACTGTATATTTTAAAGTCTAATATTTCGTTTCGTTTCATTGTGGGGGGCTTGCCAAATCCCTGCTGATACCCCACCCAAGCAAAAGGTCCCCCGATAAAGAGGTGGTACCCGATAAGGAGGAGGTACACTGCTAACCCCCAACCCGCTTGTGCGTGCACACACAGACACAGACACACACGCACACACAAAGATGAGAAGGAGAAAGCACTCTCTCAACCACACAACAAAGGCTGTCTGCCAGATGCTGTGAATACCAAAAAACCCCTGCAACACAAAATATATAAATTAATCAGAGTGCAGGTAAATAAATAAATAATGTATATGAGGAGCTAATTAAATGTGTTTATTCCTGTTATCATATGCTGCCCTCATTTCCACCACTTGAAGTCATGAATCATTAAGTGGCTGCTAAATTGGTCTCTGGGGCTGTCCTAGTGGCAGGGGGCGGTCAGATCCTGTCTGGCAGAAGGCAGGTGTGCAGCGGACGGACGGATGGCCTGTGCTCCAGTAGTCCTCGGACAGTGGCGCCTGACAGAGGGGAAGCAGGCATCATGCTGGGAGGTGAGCGGCCAGAGGAGAGCCTGTAGCAGAGCGGCTGACAGGACCGCCCGTCACCACGCTGGCTCCGCTTTGATTAATGAGGGCATTTGAAAGACAATTAGTGGGAGCAGATTTGCCTTCAACTACCTTATCAATCAGAACTCTTTTAATTCAATGTGTAGCACCCTCTGCACCAAAATGAGTGTGTAAGCATTGTGCATCAGGGCAGGAACAGCCTGCCAGTCAACAGGAGGTGGGAGAGGAGAGCCAGAAATACAAATGACAGTTCTCCCAGGACTTTAGAGACATACGAAATGGGGTGGGTTGTTCAGCTTGTAAATGTTCAAGTGAAGGCCAGATTTGTCCTGTACTCTGCTACTTATTTTACCATCACATCTGCAAGAAATCATCACTCATGATTCGACTTCCCTTCTAAAAACCAGTCGGTTATTATAGCTGGTTTTTACATGTAGTGGATTAAATGCTGCTATTTTGTAGGAAACCTGGCATTACAAAGAAATGTGGTATCCTTTTGCCTTTTATTAGCTCTGTTCATGTTACGTCTTTAAGCTAAGTTTTGAAAACCCAAGGTTAAAAATAGTAACAAAAATTAAAGGAACAGTTAATAGGGAAAAAAAGTCATGCTGGATTTCTATACTGATATCGACTGGGTAATGTGTTAAGAATGAAAGGATGCCACATCTTAGATTAATCATCCTACACAGGGCTAAATTCAAAGATGCCTGGAAAATCAAAGTGGAAAAAATGATGCAGCAGACAATTCCATTTTGACGAAATTTCACTGCAGCAACTAACAATGGTACTCAGTAGTTTGTATGGCCCCCACGTGCTTGTATGCATGCCTCATAGCATTGGGGCATATTCCTAATGAGACAACTGCTGTCCTGGTGGATGTCCTCCCGGGGCATTACTGAGCTCATGAACAGTCTGAGGTGCAACCTGGTGCCTTAGGATGAACTGAAACACAAAGTCCCAGAGGTGCTCTGTTGGATCAAGGTCATACCTAATAGCAACCAGGGTGCCGCTGGCTAGCCTGTAGAGGTTTGTGCCTCCCTTCATGGATATGTATATGGACATCGATGACCCACCACCAAACCGGTCATGCTAAACAATGTTACAGACAACATAATGTTGTCCACGGCTTCTCCAGACCCTTTTCCGTCTATCACAGATGCTCAGGATGAACCTGCTGTTATCTGTGAAAGACACAGGGCAATAGTGGTGGACCTGAATATCCAGGTATTCTATGGCAAATGCCAATTGAGCTACATGGTGCCAGTCGGTGAGTACAAGGCCCACTAGAGGACACTGGGCCCTCAGGTCACCCTTGTGAAGTCTGTTTGATCAGAGACATTCATACCAGTGGCCTACTTTTAGGCCTTTTAGGCCTCTGGTGGTGCTCACCCTTGTCCTCCTGCTAATGGGTTAGGGTCCTGTTTAGGGTTAAGGGTTCTATGGTCCTGTTTAGCTCTCCTGTGCTTGGAGACACACAAACCTTCTGACACCTGGAGGTTTGTGTATTGCCCCATGCTACCACAAGTGACAGTGACCCTAGCCAAATATAAAATTACTAAAAAAAAAAAAAAGCAGTCAGAAAAGGGCTCCACCTCTAAAATAGTTCATGTTGATGGTTGTCTCATTGTCGCCCTTCTAATGCACCAACAGCAACATATACTATACTCTGATTAAAAAGGTGTTCCTTTAAACGTTGCGCAACGTATGTCAGCCAGCACAAATCCACCAACTCTCCAATTGCAGAACCCTCTAATGGTAGAATATGGTATATCATCTTTAGATGGAAGCTAGCAAGCTAACTTTTTTCTGTACTTTATTGTAACAGCAGGTAGAACAGCCACACTGATCATTTTATTCGAATTTAAAGAATTTGGACTGTTCTTAACTCCGAGTGGAGCCTCAGTGTTTCTTTTTGGGAACTGAGGGAGTCTTTGGAAATGGCTTATAGCTTCAAACTGGTTTAATGTTTACAGTGTGGAGAATCAATATAAATGACTATTTAACAAAAAAGCATGATTATTAGCTAAACCTAACCAAAGAGGTTTGGTCCCTTAAAATTAGAGAATGAAAAGAAAGCAAACAAAATAAAAGACATAAGACCACCAAACTGGAAACAAGCATGTAATTTATGCCTTGCCAACCTCCTTGCCTCCTTATATTGATGTAGTTGGACTTTCTAACAGAACTGTTAATGGTCAGCATTCAAAACTACTAAGCTGTGTGGTGAGACATTGATGCCAAAGGGCACCTCGTGAGTAAATCTCTTGACAACAGCAGCCTCAGACAAAACAGCATTTATGTGAAGAATTTGACGCCCTGGGATGAGAACACGTTGATTATTATGATGATGCTTGTCAACTGAAAACCTATATTTTGTTGACCTATTCATCAACCCCGAGCTCAAAAGACAATTTATAATGTCTGAACCCATATTTCGGAACATGATGTTGACATAATGACTAATGCTGTTTGGTGAGTCTGATTTTAACCCATCATAATTACTTCGTTGTTGCTTTAGAAGAAAGCAGGATGTTTCATTTATATTTGCTGCCATTAGCCAGAGAAATAATGGTCTCAATCAATCTTTTTTACAAGGTTTTCTAATTGTTACGACTTTCTGAAATTAAAAAATCAAAGCACTTATGAAACGGTGGCTGCAAAGGACATTATACAGGATATGTTTTTTTCTCCATTTCATGGTGGCTCAGAAGAGAGCTAAACAAATATGTATGCAGACTTCATCTCAATGCTGCAGCATTTCTTTTTATTCTTTAAGCCACCTTCTTATACAATTACACTTGTCAATCAATTGAAATGAAATTTTTTGAAGTACCGGAGAAATGATGTAGATCTACCAATGCGCTTAAAAGTCTAAAAGATATGTTTTCATAAAGCTGAAAACAGGCAAGTGAGGAAGTGTCTCTATTGATCCACCTCCCTGTAAATAAAACAGGGGCAATGGGCAAAAAGAAACAAACAACCCTGGCAGAGGGATGGGGAGAAAAAAAATCAATAGGTTCCCTCACTGGTGGGTCTTCTCTGGTCAAACTATTCTCTCTGGGTTTGACTTTCTGCAGACAGGAGGAAGCACACAGCCAACATTCTCTTGATTTCCACATTTCTTTTATAATAGGACTTCACTGTGAATGCAGCTCGTGTGCATTTAATCCACACAGCTACCGGAGAAGACTGCAGAATTGTGCGATTCGGGGTTTATCACACAAATGTTACTGTGAGTTTTCAGAGGGGCTAGTGTGATTCTATGCTTATATTTTAAAGGAGCACGTGACCAATTTCAAATATCAAAATCAGTTTCTGAACAGCATAATCTGTGAAAATAGTTGTGAAAATGCTTGTTTGAGTTTGAAACAGTTACTCAAACAACTCAGTTGATTATTTTTAGAGTAGGTCAATCATTTAAAGACACTGTGTTGCATTACTGTAAATCTAAGATACTTGGTTGTATAAAACTCTCTACTAATATTACATAACAACTGCAGGTAGGGTGAAGATAACATGGTGAAATATATAAGCTATCTTAAATAAATACAAACAGTGAACAGACCTCAAAGTAAAATTCCATCCGTCAACCCTTTTTTTATTGTTAATGATTGATTTAAACAAGAAACTGCACAGTGTGTGGACTGAACTTTCTCAGCTTCTGGACTGAGGCATGCCAGAAAAAAAGTTTGAGAACCTGTACTAAATTAAAAACTCAAACCCCCGAAAAAGCAGATCAAATTATTTCATCCATATTTTATTTACAGTCTGTGGATTCCCAAGAACTTTTTCAGTGAACTAAAAAGTTTCTTCAGACCCCATACAGCAAAAACAACGCTGTATATAATGTAAGAGATAGGAGATTTTATGCTGCTGCTCACTGATATTTAATATTTGCAAATGATGTCACTCAGTCAGTGCATGACAAGACAGAGGTAGAAAAACAGATATGCAGGCTAAAAAATTATTGACTTTTTCTTTCTCATGGGTGATGGAAAAAGCAATTGCTGAAAGTCCGTATTCAGCACTCAAGCCATAAACCCAAAGTGCCTGAGCGTTGTGCTGTCCTCTCCAGGTGTGACTTTCTGAATACAAGACACTGTGGCAGCTCCTACAAGGGAGAGATGTATGAACTATGCACAGTTTTAGCGCTTCTTTTCTAAACTGAGAAAAGAAGCGCTGTGCAGTCGGTCCTTGGTGTGTCCAGACAAACAACAGATCATTACATTCTTACAAGTGAGGCTCCTCCGGTAAGTGAACTCTGCTGGATCCCTCTTGTGTCTGACCTCTGTAACCCCATCCATCCTTCCATCCAATTTCCAAACAGCTCATAACAACCCCCTAGTTTAGGGTCGCTAGTCTAACCAGGGCTAACACAGACAAACATTCACACTGACATTCACACCTACGTCCAGTTCAGAATTGCCACCACACATTAACCTAACCTCACCTCACCTGGAATTAACCTAACACATATGTATTTGGACTGTGGGAGGACGCTAAAGTACCTGGAGGGAACCCACACAAACTCCAAACAGAAAAGCCCTCTCGCTGCTAAATTTGAACCCAGGACCTTCTTGCTGTGAGGCCAGTACACCTTCCTTGGTTGGTATTTTTTTTCCCTCGTAATCCCATCCGGGGGGGGGGGGGTGATGCTTTATAGTTTTATGTCACAATCATAACATCATGGATCTAATTGGAGCACAAGATCTTGGTTTATTTGCCACCTCCCTGTCTGTGTTAAATGTGTGAGCTTTGTGCCAACAGATTGTTTTCAGTGATGAATGAAATTATAACCAGATCACATCATAAAGCATCAACAATTAAGCCATGAGTTTAGAGCCTTTGCTGAATATAGAAGAACGCGTGACATCATCTTGACGGGGCAAACGCATTTAATCGTCCTATTTCCGTTATCCCATTTGATGTACTTGGCTGCATAGTGGGTAAAACCAGGACAGTTGTGGACATTCTCCTCTGCATGCCTCTTTTTCTTGTTCCAGCTTAGTGGGCAATAAGCAATGCTGCCTGTTTCCCATTAGCAGTTTTATTTCACGGGAAATTTGCTTCCTGCTTGCTGTAATTGGTATGTAGGCACCTCCTGATGTGGGCATTAGGATTTTTAATACAATCTTTTACACAGGTGGGAATGTGCATATATTACCCTTTTACTTTATTTCCACAGTATTTGATTGCCATTCACAATTATTTACACTTTTATTTTGTGAAACAAACCTGGAGATTATGGCTAATGTTTTTTGTTTTTTGTTTTTTGTTCAAACGCTTCACAACGCCGATCCTAATGCTGAAAACTTTTTTTTTTTCTAGAAAAAAGCAGAATGGTTTCAACAAAAGACGCCGCTGTTTAAATCTCAGCAAAAGCAGACTTGTAGTAAAAGGCAACACACTGAGACGCTTCTCCCTAAAGACACAGAATTGGCAACAACAAAAGGGCCGCATACAACATGTTCTTTTAAGATTATTTGTCCGTGTAGCAAGAAAAAAGGAGTTACTTACATCCTGCTAATTAACTCTATCGGCACCCTTTTAATTCATAATATTTCTAAAGGTTTTGGTTACTGCAAATTGATAGTCAATTGTGTGGTTGGAATTCAAGACACATGTGGTACTTAATGGCAAAACTGCAGCAAGTCTTTTATCCAGCAAAGGCCAGAGCTGGGTGCCATAATGATATTCATTTTCAAACAGGAGAACATTCTAATGGGCAATTAAGATGATCAAGCCTGCCAAGATACACGTGAGGAACGGTGTGCCGGTGCCAGTGATTACGTGTCCTCCACCCCTGCCTCCTTCCTCCGCTGGCCCGGGCTTTGTCTTATATGTGTGCATAATAGCAGGAAGGGAAAGAGGGAAAAGGCTCCAAAAGCACAATATAATTGAACTTTCCACATTATTTCTCACTAATATGTGCTGCCACTTGGTCTCATTAGTGGAATGATGTGCTCTGCCATTCTGGAATGAACTCTTTGCCCAAGTAATTAAGGCTCCTAAAGTTTCTAGTCCTTTGTTTAAAGAATTCGTCCTTGTGCTCTCCATGCCCCATCAGCTGCCTAATTAGCAGGGCCTTTGTGTGATTAAAAATTCTCACAGAGATTCCGTTGGATATTTTCCTCTGTTAATGAGTGTTTGTGGACAGCTGGGAATGAGCGCGGGCTCCCTCCTCGTCGGACCTCCTGTGCATTGGGCAGACCTCTGTCAGAGCCCAAGAGTGAGAGCTGTCATTTTCGTAATGGGGATGGAAATTGGTCAAAACCTACCAAGTCCCCCACAGGAATGGAAATGCCTTGAAATATAAATGAGGATGAATATTCATATTTCTTTGACTTCAATAAAAAAAAAAAGTGCTGAGTATTAATATACATGTCTGTCAGTTAAGGCAGCACAAGGAACTCGCTGTGCCGTGTCTGCCCATTAATGCAGCCCTTGGCTTCATTTGCTATTATCCTCAGGTTCTTTTTCTCCCTAAAGTTAGGGTCAGCCCCTTCCACTGAGAATTGCACATTGGAGGCTTTCCTTTTGTTACAGTTCTCCCACTTAGCGGAAAGCGAGAGAGAGAGCGAGAGAAGGAAGGCCCTGAAAGAGCCAGAAAGACATTTAATGAAGCCCAATCGGAAGTAAAGTAAGCAGGGGTCAAATCCAAATGAAAGGAACAAGCCAGTTATGTGTGCACTTGGAGGACAGCAGAAGTCCAGAGGGAGAAAAAGGGGAGAAAAGCGGGGACACTGAGAGGAACGGGAAGTAGTTCACACCGGTTTAGCTGTCTGGGACAGAAGCACTTCAGCCTCGCAGCCAATTCCCTCCGAGCTGTCTTCATTTGTCTCATGATGGACTCACAATGCAGCGACAAAAGAACGTTAATGTAGTTGTTCATACGATAGCTCATTTCTGCATATATATTTAAATAATCAGCTGAATCTGTTTCACACATTGCCCCCAAAATTTCAAACAAAATTTGAATTTGCACACTTTGAACCACAGTCAGCATTATTTCTAAAAGATCCGTGTAAACACAAACAAGTATAATGTAACTATACACTTCTCTTGTACTCATAGTGCTACTGTATGATACGACATCTCCTAGAAGAATTTTGATTATTAACCTTTCAATGTGATTTTCAGACTCATTGAGGATGCACAGAAGTGTCCAAAGTGAAGGTTAAAGAGATTAGGTTGATTATCAAATAATAAATCAGCCAGCGATTTTCCGGCCTCACATGATGTATTTGTTGATGTTTGGACCCTGTCTCCCTGCCATCTTATCATATTAAATTTGCATGTTTTTTTGATCTATAAAAGGCCTTTGATGTGTTTACTCCCCTCTCCCCGCATTAACCGCTATTTATGTATACCTGTAGACCTCTCACAGGAATCCTTCCATGGTGAAAAGTTGGGTCCTATTTGGATGGAGTTAAATTTCCTGGATGCATTGAGCTCTGGGTAATTTGTTTGTTTTTAATTAAAATCTAATGTAGCTTTCTCAAGGCCTGGAAACAGTGCAGCTCTGCCCAGTGACTGGGGGATATTTAATAAGCTGCAGTGCTGAAAGTTGTTTCATTAGGTGTGAAAAGGGCTGATAACTCAATAGCCACCAGCCAAACATCCTCTCTGTGTTGGTTTCCTGCCTCTTTAATCTGTTTTTTATTCTGCTTGGCATGCTGTAGCAGTAAAGGGGACTTCACAAAAAGGAAAAGACATTCATCACCATCGGGCCTCCGACAAACCAGGGTGACAGAGCGAGCCAGCTAGTTTGGCTGCGAGAGGAGATGATCAGACTGCAGAGCACCACAGCTACAGCACCTTGTGTGAACTTAGGGATGAAATTGTGTGTTTATGTGCTGTCATTTCATTGTGTCCTTTGAGTATAATCAATAATTGTCTCACTTTTGAGTTAATAACATCAAAGCCCCATAGCCATCAATAACATGTTCCCCCATCTATTTCCCCTTATTTATTCCATCCTTATCTTTATACACCAACATGGTGTCAAGTAATAATAATATGTGCATAAAGGCTGCAAAATCACTGATATTTAGAGATATTCAGTACAGCGCCCATCACAATCAGTCATCTTTTAACTCTTTACCCCTTGAAAAACTATTAAGAGTAACCCTTGAAGCTCTTTAATGAAATGAGTGGGTTTTGTCATATTTCAGACCTGCTTATTAAACAAAATGACTGGGTTTGCATCAGAAGTTAGTCAGGGTGGGCTCTGCCTGCAGCTACCTTTGGAAAAAAAATATCCTAATGGTCATCAAACCACATCATTGCTGATATATACTGAGGTGTCAAAACTTGTCAATAATTATTTCACTTCAGTGAGGTTTTCAGGCATTCATTTATTCACAGCTCTCTTTAGGTCGCACCACAGCATTTCAATCAGGTTGAAGCCATTACATTTTTCAGCCATTCTGTTGTAGATTTGCTGTTGTGCCTAGGATCACTGTCCTGTTGCATGACCCAATTTCACCCAAACTGTAGCTGTCATTCAGACAGCCATACATTTATTTTATTTTAAGATTCTTTAGTATAAAGAGGAGTTTATGTTTGCCTGTGGCTTTTAAACAAGCATAAATCGTCACTCCACCACTTGGAGGTGTCACGTGTATGACAGAAGCTGGACTCTCAAAGCAAAATTCAATTAAACCAAATAAAATAC
The DNA here is from genome assembly GCF_056152115.1 of Neolamprologus brichardi. Classification (NCBI taxonomy): domain Eukaryota; kingdom Metazoa; phylum Chordata; class Actinopteri; order Cichliformes; family Cichlidae; genus Neolamprologus; species Neolamprologus brichardi. The sequence continues at coordinate 20,475,349 of NC_142104.1, read as the reverse complement.
ACATATATATTTAGATGGAAGAAGTCAAAAAAAAAATCTAAACAATGAGTTCAAAAATTCCCCAAGCTCCAGAGGCACAAATCAACACAAGATAAACAGGCTAGAGATTGGAGCAGTAAACAGTCTTGAGACACAGATGATCTGACAAAGGCCAAAGGGAAGACTACAATCATATATACACATAAAGTAATGAATGTAGAGTGGAAACACTTGGGGAACAAAACACAGCTGAACCAGATCAGAAAATGAAACACGGGGAAGTAACACTGAAAACAATGCACGAGAGACGACAACTGAAAATATAACATGAAGTGAAATGACAGAGACCTAACACAAAGACAAATATTTGGCAAGATACGAGAAATTTGCTGGGACACCCACTCCTGAGAAGATTGTGGTATTTTGTTAACACACACCTGAATGCCCCAGACCACCAGTTTTTATACAGGTGCTCACAGGTATGATCCAAATTTTCTATCATAACATAAACTGTGACAAAAAGTGGTTAAACCAGCAGGAGTGTAACATACACTTTTTATGCAAACAACTGGTACAATAAAATCAGAACAGACAACATCAAAACATCCCAATCCTGCGTACACAGTGTACGCACTCGTCAGTTTCGTAGAGGAGTTTCTTTGCCATGTTGAGCCATTAAGGTCCTGGGCATTTAATCAATGTGAAAATCTACAGTAGAGGTTTTTTCCCTCTACCTGAAAAATGTTACAGGCCAAGTCTCTTTCTTCGTTCCATACTGAATGTATAACACAGTCTCTAATTTGCTGCCAGAGATCTGTGGCATACTTGAGTGTTCCCCCTCCCTCATGCACTCACTCCTTCAGGGAGGACTTCTGAAGCTTACAGTAATAAGGCGACAAGTATGCCTTCGTGTGTTGAACTACATCAAGCCCACTAATCCTTATAGAGTGATGCCGCCCACTGATTTAGATTGCCATTATGTGTTTCATAAACGTTCCACTCTGAGGTTTTATATTCAAAAAATCTGGGGAGGTGGAGGTGGAATAGACAATGTAAATGGTCCTTTCATTACCATTCATCCCTCCGCATGCCAGAGTTTAAACAGGGCAACATAGATGTGCTCACTCAATGGCTCTGTTCCACCTGAGATGAAAGGCTATTTACATCCAGCGATGATGATGATGATGATGGTGATGGTGATGGCGATGGCTGTGGGAGCTGGCATCGTTTCCAGGCGACCGGGTTTCCCAGCTCGCTGTCATTTGCCAGGCTCTAAGAAGCATACTGCTAGAGCTTTGCAGAAACTGTGGCCAACACACCTAATTGACCAGAGGCACTGTGCCTTTAAGTGAACAGACAAGTAGAACACCTGAAGAAGTGAATCTCCTCCTCCTCTGTAGATGTATGTGACCGCACAGAGCAATCCCAGGTCACCGCTTTATAACTGCGAAGCCCTATAATTGTCTAATTTGAGATACAGTGTAGCTTGATCTGTAAATGTGAAAACCTTGGGAAAGTGGACCACAAGAATAACTGTAAAGCCAGAAGGAAAGTTTTTTATTTCATGCAGCCCTGATAAGTTGATTGCTGATAAGTGTTATTCATTACAGTGAGCAAGCCAATTAAAAAGACAGTTTTATCTAATTTGATAGTTAGACATAATTTGAAAGAATTTAGACTGAAAACTCTCAGTTAATAGTGTGGTTTAATTTAATTTTACACTTTCTTTCCAGAGTATTGGATTAAAAGGATTGAAACTTTGTCTTCCAATTGCACAACTCCATTGGGCTATTTAATTAGCCATTTTGCTGCTCAGACATGTGCATAAAGCAAAACCCCATACTCCATATCCCAGAAAATAAATGAATAATTAAAATAAATGTATGCTTAAAGGCAATTAAAGCAGTAACTGCTTTAGCAGCTACATTAGTACCACTTGTCCCGGAAAGTGTCTGTGAGAAGAGTAAATGTGCACACGCTAGTACTGCCTTGTGGTCTTCTGGGTGGAAAATGGCTCCACAGCAAACTTGAGGTAAGAAAATGGAACAACTGAAACAGGTTCCTCTATTTTTCATGAATAAGGTCACTTATCAGTGAATGTAATGTCACCAAGTTCTCTTCATCAATTCAATAACAGTGTGAAAGTGGAAAAAAAATAGTTGGGTCATTTCTTTGTAATACACCCCTGGGCTTTTTATTATGACTTCATTTCCCGTTGTAATATTGGGACGTCTCTATAATTGTAAAAGTGTAATAGACTCTAATATAATTTCATTTTGAACCCTGAATGGTCTATGCCATCTCTGCTCAATTTGAGTAGAATAATGATTTTTAATGTCCACACATGGCTTCCTGTGACCTTATTCAATCTCTGGGCTGATCAGGAAATATATTGATTCAATTACAGTGCTGATGACAGGCGAACAGAGGAGAGGAGGGAAAAAAGGTCAGCACATATTTGAAAATGTAAATCTTAACAATGTCTTTTAGGTTTGCCGGAGAAAAAAAAAGCCATTATCAAATGCCATTTGGCTCCAGTGGCATGTAGCCTTCTGCCTTTTTCTCCCACACCGATGGGAATAGTTAGAATATTTAGGATATCCATAGTGGATTTTTCCGTTGTCAGCATGTGAGTTATATTCAGAGCATGTGCCTCTATTTTGCTGTTTGCTGTGATTGTAGTGGAATATAATGGTTCGCATTACTTCTTGAGCATTACATGTCCACAACTGGCCTTTTGGAGACTTCCTAATGACCTTGAGGTAATGACTTTACAGTGCTTTTGTATATACCGCACAGCTCTTTTGCTGCATAAGCTTCTCTATAAGTAAGTTAGCTTAGGCTGTCTGCACTCAAACACTGAACAAAACCCTCAAATTCATGCCTTTTCAAATTACATGCACACCACACCAGGCTCTGCTAATTATTTGTTTGGTCATTAAAAACTCATTAAATTTAAACTGTTCATTTGCATACCGCTGTGTGTTGCATCATAAATTATTAATTGTAGATAAATAAATGAATTCAATTAGAAAAGTAAGTAATGTAACATATGCGCCGGCAGAGATCTCGTGTTCGTCTTTCTTTTGACATTGAGGGTTTTGTTTTTTTCTCTCTGGCTTCAGATAAACAAAGTGCCGCGGCTCCTTTTTCAATTGTCCGCATCAAAAGCTCGTCATAAAACAAATGAAAAAAGTTATTGTTGAAAGGGAATGACTGAACAAAATGTGAACTCCAGAAAGAAGATTTGAGGCAGTGCTGACGATTGCGGATCACAGCCGCTTTGCCGAGATGAACATGCTAGTAAATTCTTTCAGCAGACAAAAGTGGAAAATATTTTTCTTTTTTTTTTTAATGTTTTCTCCGATTAACTCCCCCCTCCTCCTCTGTTGTAGCTGTTTGGCTTTGATGAATATGAATAAATTGAGTTTTTCTCTTGCTGACAAATATTTAAGCAAACCAGCCAAAGAAAGGCAATTTTCTTTAACCCAACTCATTACTTCACATCTGTATGTGTTTTGTGGTTGGATCATCTTGTCTCAGGGCTCAAATAATATCCCATCTCATTCCAAACAATTACTCCGCAACCCAACTCTCGTGCTTTTACTTTGTGTGTGCGTGTGTGTTTTATAACTGCTGCTGTTGCTGTTTGTGCTGTTTCACTTACTTTATATGCCCACTATTTTCCAGTTCCAGGGATTGGTAAATGTTCACCCTTTTTCAAATCACTTCATTAATTAAATGGGATTGGGAAAGGTTCTGAGCTAATGGATTAGACTGGGGCTGGCTGGTTCAGGCCTTTTACCAGAGGTCACATTTCATTTGCTGCCTATGTCAAGCGACCAGCAGCAGGGCCTCAGAGGCAATCTAATCAATGTCTGCGTGCCATAGCCCTTGAATGAATCCATTAAAGTTATGTGGATGCATCCTGCACAGAGGAAAAAAAACGTCTCCAGATACCTCTGATAGAAATTAGCCATGAATTAGGAGAGAGGCTGGGCTCATTCTGGATTCCAGCCAAAGCAGAATTAATAGGCCATCAGAGCCTCTTGTGTGTTAAATCCCATTTGTTCGCCCGTGGTTTATGAAAGTGCCTTCTGCATTGCTCCTGGCTTGGTGTGAGACTCCCGAACACCCACCACAAAACTTCGCTCATTAAATAAATTTCTGGGAGGAGACGAAGCAGGGAGGGCTGCAGATCAGGGACAGAGCTGCAATCTAGGCCTGTCTTGTTGGAGATGATCATTCTGAGGGGCCCAGCTGAGTCGGGGTTGTGATTGCATTTGGGGTTTGAATGGTTTTAGTCTGCAGCCAGGAATGGAGCTAAGAGGACTTTAGCTGGACACTGGGGGAACAGCAGCCGTGTGGGCTTCCTCGGCACCAACTTTATCTAAGCAGTGTCCACTAATCCCACAAATTGATCCTCAGTGTTTCTCTGTTTAAGCAGAGGAACAGCTCTGACCAAATCTCTTTGGAAAAGAACGTCTGAAATGCCTAAACCTATCAGAGGGAGAGGTTTCACCACTTCGTGGCACACCATCATTATTTTCTGTATGCCTGAAAACATACTGCATCATATGAGATAATTACTGGACATATTTTACTTAAAGAGTAACAGCTTTTGGCATGTCTGACTCACAAGTCAGAGTGTGCAGATTGTTGCTTATAATGCACTTGCACATTGTTATCTTCATCCCTGTATGCTTGTTTGTCTGTGCAAGTGTACACACTTCATTTTAATTTCTATAAAAAAATTCAGTTGGACCAAATAACCAACATTATTACAATTCTAACTCAGTCAGACAACTACCATTTCCATCTGTCCGTCTTATCCATTTCAGGGCCGCGATAGCCTATCCCAGCTGTCATGGGGCAAGAGGCAGGGTACATCCTGGACTACACGCCAGAATGTAGCAGAGCTAACACAGAGAGACAGACAACCATTCACATTCACATTTACACGTCCTTCTTGCTGTGAGGCAACAGTGCAAAACAGAAAATAGAGTTTAGTAGTTTAGCTCTAAGATCCTCCAAATATTGTTACAGGCACAAAATGGGGTGTGATGAGCATTTTTTTTAGCAAATAGCTACCTGCTTTGAAACAATTGCTGACTAATACCAACCAACCACAGTCCAATCAGCTCTCCACATGCTGAAACGGTGTGCATGACCTAATCGTAACATGATATGAAAATTATGCATGTACACGGCTGTGTGGGACCACAACACATGAATTCAGGATACTTAGATAAAGACAAACAATAAGAGAAGACAGAGTTGAGCAGTGTAAATGTCAGTGTTCATTTTTCAGCATGACAATGGTCTCAAAAACTTTGTTAATATGGTACAAAGCATACTTGGATAGACGAACACACAATGGAACACAATCAGTCTTAGACTGGCCTTCTCAGAGCCTGGACCTCAACATTATTGAAGGAGTGTGGGATCATCTTAACAGAGAACAAAAGACAGCCAACATCCAAAGAAGAGCTCTGAATGTCCTTCAAGAACTATTCCTGAAAACTACTTACACAAATTACAAGAAAGTTTGACTAAAAGAGTTCAGGCTGTGCTGAAGGATACAAGTGGTGATACAGAATATTAACTTTCAAGTTTGTTAGACTTGTTGAAACTCAGTTTTTCCCTTTTACACTGTATTTGCATTTGTATCTTTGCATGTTTCAATAAATCAGTGCATATCTTTGCCATTTTCTTTACAAAATATAAATAAAGGAGAGAAGGCTCATAAATTTTGCACAATACTGCAGCTTCCAGGTGAAAAGTGAAGCCAGTTATAGAAGAAACGAGAAGTGCCTCACTGACTAACTACATTAGCTACATTTAACAGTAGTTACATGTTACATTTTGAGGGTGTCCTCACACTATACCCAAGGTGTTCATGTGTGATTGCAAATCCCGCCACAAGCACAGATCTCTTAATGCCCCAGCCATTGTACTACAGCTAACTTACTGTATAGTCACACATATTGACATATTAAATATTCAAATCAACCTGGGCCCATGATGCCTGTATTTCAAAATATTCAGTTTGTGTTACTCAAAAAAGCAAATAAATACAAATTCTTTCTTTTTTTTTCATTTTCAGGTTCGCGTGTTAGCTTAATTAGCTAGTTAGCAACAAATAACACCTGCTGGTTACAGACGTCAGATTCACTATCTGAAGCCTATTTTTGTCTGCTGAATAATTACTTAGAATAATAAGTGATAAATCATTTTAAAAACTGTAAACTGCATGTGTGCCATACGAGAATGGAAAGTTAATGAGTGCAGAGCCTCGCAGACAGTCGAGTGGGCAGGATGTTTTCAGTGGCAAGTTAATTACGAGTCTTGTGATGTAGCGTCACAGACGGCAGATGTAGTGATCTGCTGGTAAAAAGCAGGTAATAGTAACACGGTTATTGAATGTAATGATGTCACAAAAAAAGTTGCAAACTTGGAGGGTTTTTAAACTGAAGGTTTGGAGTCAAAAATGAAAATAAATAAATAAATGTAGTTCCACGTTCATCTGAGCCACTGTATGCAACAAAAGGCACCCATACTCACCTTGACAACACGGCAATAATCGCCAAATGAACTGTTCCCAAACAAATCAAGCATTCAACCAATATAACATGGAGATGTGCAATTCAGAGGGGACGACTCAAACTGCTGCTGCACAGAGAAGTTTGCATACTGAAGCCACAGGAGAGCCATTACAGCTCAACCGTTCTCTTCACTGCACTGATAAACAACAATTCCCAGAGTCCCCTAGTCCTCCATTGTCCGAATTTACATGAGGTTTGGGGACTTCGGCACATGCGGGTGATAGAGGTCAGAGCAAGTGTGTATCCACAAACACACGCAACACAAGGTGAATGAAAACTTCCCCTAAAACACCACTCGATTCAGAAACTTTTAAATTGCTTGGATGCAGAATTACACCTGAATGTACACATATACTGTACTGATACCTATGAATGTGTGCATGAAGCATGCACATGGTGCGTTCATGTACACATGCACACGCATGCCAGTGCAGTTATTTTCATGCTGTTGTAGACACACTATATGCAAATGAGATCTAAGATGGCTCTCATGCTTGCCCTCTTCCTCCGGTGCCAGAGTCACGCATCATTGTCAGCAGCCAGCAAAACAAGATGAAATAAAATTCTAAGCCGTCCTGGCAGTCAAGGACACCATTCCCTCACCGTAATAGCCTGTATCGCCTAGCCACTCCATGTGTAGCTTTTCTTCATTGCTCTGGGCTTTTATTCCTGGCAATAAGCTCTTTATCACTCCTCAACACAATTCATTTAAAACCACCGTCAAGAAGCAATCAAACCTTAAGTAAGAGGATTCAAAGTCAGTGTGTTATTGTTAAGCAAAGTAGCATTACTTCATTTACATAATGCACCCAGACAGAGATGCCAAATAGGTAATAATAAAGAACAGCATGCAGGAAAATAAACAGTTAATATTTGTTCTCGATGATGGGGCCCCAAATTTAAATTCAACACTTCATGCGCCCGTGTTGTTTCCTCTTCTCTTCTTTCTCCGGATTGCCTCCGTCCCTGCCTCTGGAATGGCATCATGTTTAGGTTAGATGTCTTTCTGCCTTGGACACCTATGATTTAGCAATTCTTGACATATCCATTACGCCACACAGATTGGCTGTTGTCCGTTCCCTGTGTCTCGGAAACCTATAGAAATGACATCTACCCTTCCATTTTTTTCTCAAATGTCCTCGATTCACAGGTGGTGCATTTAGAAAGAAGTGGATTCTAATTTCAGGAGTGTTCTCTTACTATTAACTATAGCTATAGGAGGAACATCAATCTTGACAAGGTCTTTTTGAGCCATGTCTAAAAATGCAATGCCATTTTGTGTTTTTCACCTGCTCGCCACAGTCTGACCGTAGAGGGGCATTTCGATTGCCGGTTTTAAGATTAACTATCTGCTTTATTTTTCTCTCTATAACAGTGTTTGGGAAATGGTTCACATGTCATCACTGTATATCTTTTGTATGTTGATTGCTTAGGTAGAACAACCCATCTCATCTCTCCCAGAGCAGAAAGTCAGTCAATTTTATAACAGGTGCAATCAGTGTCATCATCAGCACCATCATCTTCTTCATCCCTGCAGTGTTTACTTTACTGTGAGCTTCATCTTCCACCTCCAGCACCTCTCTCATTGATGTTTGCTCGTGGATTGATCTTCATCCTCACATATTTGCAGTTCTGTTGAATCTTAATTTTTAAATTCATGACTTTCTACAATAATTGATCAGGATAAAGAGGAAGTTCATCAAGCAGCAACTGCATCAACCTGTGAAAACAGACACACACACAGCTTATAGTGTCCTTACTGATAATGCTATAATTTTCCAATTTCTGCCTTTTTTTATCTCCATGTACCGTATTGTGCAAAAGTCTTGAGCCACCCTTAATTTATGTTTTGCAAAGAAAATGGGAAAGAGGTGCAAAAATGCAGAAATTATGCAAACTTTCTTGTAATTTCCTTTAAAGTAATCTTCAGGGATATTTCTCCAGGCTTCTTGAAGGGCAGTCAAAGCTCTTCTTTGGATGTTGGCTGACTTTCCTTCTGTTCTCTGTCAAGATGATCCCACACTGCTTGAGCCCCAGGATCTGGGGAGGCCAATCCAAGAATGATAGTGATCCCTTGTGTGTTTTTCTGTCCAGCTATGCTTTTACTGAACAGACAGTTTGTTTGGGATCTTTGTTATGCTGGAAAATGAACAGTGTTTGCCCAACAAACACTTTCCAGATGGTACTGCATGGTGGAAGCAAATCTGATGGTGCTTTTCTGAGTCTATAGTTCTATCAGTTTTGACAGGATCTCCAACACCACGGCTGAAATGCAGCCCTAGACCATGACACAGCCTCCACCATGTTTTACAGATGGCTGTAGACACTCACTGTCGTACCTCTCTCCTGACCTTCTCAGTGCATACTGAGGACAATTTCACATTTGGATTCATCACTCTATGTGAGTAGTTGCCACTGATTTTCACCCTAGTCCTTGTGTAACTGCATACCTCAGCCTGTTTTTTCGATTTCCCTTACTTAAGAATATCTTCTTGATAGCAACTAAGACCATTTCTGATGAGACTTCAGTGAACAGTAGATGGATCTGTTGGAGGACCAAATGTATCTTTCAGATCCTGTTTTAGGCCTTTGCTGGATGTTTTTCCTATTTCTTAAGGAAATGACTTCAATAGTACTCCACTTGGCCAGTTTCCTTAAATGTTTTAATGACACACTGGACACAATGCCAAGATATGCCAAGTTTTGTGGTAATGGATGTTTGGGAATCACCTGGTTGGTGTATATCTGCCAAATTGTGTTATCATTGGCATTTTTGTAGCTTCAACTAAATAAATTGGAATAAATAAGTGTTTTTGAAACAGGTTGCCCAAATACTTTGTAAATACTTTGTCATCCCTTGAGTTGCTTGAATGATTCATAGTTCAGTCTAAAGTGGAACAAACAGAAGAATATGTTCAGGTAAAAATGTTCATGTACAAGGAGTGAAAATGAGTTAAAAAAAAAAAAAACAGCCAATTTCCAAAGAAAATTTTCAAAAGAGCCTCAGAAAGTCTAAAGAACTATTTCTTAAGATGGTTTTTAAAAAAGTTATAAGAAGGTCTGGCTCCTTGGAAGCAAAATCTAAAGAGATATACAGTGGGGCAAAAAAGTATTTAGTCAGCCACCGATTGTGCAAGTTCCCCCACTTAAAATGATGACAGAGGTCAGTAATTTGCACCAGAGGTACACTTCAACTGTGAGAGACAGAATTTGAAAAAAAAATCCATGAATTCACATGGTAGGATTTGTAAAGAATTTATTCGTAAATCAGGGTGGAAAATAAGTATTTGGTCACCTCAAACAAGGAAAATCCCTGGCTCTCACAGACCTGTAACGTCTTCTGTAAGAAGCTTTTCTGTCCCCCACTCGTTACCTGTATGAATTGCACCTGTTTGACCTCATCATCTGTATAAAAGACACCTGTCCACAGCCTCAACCAGTCAGACTCCAAACTCCGCCATGGCCAAGACCAAAGAGCTTTCGAAGGACACCAGGAAAAGAATTGTAGACCTGCACCAGACTGGGAAGAGTGAATCTACAATAGGCAAGCAGCTTGGTGTGAAAAAATCAACTGTGGGAGCAATCATCAGAAAATGGAAGACATACAAGACCACTGATAATCTCCCTCGATCTGGGGCTCCACGCAAGATCTCATCCCGTGGGGTCAAAATGATCATGAGAACGGTGAGCAAAGATCCCAGAACCACACGGGGGGACCTGGTGAATGACCTGCAGAGAGCTGGGACCAAAGTAACAAAGGTCACCATCAGTAACACACTACAACGGCAGGGAATCAAATCCCGCAGTGCCAGACGTGTTCCGCTGCTGAAGCCAGTGCATGTCCAGGCCCGTCTGAAGTTTGCCAGAGAGCACATGGATGATACAGCAGAGGATTGGGAGAATGTCATGTGGTCAGATGAAACCAAAGTAGAACTTTTTGGTATAAACTCAACTCGTCGTGTTTGGAGGAAGAAGAATACTGAGTTGCATCCCAAGAACACCATACCTACTGTGAAGCATGGGGGTGGAAACATCATGCTATGGGGCTGTTATTCTGCCAAGGGGACAGGACGACTGATCCGTGTTAAGGACAGAATGAATGGGGCCAAGTATCGTGAGATTTTGAGCCAAAACCTCCTTCCATCAGTGAGAACTTTGAAGATGAAACGAGGCTGGGTCTTCCAACATGACAATGATCCAAAACACACCGCCCGGGCAACAAAGGAGTGGCTCCGTAAGAAGCATTTGAAAGTCCTGGAGTGGCCTAGCCAGTCTCCAGACCTCAACCCCATAGAAAATCTGTGGCGGGAGTTGAAAGTCCGTGTTGCTCTGCGACAGCCCCAAAACATCACTGCTCTTGAGAAGATCTGCATGGAGGAATGGGCCAAAATACCAGCTACTGTGTGTGCAAACCTGGTAAAGACCTATAGTAAACGTTTGACCTCTGTTATTGCCAACAAAGGTTATGTTACAAAGTATTGAGTTGTATTTTTGTTACTGACCAAATACTTATTTTCCACCCTGATTTACGAATAAATTCTTTACAAATCCTACCATGTGAATTCATGGATTTTTTTTTCACATTCTGTCTCTCACAGTTGAAGTGTACCTCTGGTGCAAATTACTGACCTCTGTCATCATTTTAAGTGGGGGAACTTGCACAATCGGTGGCTGACTAAATACTTTTTTGCCCCACTGTATAAAGGGGGTGGCTCAAGACTTTTGCACAGTACTGTGTTAAATGATCCTTTTCCATAAATTTGTCTTCTTGAACGATGACCTTGAGCTTGAAACTTCCACTTCACTGTATTTGTTTCATTTAATTGGATATAATAAGACGGCCCTTCACAAACGCAGAGGTATTTAGAATTAAGTCACAACTTGTGAAGCTGTTTTGATTCAAGTTATTATCCACCTAATAAATGGTGGTGTTTGTTAATCATAGTTATATGTGTGATGGTTTAATTCCATGTCCACTGTCCCCTTGTTCTACTGCTTTCCATTTAATATGGCAACTTCATCACCAGGGAGATTAAAGCTAATGCCTAAAGGAGCACAGCCCAAAATTGAAAAGAATTAACTCTAATTAGCACACTGACAAATGGCTAATACGGTGGCAATTGTTATATTTTTATTATATAACCTGTAATCGTACCCTTGAGAACCTCATTTTAAGTGATGCTGAAATGAGGTTGAGGGTTATTTTAATAAAAAAAATTCATTTTAATTTAGTAAAATTAAAAACGCAGGGTTAAAAAGAAGCATTTCTTCTGTCACAGCTCTACTCTTGCCAGGGTCTTCACCCTTCATGTTGCATCCTTTAGCAAGTGCGGCACAGCACCTAACGATAGGTAAGCCCACCACATCAAGCTCAGCATCATTACACCGACACCACAACCCCAGCAGGCAGTACAGCACATAAAAGACCCTGCAAACGGTCCCGTCAGCCTGTAAACTCAGCTAATTAACAGTAGCTTCATGCTTTTTGTACGTTGCCAGCTCTGCGTGCTTCTTCAAGGCCACAGGATGTAAGCCATGCAACAATCTGCAAGCCAATTGTCACACACCGAAAAAGTGAGACGGGTAGTAGTGAGCAGGGATTTACTGGCTGTGATAGTTATTGAATGGAGGGGTTTTTTTTTCGCCTTTGTCACCTGCTGCTTGCCGTTGTCGCTGCCCTCGCCAGCGTCTTTCCTCACACAGACAGTAATGAAAATAATAATAATGATAAGAATAGCATCACTTCAATCTCACTTTCAGTGATTACATTGTTCCTCCCGTTTCCGTTTCTGCTTAAATTATATTTAACTTCATCTGCTGTGGTCCGCAAACAGGATTACTGGTACTTATCTGAAATGAAAGTGCATTTTTAACGCAGTTTAATAACGAGAGTGGAAAATCCAGTCCATAGCAATAAAGCTGAAACTAATTCATTTCGATGGCTGTCGGCACAGAGTGTTTCCATTCTTCCTCGCATGCCCATTCTTACTGTTTAAAACTGTAAAAGAAAGGCGGCAGAAGGCCATTTGTGTAATCTGCCGCTGCCTGACACGAACATGGTGATCACAGAGCCACTGAGGAATCTTCATCCAGCTTTTAAGAGGCTCTTCAAAGAGCCACTAAAAGGCTGGCTTAAAAGCAACCGAGATCATCAAACTCTGCAACTTTTCTTAAGAGTCTTGAGCAGAGTGGAGGGTGAAGGGTGTGGACCGGGGGGGGATGGAGGGCAGGGGGGAGGAGAAACTACCGCATGTCCTCGTGCATCTAAAGTGGTCAGCAGTTTGAACCTGTCCGTGCCTCCTGTTCCATTATGGAATAGTAACACAGGGGCCTGTTTGTTCGCCAAACACAATTAACAAGGTTTCTGCTGCACATCAATACTGCTATTTGCATAGGGTATTGATCTGAAGTCCTTATAATCACAAAATGTTAATTGCACCAATTAATTCTCAATCTGTTTGTGCCCTTGTCTGGCCGCCTTGAGCCCTGAAGGTCAGTGTGAAAATGAACTGCTCTTTGATTCTCCTCCAGGAAAAGATTTTTCCCAAGACAACACACTTTGCTACTCTGAAATCAAAAGGCCCTACCATCCTTTATCATTATTATCATTCCATGTGAGTAGCAGCTAATGGGTTTAAAATCTTGTGATCTGATTTGTCCTTTTAAGCAAGGTTTTTCTTGTCTCGTTCATTAACCAGGGCTGGCTCCACTTCTCTGCAGCAGAGCTGTGGCTATTTACACCTCAAAGACACAGTATCCCCTTTATATTGACTAATAAGTCATTTTCTGAGACAATGCATTGCCCATTTGATTCATAGCCTATACACACTGTGTGTGAGTTTCCTCTGTCTCTGGTCCTGCTACACCATGTTATTACATGTTGAAGCATGACCTCCTGGTTTATTGTCTGTTTGAGATGATCAGAATAATAAGTCAGAGCTGTCTATTCGCTTCTCTTCTGTCTGTAATATGTAGGTAGGCCTCGCTCCTTTCTTCTGTGCCACACTCATATTTTTTCTACCTGAACATCACAGCGTATATATCGCTCTAATTATCATTTTAAATGGGGTATACATGCATTTTGTATATACTGTATACATAGTGAAGATAAACAAATGTGAATAATAACACTACACATTTAATATGACTTATTTAAGCCACAAGAACTAATTATATTTTTTGCACTGGCTGTATTTACCAGTATTGATTGCAGTCTCCGTTAATTGCTTTTCCCTCTATCTTGATACAGTCAACAACAAGAACGCAATTATAGGTTTTGCAACGTGTTTCGCTCGCTGATATCTGTACATAACAGTGCACAAGGACCTCTCTTCCAGTCCCCGTCATCCATGCCTGAGCACAGCCAAATGAAAAATGAGCCACCCTGTGTGAAAGATGAATTTCAATCCACTACACCTGTGCCACCCCACCAAATGAAAGGACTGATTGCCTCCAATTGCATATTTAAAATGCTTAATTCCTCCATTAAGGAACCTATTTACATGAATTAGGGACAATTAGCATTTTCAGACCCACTTCAACTTTGTTCGCCCCCATCCATTAACATTTGAAAGTGTCGGCTGCCAGACACAAGAAAGCCCCTCCATCTGATTTGTGCTGACCCCCTATGATGGCTGCCTGAATGGACTTTTTTATCTGTACCACTTCACTAAGGAGGAGGGAGGGGTGAAGAGGATAAACTGGGGGACTATAGTAAGTCACCTCATCGTGGTTAATCAACAAAAGCCAGTGAATGAAAGACAACAAAGTGAAGGGCAAAGGGGTGTCTAATGGAGGGCAGCTAAGGTCCAGGTCTTCAGCATTACACACCTTTTATCTAATAGATACTACATTCATTTAATGCAGTCGAGCTCATGTTTTGTCCCTCTAATAGTGGGTTACACACTGAACAACGGTGGAACGCGGACCGTTGTTCAGTGTGGAAATTATGAAGAAAAAAGTTTCTAAAAGAGAGGTGGATGAATTTTAGTGTGTACACCTCTCAGATTTGTAAAATTACTGAACCTTGTAGCCAAATCCAGTCGACATAATGGAAAATGAGGCCTCTGTGAAGACTGTTTGTGCACAGCCTTGAGTATTTCCATCGGTCAGCAATTACAGCTTGTGATTCAAAGTGCTTACACATCCTTAAGATGAGCTTTTTGATGGAAGAAAAGCTGCCATCCTCTAATGAAGATGACAGAGGCTGCCTTATTCTCCAGAGAATTTATTAGAAGGGGGAAAAAAGTGGGGCGTCGCATCATGTGAGTCACATGTAATGCATTTTATTGTTGCAAGAGAGGAAGGGAGAGCTTGAAAATACATTAGTATCTCTTTGAGTTGCATAAACCTTTGTGTGTTTGTTTTTGGTTGTGTACTGTATGCATGTGAGAGAGGGAGACATGCAGACATGTACGCTATGTTTTTATGGGTTATGGGTGCAGTAAATCATATGATTTGCTCTAAATCAACATCATTTTTATTATAATGTACTTTTTTTTTACTACAGTGATGAAAGGGGTTTGAAATATCACCTACACGTTATCACATTTAAGCAAAGAACATTTGAAGATTTGAAAATATCGAGTCAATGTCTCTTACTTGCATTTAACTTTTCTTATACTGCCGCATACCTCAAGCTTTATGCTACTTTTTGCTTCATTTCATCCATTACTGACTGTTAACCTAACAGGCTAATGCATCATATTGACTACACTCTGTCTCTCTGCTTGTCACACTGGGCATTTGCATATTGAATTGCATCACATGACACAGATGGATGCACTAAATTGGCACAGTCAGCAAGAACAGAGGAGAAATTTCTTCATGAATTACATTTCAAAATGAGCAAAACACCACTAGATCTGCAGCTTTGTCAGGACTTTCTGAGTTTGGGTCAGATAGCAGAGCTCTGTGTGCCACATGGTCAGATCATGTAGGAAGTTAACATACAGGTGGTAGTGCTGAGTATTTCATTTGCGGGGAAAATTGTTTAACGTATACAGTTTGCAAAAGCAGAAAAAGAGATATTCTCCCATTGACCTCAAGTGGTATTAAACCAAGAAAACACCAATGAAGTCCATGATTCACTTTAACCATCTTAAATTCAAACTTGATTAAAAATTCAAATTAAATGTAAAGAGGGAAAGTGCAACAGAAGCAGGCTGAAAAGGCCATCCGTTAACTCCATGGCAGAGTGGAAAGAAGGTTGTTTTCTGCTCTGTAGCTTCCTTAGAAAAGTGAATTTCATCTGACCAGAAGTTTTGCTAGCTAGAGGGCTTTGCTCTTGAGCTGAATTTGTACAGTAAAGGGAGTGGGTCGACTTAAACTGGCCTCCTCGCCGGTTCAAATACCACTTTGTACAACAAGAGGTAACGCTGAGATGGCTGACCCTAAGTTTGAAACACTCTGCTCAGCTGCTCACCGGCAGGAGTGTCTTTGCAAACACCATGAAGAAATCACACTAGCTGCGGCAGAAGGAGTGAAAGCCTATTCATGCAATCATATGTAAACATCATCACATGCTATGAAATGTACAGCGGGAAACTTTTATGCCCCGGCCACCTGTGTTGCCTTTTTCCTTTAAATCTTGATTGGAGGTGCTGAAGGTGACTAACAATCAGCTTCTGCAGAACATCCGCTGGATTTTTGTGCTCGCTGCAGCTTTAGTCGATAGATTGCATCTTGTATATTCCTTTGCTTGTTACATCCAGTATGACTTCCCGAGGCTGACTGATCTAGCCACATTCAACCTGAATGTTTGAGTACCTCTCTGGGTCGGGTGTCAAACCACATTAAATGGCCTTAAGTTATTCTATGTGAAATTAAACTGTGGACGGCATTGTCGCCTCACAGCAAGAAGGTCGTGGGAATCCACCACTGAATCTATTGAATCCACCAGCTGACTGGGGGTGAGTTCTCTCTGAATACTCTGGCTTACTCCCCTGGTCCAAACACATGCATGGGGTTAGGTTAACTGGCAATTCTAAATTAGCTGTAGGTGTGAATGTGAGTATGAATGGTTGTCTGTCTCTCTGGGTCAGTCCTGTAATAGAGTGGTGACTTGTCTAGGCTGTACCCTGGCACAATTTTTATGGGCCATTAATGGCTGTAGCTGTTTTTTATGTTGATATATATATGTGTTAATTGCTGAATCTCAAAAGGTGCACCACATCACCTTCTAGTGCTCTATATATATCTGCTCTATCTGTCTATGTCATTCCCAGATTTGATGCATACATCGTGAATATTTGAAGCTGTTCCTGTGGCCTGGACCAGGTGTTTAGTGTGTGCAGAAATAATAAAAAAAAAACAGCAAACCAAATATACTGAGAATCTAGTTTTAAAAAACTAATTATGTGTGGGTTTTTTTTACTTATTTTTATTACTGTTTGACCACCGACATCAGATGGAGCCGCCGTGTGCCACTCTCATGAAACACCTTGCAGTCCTTCCAATATTTAAGGGCACGCCAAAGGACAGGCAAATACCATCATCTCACTGGATTTAGCAGCCTTATTGTACTCCCTCTGCACAAACTCCTTCTATGATATTTCAAAATTGGTAACTTCCATACTCTCCAGCAATTCATGACAATATAATTCTTCTTCCCTTATACTACACAAAGAGCCCCAGATATATTGATTAGGACTAATATGATTGGTCCCGTTTTATCATCATAAATGGTGCATGAGATAGTGTGCAGATAGCATAAATCTCACTCCTGACAACTAAACAGATGCCAGTTTAAGTCCACACTACACAAGTTAATGCTATAATGAACACAGCCTCTTTGAATGCACATATTGTCTGTATTGCTAAGGACAGGTCCTACTTACTATCATAATTGTGCTATTGATTACACATAACTCATTTTGTCTGATTATGATTACAATTTCACATTGACTTTCCGTGTGCGATGAATTTACTTTCCTGGTGTCACTCTTGTTGACTTGTATGATCTATGATTCATCGATACCATCGACTCTCCCAAAGTTCATCCATCCATATGTGACTGGCACACCAGTATTTTACATAAAAAAAAAAAGATTGAGGGGAGGCAATCTGCATGTCAGCAAAATGTCACCATAATTGAGCTCGGCTGATGTTATTGTCCCTTAACGAAGTTCTGGCTGTTTTATAAACAGGGCTGGGACAAGAGGCATCAGTCACAAGGGAGACTGTTAACATCACCAAGGACAAGAGCACCTCATAGGGAGGGCCACTCTCCCTCATATCAATTTAAACACATTGATTTATTTATCTATCTTCAAGGTGTGGCTATCTATCTATGCATTGGCTCACTACAGCGATGGCAGATGTGTTTACAGTTTACAGAACAAAAGGAGAACATCTACTATTTACAACAGCAAGAAAGACAGCACACCGAGGCTAATTGGAAAGGGCCTGTCACTGATTATAGACACACTAATGCACACCGTTTGCGTGTGTGTTTGTGTGCGCACGTGTGTACACATTGCCCATCTGTGCCCTGCGTGGGTGCATGGCTATTTGGTCCGCACACACCTGTGTAGCTCTGGCAATTGCTCCGCTGGTGGACACCGCTGTGACAGTGAGCTGCCCTCAGAGGTCTCTGGATATCCAGTGTAAATCCAGCCCAGTGGAGCTGTGAAAAAAGCTAATAATATGTTATTGCAGTCTAGGTCCCCCCGTCGCCTCTCCATCAGAGCACCACTGTCACCTTACACATGGACCACTGTGTGATAATGGACAATAATGCGGAGTAGCTGAGAGTGAGAAGTCCAATCTGCCTCCTAAGTGGTAAAAGGGCTGAGAGGAAAGCACAGCCCATATGCTGCGTGAGCGCTCCTGACTCTGAGGCCGTGTGTCATCTTATCATGAACCTGTGGCCACCCCTTTCCATAAGGCGATCACGCTACCGATTATTATCTTATTTCATCAATCACAAAGGTTCCATCTTAACGAGAGGGGGGCCTGCGTGAGACTTCTCAATGCAAAACTCACTAATTACTTCCTCTTTCCCTGAGAAGTAAGGCTAATTAGCGAATACAACTCCTCAGCTTTGTTTTTGTTATTACCATTTCTTTTTTTTCTAGTGATGCAGATACTTAAACCAGCAACACTTAGGACCATTGCCTAATTGTTTCATCATGATGTGTTTATTCATATTTAATGTAGAAGCATTTTCTCCTGCAAAAACACGGTCATTAGCGAGAGCTCTGCAAAGAAATAAATAAGCAGATTTGTTGTGAGAGGGTTTAAATTTCTCAAAGAGAATTTAAAATGATGCTATCAGTTGTGACTTTAGGCATGTTTGCGGCTAGTGAAGCACCGCTGCCCGTAATCCGGTGAGCTATTGTTGTGATTTCTTTGTTTAGAGCAAAGTTTTAAAAAATAACCTTCAGAACATAAATAACAAGTCCGTTTTAAAACCTAAACATATTAAACATGCTTCCTTTGATCAGGCTAGTGTATCTGCTGTTGCTTGCAGTGAACCATTTCCCTTTAGAGGAATGTAAAAAAGCACAGTGGTAGCGCTTTCAGCCAGACTGAGGCCTCTAGTGGCAGCTGAAGGTAACATCCTCGCCAGTAAAACTTCTCTTAAACTTTCAGTATGACTTCATTAGTTAAAGGTTAACGGCAGTTGTGGAATTGGTTAATCTTCTGAACTTTTATAGTCTAGCCTTTTATACCTTGCACCTACAAAATACAACTAATTTTCCCATCACTGTACCTCTTCAATGGGTGCTTTGTGATTAACACACTGCCAGCTGTCACACAAGCATCACAGCCGCATAACTCCTCAGGTTAGAGTGCATTTAAGACAGCAAATTACGGTCTGCCTTTCTAATTGTAATTTATTTAATGCTGTGAGGGCGCAGGGGGCATTTTATTTTCCGTCCGATGATTGAATTTCTGCCTCCTTTCCCGAGTTGTATTTTGGTGCGTGACCATGAGCTTTGTGGTTTTTCAAGCCTCATGGGACCAATTCCTATTATTTACTTGACTGTGACCCTGTAACGTGACCCTTGAAGTCTCTCATTCTCCAGGAGCCTTCTTTTAAATTGCTCATCTAATGGCGACCTGCATTTTTACTGAACTGTAATGAATGTTCCAATTACGCTGAAGGTGATGGAGGCGATTTTCGTATGATGGAAGAGGTGATTGGATCTCCCACACTCCATTTCACTATCTCTCTGCTCTTCAGGCATTCCCACAGACCTGTGGTCACCGCTAGCAGTTGGGAGGAAGCTAAGCCTCCACTTGTGGTAATGCACCCTCTCAGTGCACTGCCAAGCCGTGCACCAATGAGGTGACTACAGAATTAAGTGCTTGAAATAAATGAATTCATTCTGGCAGAAATGTGTCAAATGACCTTTCCGCTGCTCATTACACATGGTCCACATTACACCAGAGAAATGCTCCTGTTGTCTGGGGCTCCTTTGTCCCCCCCCACCCCACCCCCATCTGCCTTGTCAAAGGGGAATGGTAATTAATTGAAATCATTTCCATGTGTTAGGTTGTGTGAATCCCTCCTCAAGGTGTGTCAATGGGTCGATAGATATTTGGAGTGTATAGTGGAGTCAGGTGATAAGAACTCCAGTCATACTGTGCTAAATGACTGCCAAAGCTCCATAAAACCAATTCAAGGGCAGATGAGTTTGAGGGCAACAAGTAACAGAAAGAGAGGGGAAAAGGCATTGTCCCCAGCGGACTGTATTCTGACAGCAGACGATGGTCACTATCCACAGAAATTGCAGTGTTTTGGATCATTCAAGGCTGGGCACATATTTCATTTTCCACTCTTTTTTTTTCCTTCTGATTAAAAGGTTGTTTGTGAGAACCCAAGAGTCTCCTTGGAGGTGGCATCCGCCTGCTTGACTGAATGCGGGGCATTTCACCGAGCTCTGTGCACAAGAGAAGGGAGCTTATCCAAATGCAGAGGCTTGCCTGTCTGCCTGCCAAAGAGAGATGTGGCTTTAAGAGGGCCATACATGGCGTTGATTAGTTTTACTGAGCGGTTATGCAGAGACCAATAAATTAAATATGAATAAATTAAAAATGTACTCTAGCAGAAAATTGCTTGGAAAACAACCACCTCCCCATTAAAATATGTATAGTAATGCCTTTTATGTGAAGTAACTTGGGATTAGATATCACTGTAAATTAACACACCATCCAACCGTAGTGAAGAACTTTTCACTTTTAACAAGGACTTATAAAAGAGGTATTTACTCCAGTGTGTTCAGTAATTAATTTGATATTCAAATGAGCTTACAGTATGCATTATAATTGCAAATATCCCAAATAAGAGTAGTTTTAAAAAGGGGGTAGTGTCAACAAAGATTGATGAGGCATGCTTTGAAATTGCCATCTGTTTCAAATGTTTACTTGACGCCGGCACTTCCCCTCCCCTCTTCTTCTGTGGAAATAGAGGCATCATGGCATCCTCCCGCCATCCGGGCCATATGTATCTGTTATTTTATGAGGGGAGGTACGCTGCGGTGTAATACAGCCGCATCTCCGCACACATCGCAAACACTGAAGGGGATCGAGAACATCGGCATGTGTGATGAGCTCCCGCAGATAACGTCTCTGCAACATTTCCATGACATTGTAGCTGTGTTCCCTCATTACCACAATGTCATAGCAGCATTGTGAGGATGTTGGGTTGGGGTGAGGATGGAAGGGTGTGTGTGTGTGTGTGTGTGTGTGTGTGTGTGTGTGTGTGTGTGTGTGTGTGTTGGGGAGTGGGGGGGTCAGCAGCAGGTATCGGGCTTCTGCAGATGAGCTGATTAATTAAAGGGAGCTCTATTAAGGTTATTGAAATGAACCCTCCCCTCCTCTCCTGGAGCAACTCCCTCTACACTCCTCAATGGAGAAAGGTGGATGAAGAAGGGGGGGTGGGTGTTTGAAGAATCCTTGCCTCTTTTGACATTAGCCAGCGTGCACACGTCACACAACTACTCGCCACAAGTGCCTCTTATGCACCCCACCTTTGCAGGAGTGACACTGTTTCCCCCCCCAAAAAATGGGGCTTCAGAGTTTTAATCCCTCCAGCCCATCAACCCACCCACTCTTACTTCCATCTGTCGGGAGCACTGCTGGAGGGAAAAGGGGTGGGGGAGAATTGGAGGGAATGAGGGGGGGGCATGGGGCGCATCCCTCGTTCCATCCCGACGAATTTTCTAATTTCCTTTGCTTCCATGCTTTGTCCCAAATTCACGCCCCTAACCTATCCACCATACAGCCTCTCATTCTGTCCCCTCCTCTCCCACCTCTGTGCTCTGTTGTTTTGGCAAAAGGAGTGAAACTGGAGGCTGCTGTTTGCTTGAAACACCATGACAGCGTTTTAACAACATCTGACTTTAGCAACATAGTTATGACTCTTCCATGCGTCCTTCATGAGTTTCACTCTGTTAGAATTTGTCCCAACCGGAGACACATATAAGCACTCGTATATCTTGCTGTACGTCAAATATCTACACCCCACTGCTGTCCTCTTTTTTCTCAACTTATCGCCACAATCATAAGGCAGAACCCAAAAGGAAGTATGTCTCAACATTTTATTTATTTTTCCTCCATGGATCACGCAGATATAAGCATACAACATATTAATTAGTGCCACATCACATGGGTGTCACAGTTTTAATGGGCAGTGGCTCAAGCAATCAATTCTAATTACAGAGCTTCATGCACAAAACTAGGTAGCTTCAGGGACGACACCCTGTGTCAGATTAACTTCAGGGAATTATTTCAGAATCAATTCAACAACTCACTACCAGCTACCATCTGCTGTTCAAAGCAGTGAGTAAACCAAAATCATGTTTTCAGGAATCACGCAGTCCTTTTGGCAAGCAGCTTTAATCAAAAATAATTCACATCTCATTTGCATATCTACTCACTATGTTAGGGAACATCACCTGAGATTACTGTAGAATGTCTGCCTGGATAAAATTTGACTTAAAAAAAAAAAGAGTCCACTCATTCAAGAAAAAGTGCAAACTACATTTACACATACACACTAAAACACAGAGCCTGTGCATGAAAACGGGGCCCCATTGTTGGCACTCATTCACTTCAAGATGCAAATGGGTGGATTTGAAATTCACCCTCTGTGTGTTATGCTTGGATACTTTAATGTTGTATCTATGCTGGGGATTATTCTCTCTGCAGCGGAAAAACCTGTGCTTGAATGGCAGTGCCCTCAAAGTAGCTCCTACTGCTTTCAATGGCCTCCAAACGAGATTAGACCCGTGGCTGCCCCCAGTCCCAATCCTCTGCATTCAGATGGAGCGTAACCAGCCTGTGTGACAGTTTTTCTGTTTTGACACTGAGAGGGTGCAGTCACTGCATATCGGACGTTTTGGAATTGAGAGGTCAGAACAGAAAGAAAGAAAATCCCTATTGCTCACTCTTTTTTTGTTTGTTTGTTGTTTTTTAAATAATATCCAGTAATCTGCACGAGTATTTTCTCTCCTATTTAGCAGCTATTTATAAAGCAAATAACCTAAAAGAAAAGTGACAAATTTTTAAAAAAAGACAAAAATATATACCTAAACAGTTTACAGCAGCTAAAATGAAGACTTAGGGAAGAGAGAGATGTCAAGATAAAACATCAAAATCTTACCTAACCTTGTTGTTGCTGTAAGCTAAAAGTATCAGTGTTACACATCAGACTCATTCAGGCTCCACATTTGGCAGCAACTATAAAAATGCATGAGGCTTTATGTTAGCTGTTTGATGTTCTAAAACAATTGGCTATTTAATACAAATAATTTCTCCAGGAGTTTCTCCCCATGTGGGAGATTATCTCAGACGGAGTCTCTTTCTTTTGGCACACGGCAGTCCTGAAGCTGAAACTGAAGCTGCATCAGCTGCAGTGGTTTTGGGCCTCTTTGTACTATTTTCACAGTTATGTGACACTGTGTTTGCTGCTTAGCGCCCGGCCATCACAAAAAGGCTGCACCATTCCTAGTATTTACATTCACATTACTGTTAAATAGGAGATCTCAATTAAATAACAGAATGAAAAACAAAACAATAAATGTATGTCCAACACAGCCACAAAAGGTCAGGTTTGTTTTTGTTTTTCTCTCTCTCTTCATGTTTTATAATGGGATATGGCTCATTTTTTAGTTTTGTTGTAAATGGTTTTCAGTCTTGGAGCTAGCTGGTGGTTTGCAGGGACCAGTTGTACTTTACTGGGGGTAGAAAGTCTCTGGTCGTCTGCCTTACTTGGGTTTGAGGGATTGTTTCTGTCCTGAACTGAGGTCCTTCTTGTCTGTAGGCCTACGCTGCTTTGCACTCGGCTGTGTGGAGAGTTTAACAAGAGCATGAGACTGCAGGCATAAGACTCATATTAATCTTACATAACAGAATTAACTATGACATCCATATAAAAAAAACAGCTGCATGGCTACACCTTTATTAACATCTTCTAACATCTTTAAGAGGTGAATCTGGCACCATCTAGTGGTAGTTAAACATGAAAGCCAATATACAGAAATTCAGCTATAAAGAAAACCATTTTTATTTTTTAAAATCCAAAAGGTAAATTAGTAGACATTTGTAAACTGACATTTTAGATTAGACATGTATGCTGCTGAAAATACACACTAAAGAAAACTTTAAATTAACCAAAAAACATAGGATGTAGGAGGTTCAACAGACCTGTGTGGTTGCTGGCTGTGCTGGGGTGTCAGAGCTGTTTATTTGTTTGTCCTGCTGAAGACTGCCACTGCTTTCTTTAGTCTTTATTCCACCGTCCTATGATAACCACAGGGAAAACACAAAACATGGACTTCATGACCACACATAATGGCCTATAAAGAGGTAGTTTAAAGGAAAATTCAGGTTTGTCTTGTTTCATTTTAAACTTTTCACACACACACACAAACACACACACCCACACACTGAGACTCAATTTAAGTGAATTATTATCAGTATTAATTGCTAACAGGAATAAAAAGAAATCAAGACACTGACGACATTACAGTAACTTTTAAAACTGTGTATGAGTGCTTCTAAAATGTTTTTATATTTAAAAGAAAATTTTTAAGGAACCAGGGAAATTTTTTTGGGTGGGAAATCAGAGTAAAGCAAGCACGTGACAAACACATCACACCAGCCATTATGATATAATACAGATGAAATCTAACAACTCTGTAACTCTGTTGTGCTGATCATAAATCTACGGTGACTCAAGATAAAACCCAATAATTGCCAAAAGGGGAAAGTGGGATGTTTAATAGTGAGTGATACAAAACCTACATTAATCACATATAGCACTTAAGTAGATAATAAGAGACCTTAAGAAACACACATTTGGGGTCCTAAAACACACACATAGGCAAGTAATGTGAAAATGTTGAGAGAGCTGTGCTAAAGAGAAACACATTACCAGTTTGGTGGACGTGGAAGATATGTCAGAGCTGCTGTGTCTCATGCAGTTGCTGTTAGTTTCTGCTGAAAATGCCGGGTGGACCGGGACTGAGTCCAGGTTTGCCTCAGAAGTGATGAAGGGTGAAACTTCTGAAGTCTTATTTCCTGTTTTGGAAATTTTTTAGCAACATCTACATTAGGTAGATTCACATGCCTTTGGTTTATCACTGTCTCTGATCATCTATTTCTTTATACTCTATGCTAAATAAAAACAAATGCCTCACATTTAAATATTACATTACTAAATCAATATCACTGCCTTGGCCTTATTTGGCAACTTTTCCAGATCCATTTGTACTGTGACCTGCGTGTCTGCTCAGTTACATATCAGGAGAACTCAAATATAATAATCAGCATATTAAACTACAGCTTATCAAATCATAGCAACAGTACTAATAAAGTGATCAAATCAAAATCAAAATGATCAAGTGATGACTTGGGAGATTTAATTTAATCTTCATTATTACTTTCTTCCTGCTCCAGGTACTGACGCATCATCTCCAGCACATTGGGTGGTACAACAGGCATAGTAGAGTCACCCTGTTTGACAAAGCGCACTATAAGAGCTCTTCATGCGACTTATCTGAAGTTCATGAATGCTGAAAGTGCCTTACTGTAATCCAGGGGTTCTCTAGTAGCTGATTAGCAGACATTCGGTATGCGGGGTCCACCTTCAGTAGGCAAGTCAAAAGATTTTTAGCTGTTGAGACAGACTCAAGACAATCAGTGAGTGTTCGTAATACCAACCTGCCCAGTAAAACTGCACATATGAAGCATTTGCACTGCTACTTTATATTACCATAAGAATGTGATTAAGATCATGAAGTGTTACCTGCATCACTGACTGAGGCCCAGATGGGTTGAGAAAATTTGACTCCAGTGTTCATTATCTTCTTAAGTAGGTTTTTCCTTGTTTTGGAGACAAATGGAGGTTCTCCACACAGTCTACAGGGACACATACCTCAGACATGTGCACTCATGAATTGCGTGTACATGTATAAAAATAGTATGTGTGCGCCTACTTACAACATATACATAATGACTCCTATGCTCCACACGTCGCACCACTGGGTATAACCTCGACCGCTCATCATTTCAGGGGCTGGAAACAACACAAATGCACAAATGTATGACTTGGTCTACATGAGCTACAGAAATTTGTGGTGGAAAAACACTTTGTTAAATGATGTTTTTTAGCACCAGCAGCGCTGCTGAGCCCCATTTCAATAAGTTAACACTATAATAATGTGTGTGTTATGTTTTGTCACTATATTTGCAAGGACACATACACATGCAAGCTGAGTGACACACAAGGTGAAAGTGCAAAACCACAGTTAGAGGTAGTAATGAGCCATAAAAGTTAGAGATGAATAAATAAAGGTGGAGGAGGCTCATCTTTTGAATATATTATTATATATTTTTAATATATAATGATTTATATCTTTTGTAATGTATTTTAAATTATATGCTGGATCTACAAAACATCCTTTGTGCAACCATGAAACACTCCAGAGACATATTTATATGCTGAGAAAGTAACAAAATAACAGAAGGAATTTGCAGGCATATAGCCCAGCACATAATTGAACAATTATACCAAACAGGTGCTAATGAATCAAATCATTAACGTGGCTAAACCAAAACCATTAACTGTAACAGAAACAGCTGTGTAGGAAGGATTAAAGTGGGTGATACCCTGACATAATAAAAAGGTAAGGATTCTGAAACAGTGACAGTTCGAGCTAAAAATCTTTAACCGTGAAACAAAATAAGCACAGCAGGAAGACAGAAGGTGGTCAGCCTGCAATGCTTGGTCTCTCATGGGCCAACATTTTGTGGCAAACAGGTTTTTCTGGACGTGTAGTCCAAGATCATCTGTAGAACCACACAGAAACGGTTACGGTTCAAAACAAAGAGGCAAGCCAAGGAAATAGAGTGCAGCAAACAATTGATGCATTAAGTTAACATTACAATCTGAGGATTTTCCAGAATTGCTGTCATGGAAGACTTCCAGCCAAATAGCCAGTCCTCTGATGTAAAGACAAAGCCAAGTTAACTCACGTATGCAGAAAAACACGAGATGTGGAGTGCAGAAATGGAAGAGCAGGTGTTTTGGGACAAGTCATAACCTGAAATATTTGGCTCCAAGAGGAGGCGGTTTAGTCGTCTGAGTGTTAACAAGGACCTGAGAAGTCCTGGCATTAAACATCATCAAGAATAAATTTAATTTGTCCCAGACTGAGTATCTCAAACGTACAACCAAAGTTCTGAAGATAAAAATCCTCCTAATATCTTTGATAATAAAAGGAATGAAGGGGCACAATCCCAGAAAACGCTGATCTTAGTATCACAGAGTAAGTCAAGGATTACCAAAGAGAAAGTGGCAGCTGAGGAAGCATAAATTCACCGAAAGACTGGCAATAACTTTATTCCAACTTTTACAAACAGTTAAAGTGAAAATCTGCCTGTAGAAGAATCGGTACTTTTAAAAGGCATAGGGACACCACAGTTTGTATCCCGTTAAATTAAAAGATAAATATTACTTTTGAAAGCATGACCACTTTACTGGTTTTTTCACAAGGACTTATAGCTTTTACACTGCATTGTAGATATAAGTATATAATAGCATATTTAGTCATAACATTTAACAATATACGTTTTATATAAAAACAAAAACAGCATTTTACAATCCATTTATGAATTTTGCAGTCTGTATTTAAACTTAAAAATGTCATAAAAATACTTTGGCGCCCTCAGTGGTAGAATCAAAAACAGGAGTGATTTCTGCTACTCTGTTCATCCACACTGTCATCGTGTTGGTCAACTAGCATGCTGCAGGAGATCCAAATATCCTACCCATATAGATAAGGGTCCCACAGGCGTGTGTCATTATGTTTTCGATCCCGACACCACCTGTCTTCACCGATAATCCAAAGTCTGCCACCTAGGTGGAGAATAGCACTTAGGAAAAAGGTGTCACAAATAAACATGATTCAGTCATGCTGACAAAATCCATATTAGATTCTTTGTTAAAGGTGCTTCAGTAAGGAGCTAGGCAAGTAACATCAATACAAGCCGACACTATACAGAATTTTTCTAGAGGAAAAAAAAAATCGCAATACTTGCAAAGTTTTAAAAAAAGAAACTACTCTGAAAAACAATTTATGCTCTGCTATGACAAAACTTTCTAACAACATGTACTATAAGTGTGTGTTAGTGTATGTGCAGCCAAAGACAAAGACAATCCTGGCCTTGTTTTAACTCATACACCAGGTATCTGCTTTGTCTGGCTCACCATCAATACAAGCAACATGCTGTGCTCAGCATGTCATCTGTTTAAAGACGCAGTTTAGACTCCATTTGTAAAGGTGGACTATAAAGGAAGACCAGAGGGAGACTATCATAATGAGATAGTATTTAAAGCCTTTACTAACTATAGAGGAGACAGTGGGCGAGGAGAAGGCGCCTATTTGAGGCTTTTTCTCAGTGTGGCAGAGAATGGATAAGATGCATTGATGGAAAGCAGTTTGGTTCAACATTTTACCTTGACATCAATTTTGTCACCATCCTCATCAGGAGAATTTTTCACAAGAATGTTCTCAAGTTTCAAGTCCCTGTGTACAATATCTGTAGGATGTGAAGAAACAGGACATTTTACACGGACATAAAGCTTCAAATATTTTTATATATATTTACAGGATTATATTTACAGGATTAGGTGCTGCAATAAATATCTCAATCATTTTTTTTAAATTAGAAGTAGACCAGTGGTTGCTTGAGACCAGTGATAACTATTTAACTTTTCATGAGTCATAGATAAAACATCAATCCCAACATAATTATTGTAATATTACCCGTGCAAAAGGAAAAAACAAAAAGGTGGCTGCATTTTGAAGGTTACCTGCTTTTTCTAAGTAGTTAATGCTAGTAAAGCAGGGGGCAAATGTCCCTAAAGGGGGTTATAAATACTAACTTAACTAAGCAGATTCATGGGCTGGGCCAGTGGAACATGACAAAACCTTTATGTTAATATTTTGACTTCTTGTGTTGAATTATAAGCCAAGAATTGAAGAAGCGAACAAGAAAAAAATACATATGTAGCCTTTCATCAAGGTATAATTTTATGGTCAGTCACTAGAATAAATTACATGTTCCATACATGCTAACACAGTTATGTTTTTCCTGCTTACAGCAGACCAGGCTGAAGGGCCTTGTTAACTTAGCACAGAGAGGGAAGGCAGGAGGAAAAATACAATTTGCCCTGGGCAGTCCTATTCAGTGCACTATTTGAAGCAACCAATTATACAATGCAACAGTGCTGATGGTGTGTGAAAGGTAAGTTAGAACAAATGATGTGCCCAAAACAAACACCTGAAAATGTTTTTGTTTCTTTTGTCTATTTAACATTTTTTTGGTATGGTAATTATTTTTCTTTAAAGTGCTTTCTGTCACCTGAATTCTCAATTTCTTTTTTCAGTTACGTAACAATTATACACACACTAGAACAGAAGTACCAGTTGTTAAATACACTACTTAGTTCTGCTTTTTTTCTAGTTACTTAATGAAATACTAATGAAAAGAAATTAATATCGAACTATAAACTACACAATATAAGGTTTGGTGCATTTAATTCCATTAAGGAATAAGAACAATAAGGAACAATACAGTTCACAGATCCACACAGCAAGCAACTACCAGTGATGCGGGAACCAGAGACCACTGCTGAGGTGAAGTGGGCAGCTTATTTGTTAAAATTTTCTCAGCTTCAAAGCGAGCGATTGAGGAGACTACCAATAAGAGAGAAGCATACCACTGACTGACATATGAGGGGTAATTCATTCGAGCAGGCAGTGGGCAATTACTTTTTCCAAGGGGCAACATGAGAAACTGGGACTGTTTTGGACAGTCGCACCAATAAGATGAACTAAACTCTGCTCAGTATTAACTTATAGCTTATTGGCGTGGCCCACCCCAACAGTCCCAGTTTCTCATGTGGCCCATGGGGAGCAATAATTGCCCACCCCTGCACTAGAGTGTTTCCTAGACAGTTAGAGCCTGGTATGTCCGCTAGCGACAAGCGAATCACTTCCTGTGTGGACGCCCCTTAATGTGCCGATGGTACTGACAAAGGTCAGAAAAAATGTGATCTACAAATTTAAGCCAAGTTATGCAACTTGTCATTTGACAAAGAAAGGTTTCTGGAGAGCTCATTCAAGCACTTTCTCATTACTATCATTAATAAAAATGAAGCCGAAAAACACCACCACAAAAGGACTTTCCGTGTGAAAAACTCCTGTTAATTAGTATTGTTCCCTAGTTTGTTCTACATTAGTCATTAGCCACATGAAATGATGCCTCATTACCAAGAACTGTCCTAAATTACCTCTAACCTCAGATTTTACCAAAGGGGAAACAGCATTTCCAAATAAATGGTTTAATTAAAATGTTTATTTCCTGGCAGCTGGGCATTACGGCCATTTTATCAAAATAAGACACCTTGCTACAGTGACTGAAAGCCCTAATGGCAAGGAATATCACATCATTGAGGGCAAAAACAATTTGAATACAATAATGGCATTATAGCACCAGTATAAATTAACTGAAGCACAATTCATTCAAAACACAGGCTGAACTACATTTTTGACAGTATAATTAGCATAGATTAGATCAATCTAGAAAATGACGTTACCTCTTTTATGAAGGTGCACAACAGCATCAGCTAAACTACAGATTATATCCCTTGTCTCGTCCTCTGTGAAGAACTTTTTCCGCTGCAACAGCTCCCTCAGATCACCCCCTTTGCACAGCTCAGTAACCAAATAAATCATCTAGAAACGAGAAGATAAATGCATCTTACTATACAGTCAATTTGTGTGTTCATCAGTAATATTTATGCAGAGCGGCATGCAGTAATAGACACAGTGATATGTTACATGCATTACATTCACCCACTCACTTAATTATGCTAATTTTGAGTTTGTGATTTAAAGGATAGCAACGCTTACCGTGGTCGAGCGGTAGACTGCCTCAAGATGTATTATGTGCGCATGATTCATTTGTTTGAGAAGGTTTATTTCGTTATCCACCATTTCTACTTTCGAACTTCCTGCCTAATGCAACAGAAAGTCAAATCACAGCTGGATTTGTTACCCTCCAAAAATAAACTTCCCTTATTAGTGCAACTTTTTAAACACATTAAAAAACAGGCTCCCTCGAGGGATGCCAAACACACTCACCGGTGGTCTGCAAAACGTCTTAATGGCCCATTTTGTCTGTGTCTCTATGTGGGTGGCTTCATAAACAACTCCAAAGGCACCTTGACCCAATTTATTTTCAAATTTATAAATTTCCTATGGGCACAGAAATACGAGAAAACATTAATACATTTGTAATATCCATCTGTTCACCGTCAGTCATATACAGCAGAGGATTTCCCCCGAGCAGGTGTTGAAGACCTCAGGATCATTTCACTGTTGTTTTTCAAAAACATTATGTCCTAACTTAAGACCTGAATTGCAAAGTTGCGAAGCCCTCTGAAGGAAAAAAAAACACACCAGTCTCTGGAGCCGCAGAATATAGTATTTTTAATCAAGTTACAAATGATTAAGTTGCTGCTGCAGTTCGCTCAATCTCAGGTCTAATTAAGTTGATTGTTATCTGTGTGCACGCAAGACTGAGCACTGGCTGCTTTGGATTTAGAAAAGTGAGCAGTGAAATTAACCAATGAAGGAGGCTATACAGCAGTAAAGTGGAGTTTGGTCTTCTAATGCTGCACATAGTGTGTAAAACAGACGTCATCAAAGACAGGTTTTACTTTGTCAGTGGGATCGTGTTACAGGATCAACGTACCCTGATGTCTCCATCATTTTTCAGCCGTATATCTAGCACATTCCTCTCCGACGTGCATCTACTGGTCCGCACAGACTTTAGGTTCATATCTAGTCCACTAACATCTGCTTTTGTCATCTACAGAAGGAAGGAGAAGGCAGTCATAATCTTTCTTGAATTGGCATGTGTATAAAAGAAATTCATTCTTAACTGATGAGTAGCTGTAATCCTTTGGCTAATCAATTTTTTTACTGATGAAAATACTATACTAAAATCTGTCAAAATTGTCAAATATTGGTATTACAGCAGGTTTTTCTAAAAAAAAATTTAAAAAAAGCAAAGTGATTTTTATATTGTTTTATCTTAAAATCCCAACATCATAACAAGATTATTTTTCATCTTCTAGTCAGTCAAGAAAAGTAATAGCTTTCCTTCATGATCCAGTTTGCCATCATTCCTAATCATTACAGCCCAATCATTCCTTGGCAACCATGTTTCTAAACCCTAAGGCATTACATGTGTCATGGTAAGAAGGCTTAAAAATAAGGAAATGCAGAGAGATATTCTCCAATGCAAGAAATTATCACTGCTAGTTTCAAGCAAGTGTCAACGATTACGTTTATTTTTTAAGCTTCATCTACTAATGCTGTAGACATTTTTAAAAGTTTCCTAATGACTTTAATTCCAAAAGTCTGGTGTTCAAATAGTGTACAGAATTACTAAAACTTTACTTCTCCCAGTCTAAGTTGTCGCCTTATACTTCTGGTTTATGGTTTATGACCAAACTCTTGTCTCTGTCTGAGCCCATATTCACTTTAAGCACAATTTACCCAGCTTGAAAAACAGTCTCTAAAGCCAAATTAAATGTAAAGCAATTATCAAGTGATGACTGGGAGCGATGAAGTGGATCCACCACACGCACAGCAATTAATTATTAACAAGGAAGTGGTGTCTTTAACCTCTTCCCTCTGATGCATTATTTTAGCCCTGACAGGGCTCTCATAACAGGCCTGTCTCTCCCATTTTCTCCTGTCTATTTTCCAATCAAAATGATTGTGACAGCCTCTGGAAATTCCAGTCACCTCAATCATAGCTCATTTGTGGAGACAGCAGCATGTGATGAGTGTATCACTGAGGACTTGAGGAGACTGGAGGAGGGTCTCAGCTCCTCAGGTATCTCCCAGACAGAGGTGACTGGTCCTTGGCCCCAGATCTCTGATGCAAAGGAAATAGGATATCAAGTTCATGTTCAGGTTAGGGTGAGAGGTCTGACCTTAAAAGGGTCACAGACACAGGTCTTGAATTGCTTTAAGCCTGGTGTGCCTATCTAGAATATCTATACCTGTGATTCTAACAATTCATTTGAAATGCATGACTTACTTAAATCTGTTTGTTTTTTTAAACTTAAAGTCAAAAACAATTCTACTCTTCTTGTGCCCCACCACAAACCCAAACTAAGGGCCTTAAAGGAGCAAAGAAAAGAACCGAAGAGAATTAAAGTAAAGACAAGCACTGTACCGCCACCTCTCCCATCAAGATTTTTTTAAAATGTAAAACATAAATGCATCTGACAAAAGCTACAAATTGCCTCCATTGAGGAAATTCACTGAGAGGTTGTGCTCTTTAGTGAAACAGCCACTGACAACACTGAAGAATTGCTAATGGAGTGGCAAAGACATGGTCATTTAGTGGCTTGCAAAGCATGGCCACTTGTGTTTGTTGCATGACCAAATTGCTGGAAATACAATTGGGATTTGAACCACTCTGCAGTGGTGGGGAAGAAGTGTGCCCCTGTGCCACCTGTGTACCTAAAATGTTTTCCATTAAGGCTACGTCTTCCTTCCAGCTACCCCTACATCAGTACTTACAAAATGCGAAATTTTGAAACCTCCCTGAAGGCTAGACTCCTTATTTTCCTTTTCTTGACTTGATTAAGAAAGTGCTGGAGTACCACCAAAATCTATGTATGGATCTTCTTTCCAATCTCTATAGCACTGACCCAAGAAAATACACATAATTATTAACTAGAGCCAGTGAGGAAGGAATTGCAGTGATGGCACAAATAACAAGTCTGTTTTCAACCACAGACACACTGACGGGTGAGCAAACATCAGTACACCCTTTTACATTGAATTTGGTCTCATCTCCAGGTTCAAGAGATAGTAATTACAGCCCCAGGTCAAGCCCCTACTTGTCCCATCTCTCCATCATTCTGTCAGACAGCAATTTCAGCTTATTTACATAACTAACTAAATATACAAATGTTTTCCAAATATAAGCATGCTATAACAAGCAAAGAGAAAAGACACATAAGGGTTCATTTAAAACCTTTTCCTACTTTTCTCTACTTAAAACAGCTCTTCTTTCATTTATTCATGATCATGTACATGTAGTTTTTCTAACCCATCAGTGTCAATCATGTGAAGCAAGGACTTAAAAAGCAAGAATAGCCCCTTGCTGTGGGAAATGATATACATAAGGATTTTTGTGATCTTATAGACTAAACAACAGATTTAGTTATCTATTAACTGTAGTCAGTCAATATTGGAAATAGTTGGTATAGATTAGCTGCAGCATACTAAAGGTTGATGAGATTGCATATAAGTGAAAAATGTTGGTAAGCACACAGAAAAACACTTAGCCCTCTCTGTTTGCCCAGACCAATAACATATTACACATTTCAATTATTGTTTGGGGCCTTTAGAAGTTCATGTTTCTCTAATTGCATAAACTGTAGGAATAAGTTGGACTCAAGCTCTGCAGGACTGCCTCTAGCTGTAACGAGCAGCTGCTTAAATATCGCCTGAAAATCAAACAAAAACAAAATCTTCCTAACTGCAATTAAAATGTACACTGCCATCCGTTTTGCTCGGGCCCCAATATTACATTTTACTCATGTGAAACTTAATCATTTATTGACAGCTTGGCTTTGATGACAAATGATAAACTTCACAGTCCTAATGAAGCGTGGAATTACATTACCTGATGAGGCAAGAAATTGCATGTTTAGAATGCGAATATCCCATCTACTAAGTTATGGAGTGAATCCTAATATTATACAGAGATAATCAAAGCTTCTGGTCTAAATGCGCTACACCAACAACATTAAGCCATTAAAGCACACACCAGACTAACTAAAGAGCAGTAAAATTACACTGTACCTGGCAGCTGATGGACAACAAGACTGACAAATAAAATGGAGGTGCAACTAAGTTGCTGCTCCCACACTGCAAACAAGAAATGCATGCAGCTTTCCTATAAACAAATCATTTTAAAGCCCCCCCCCCCCCCCCCCCCTCAAAAAAAAAAAAATCCTGCTGTGTTCAATGGTCATGTTTGATAAGTGTCTATTGGCAAGAAAACACGCTTTGCCAAAAGGAAGCAAAAGATCAAATTCTGCCATTTGCTCAGGGCTCTCCACATGTTGCTAGGAGATAAGGGCCAACAAATTCAAATTTTCTCATTGGTTTAATCCTGGTTAAAGCTAATCTCTGCCCTTGCTGGGTTCAGCCTTGGGAAGCTAGGGTGGCAGACGTGTAGGAAAATGTAGGCCAGTGCAGAAACAAGAACACCTCAAATTTACATCGATGAGAAGCCGGAGAAAAGTCACATTCATATTGGAATACACAAATGGCCCCACCTGTCAAATACTAATGTTATAACAGCTTCTACAGTATTCATCTGTTTCAAAAAAAGAAGCAGTGGGCCTCTTTATGGCCAAATAAAGTTTTAGGACACTTAAAACTACTCCCTTTTACACAGACTGTTTCACATAAGTCAATATGACAACAATAGTACACAAGTGTTATTAATCACATCATTTAAAGCTTTTCTTATTAGTAGCATCTATGTTTCATGTCACCTGCTAAAAAAGTGCTAGCACAAATTGTTGTTTGACCGATTAGAATTCAGCAGGTCATTTACATGGATAATGCCGAGTAGAAACTGCAAAGTGACTTTATATATCCAGCTAAAAAAAAGTCTTTTTTAAAGAGAGATCTGACCAAAAGGGCAGCAGAAATTTCAACAAATATAATATAAATGTTCTATAAAGATATTTTAAGCAGCCCTTGATACTTACAAAACATGGCATTTCTTTATTTTATATGGAACCCATTCATAAATGCTGTTTACTACTACTAATTACCAATATAAGCAGACATTAGACATTTAAAAAACACACACAGAAACGTCTGTAATCACTTTTTGGCACACAATACTATTTCATGTCAAAATGGCTGCAGTTAAAAGGGAATGCCGGGTGGTTTAAAATAAGAGGACAATGTTAAGAGCCAAGAAACATATATGTTTCTTGGCTCTTACTAGTCTAGTCACTATAACCGCACGAAACACGCATTCAACATCGACTACCCTAAAGTATTGAATAACCGGGTCATTAAAATGAATGTTAAATTATTGTCCTGGTCGGTGTGTAACCTCTGTCATTATACTGCCAGTTAATCTAGAACAGAGCCTCAATCCTAACACTTGACGCTTGTAACCAAATGTGCTAGTTAGATAATAACGATAGCTAGCTGAAATCTACAATAACAATAAGTATAACAATAATAATAACTGTGATATCACAGAAACGGCAGGGAGACATTCGGTATCTAGTAATGTAAAAAAAAAATCAGCTACTCCTCGCATAAAAACAGCGCAGAAAGCTTTAAAAAAAAGTGACTTTTTATAATAAGGTAACGTCTCCCACGGTTACACGTTGGCATGGCAACGAAACGTGAGGTTGCAAAAACGTTTCCTCTTGAGAAGACAGCGTTAAATAAAGGCGACCCCACTCATACACGCACGGCTGTACCGTGTGTACAGTGCTGCGGCTGTAAAATTCACCAAAAGTTTCTTACCTGTTGGAATGAGACATTTTTCATTCAGCAGGTTGGGCTTCACGCGAAAACTTTTTTTTTTTTTGGCGAACGACTACGGGAAGCCAAGAGGGACATAAAGGGAGTTAAAACTCCACTGAGTGAATAGCAACTGCTTCAGAGGCTTGTAGTAGTGTGGGGTTTTTTTTTTTTTAACCCGATGCTTAAAGAGAACCCTATTAATAATGAACCTGACAGAACAAAAGAACAATTCATACCCGGATATTTAAGCATAAGGAGACATGTTTTTTCTTTGCGGCATCTTGAATTTTTCTTGGTTCTTAGTCTCCATCTAGTGGACACATGGAGAGCTTGTCTGGTGAGTTTGAGTTTTGGAATAATTATTCAGGGATGGGCAATTAATGTTTCCCAGGGGGCCGCATGAGAAACTGGAACTGTTATAGAGGGCCGCACCAATAGGCTTATAAAGAAATAAAATTGAGCAGAACTGAGTTCGGTGTATTGGTGTGGCCCCTTGGGAAAATGATTTCACATTATGTTTATTATTTTAGATAAGTAAGAAAACATTTATATTAATTATTGTTTAGAGTAAGATCCTAAAAGACACAAGTGGTGAGTAAAGTAAACTTTAGACAGACTTCTTTTTCTTACACTCTGAGACTTGTTAACTCAGTCAGATGTTAACACGAGCACAACAACCTGACACTAGTGCAGCCTTGCAACCACAATGTGGTTTCTACACTAATATATAGAGCCAGAGTTCCTGTCACATCAGAAAAAAAGAAAGATCTACTCCAAACTCAGAGCTATAGTCATGTTTTATTTTTGACATTTCCTTTGGTGTCTGTTGATTTTCATTGGACTCTTTTAAATGTTATTTGAAGGTTGTTTGTTTGTGTTAATTTCCTTTTACACTGAAATCTCAAATGGCTTCATGAGACTCATAATTTGTAGTTGTGCTGGATCCAGGTTCACCCATTTTATCTTGCATTTAAAAATATAAGAATGTTGATGTAATGCAGCTATTTTCTACCCACATAAATCATGTATTTGAGAGGATATCGCTACAAGAAGTTAGAAAATAATAGTGTGTATACCCCTAACATCCGGCTGTAATACAAACCAAGATAGGGAATCATAGTTCTATCACATACTGTTTCTGTTTGGAAATAATAATTAAAAATGTAAATTTTACTGAAATTTAACAAACTAATTTAACAACTACATTTAAAATGTCATTTGAAATGTTTGAATAAAGCTGGTATTCTGAAATGCTTAGCAGATTAGTTCCACATATCTGGTGATGGGTGCAAAAGGCTTGAAGTATCCAATATGCAGTTTTGTGTGGTAACATGTAATTAGTAATCACTGACTTCCTTCGTTAGGCAGACTTCTGCCTTTTATCTAAGGCATTATTGATCATTTTGGCCATGGACTTGGAGCCACTGTATTCTCTACAGTCTACACAGTGCTTAAGGACCATCACATGATAAATGAGCTTTGTAAAAAGCTTGGACATCTCCAACTAATTCTCTGCTCCAAACACCTCCTGGAAGTGGCAGCACTCTTTCTGAGCCTGTGCATATCTGCTGAGCAGTCCTGCGTGCTGCTCACTAAGAAGACTGGAATGCCCATTAATGTGCCACAGAAGAATAAAGCAGTTACACAGTAACCAGTGACCCAAGCACTTAAGGTGACTGAGTAAGGCCACATTCACAGTTTTGTTTTATTTTTTTACTGCCTCTATGATGTTTAAAATGTGTAATATACTGAACTGTTGCAAACTTACAAAATAATTCAGTAAAATAAAATCCCCAGTATGTTTACTTTATCCATTTACAATTTACATAAACATGCAAGGAAGCACACAGAGGTTATTTGATTTACCCAGTTAATGGAATGCTTTAAGATCCAGTATGAGTCAGAAGTGTCTTCATCCCTGTGCTCCTGCTCAGATTTATTCTTTCTGGCCACAAACATAACTGAACTTTGTGCAGGGAATCTCCAAATCAGTGTGTTGGAATGCAGACTATAGCTGACATGATACCACATGGGTCCTCCCACATGGATCCTCACACTGATGGGCTGATTTAAGAAATGGGGCTCATTAGTTCATGAAAGTAAGTCATCCAGCTCAGCTTCAGTAACAGCTAACACCAACAACTACATTTATGGTCACTGACCCAGTGCTGCTTTCCCCTTGGGCCTCAATGATCTGCCACAGGGCACTCTTGGCATACAGGAAGGACTTTTGGTCACTTCACAGGCTCCCTCAGGATACACGTGCAGCTTCCTCTTTGACACATCAAAAGAAGGCGTGGAGATCAAATGCAGTATATCATCTACCAACTGATCAGACTACAAAAACGATTAATTTTTAGAAGCATGGATTTCTTTATTGTCCACAAACTGCAAAAATTGTGAAAATTGCTGAGAAACTCTGTAAATCATTTGGCAAAGTGACTGGATGAAAACTGTCTCACGCGGTGACCATTGTTTTATAGTATAATCTACAACAAAAACAAGTCGAAAATATGAGTGTTTGTTTTAAAAGTAATCAAATCTTAGCCAGTAGCATAAATACAAGTGGAGGGTGAAGCAAAGTAAATGAAAAAGCTCTCTGAGAGGCAGTGAACACAGCATGATGCCAGCTTAGTCAAATTATGGAACAAAGATTACTATATTTACTGTGCATGGTTTCTCAGAGAGGGCAAACAAGCTAATTAATTTAGGCCAGAAGAGAAGAAGATTGAAATTTTATACCCTTCTGCAAACCATCATTCTATTACAGCCTGTAAGATAAACACTGAGTGGTGGTAAAATGTGCACATCGCTGATTCCAAACCCATATGAAACAGACTGTAAAGGAGGTTTTCTGGAGTCACATTAAACTGATATAGTGTATTTAGTTTAGGGCCAACAGAAACAATATGGAAAACCCATGAGAGTCATATATTATGTATCTTTGTATGCTATAACAATATTACTGGTTTAATGAGTATATTTACATAACGACAATGGAAGCACACTCTCCAATAAAATGTTGCAGAATCACCGCAGAACAGCTGGGGAGAATACGATGGTAAGAGAAAGGGAGTCAGTATTTCCCTGCTTCACAAGGCCTGTGACTCTAAATGTGGCACGGTTGTTGGAAAATTGTTGCCTGTTCTAGTGAGTCAAACTTCTGCTGTGACGGTTGAGTCAGAAGCAACATGAAAGCATGCGTCTGTCCTGTCTTAAAAAGTGTGAGGACACACTTTGGCCATCTTAGAACTCGTTTTAAACAGCACATCATACATGGGTATTGTTGCTGACCCTGTATAGTGTATACATCTATTAAAGTCTGCTTCCAGCTGGATAACACACCATCTCACATAGTTTAACTCAAATCAAGCTGGTTTCTTGAATATAACAGTGGGTACACCGTGCTCAAGTGGCTTCCACAGTTGCCATACTTCAGTCCAATAGTGTACCTTTGGGATGTGGTGCATCGAGAGATTCGCATCATGGACGTGCAGCCGACAAATGAGCAGCAACTGCATGATGCTGTCATGTCAGCCTGGACCAACATCTCTGAGGAATGTTTGAGCATTTTTAACAGTATGATATCTCATTATAAAAGAAGAAGAAGAAGTAGAAGAAATAGCTCAATGCTTACTGACTGTTTCCTATTATTTTTCTAGAATAGAATGACGGCATCTGTTTTTGTGGTCAAAAACATGAATGTCATTTCTTGTTAGCTGAAGGTGAGACTCTTTCTGTTAATTCCAGAGAGGGCTAAATAATTCTCACATCACTGTGCTCTAAAACCCCTCTCCCAGTATTTATATTTCATTACATACATTTAATCTGTGATGGGAAGCATATCAGATAGATTAGATAAACGCACAAACATGTAGTAATTTTCCAGAAAAGAAAGGTTGAGATTGGTGTTTGCTCATCTGCTTTTCCAGCCCCATTGTTCCTCAGCGGAGCCAACTTGATGATGTTACAAGAGCTAAGTGAGCTGTTAAAACTGTCCCTCATCCTCTCTCCAGTGTACACAGCCTATCACTGTGCCAGCTGCTCAGACATGCTGTGAGTTGTCTCGCAAACACCGGTGTCCCCTGTGAAAACTCAGTGAAAATCTCTACCACTCTTCAGTTAGTGCTAAAATTTAAGGATTTGGCAGAAAAGTCAAGCAACACAATACTGACAAGCAGCCTAAAATAAAGGCAGGACATTTATACCTCTAAGATTATTATGCACAACAGATGATTTGATAAATGTGCTTGTGGCACACAATAAAACCACATCTAATTATGCTTCATCCCATTCAGAAACATCTATCATCACCTTTTGTGAAGTGCCTTTTTACCCCTTACCCCACTTTGTGAACACATTACCTCAACGAGGTGATGTAGGATTTTCACATTAATACCATAGGTGCTACTAAAAAGCTCACACCAGTTCAAATCTCAGTGACCTCAAACTTAAGTTTTCCAAAACTCTTGTCAATGCACATACACACAGACACATCAGGGGAAGCTTAGAGTTCGATATCTTACCCAAGGATACTTCAGCATGAGGAGAAGGAGTCGAGAACTGATTGACCTTATTTTCCAATTGGTACGCAACTTTGCCAAGTGAGCTGCCGCCACCCTTAAAATGCATCGCCTGGGAATCGAACCCAGCTCGCAAGAATGGGAATCTTGCATGATACCACTACACCAGCGATGCTCGAGGTGCACCAATCTTAAAGACTCCTTAAGGTGGTCTGTGCAATTGTCAGCTCTGAATTTCAGAGTTCTCATAAACAGAATCTATGGCTAACACACACACAGGCACGTTACCAAGACTATAAAATGCCAGCAGATGTTTCCAGGTGTAACGTGCCAGTTAACCTCAGCAAGGCACACAATTTAGATCCCCTGTCTGCCCCCTGCAGCACTAAAAGACTCCAAACTTCCCTGCGTCACTTTCCAGCCCGCGTT
Organism: Neolamprologus brichardi; assembly: GCF_056152115.1. Lineage (NCBI taxonomy): Eukaryota > Metazoa > Chordata > Actinopteri > Cichliformes > Cichlidae > Neolamprologus > Neolamprologus brichardi. The sequence goes on along the minus strand of NC_142104.1, from coordinate 20,433,697 downwards.
TTTCTCTCACTGCATTTCTGTCTGCCCTTTTCGTTGTTCACCAAAGGTCACAGAAGTGTCTCATTATTATCATGTGATGTTTTACGTGAAGACTGAAGACGGAAAGGTCACAAGCCTTGTTCACAAATAAAACATAGCAAGAGGCCTCCTGACCAAAATAGTGTACATATAACAATTATTGCTGTGTGTGTTGGTTAAAAATAAAAAAAAAAACAGACTGATCTCGAGAGGAGGATAAGCAGTGTAATGTAAAGACAGAATTTTCTTCTTTGTTCTTAAAGCACAGGCTTTTTGCAGCAAACTACAAAAGTCACAGAAGTCAAACTGCAACTTGCACCAAGAGGGGGGTTGTTATTTTATTTTTACAACGCTAACACTTTAATGCATCACCAGGGGGCTTCTGTTAAATGTCCTTCTCTCTCCAGGAAACCCTTAAAATCCCTACGATGAATCTCGCCTTCCATTGTCTGATTAAAACTAAAACAAATATCCAGATGCAGAAAATCCTATGTTAAGTGAATTCTATGACACTTAGAACTCTTGAACTTCTACTTTTAAATATGAGGATTGTTTTGTTTTGTTTTTAACTTTAAAAAAAAAAAAAGAAATTTCACATACAATTAAAACATCGCAACTTTTTTTTCTCCACAGTTTGTGTGACACGAGGCAGGAGCCAGCAATGTCTCCTGGGCCACGTTGAAGGGTTACATCACGTCTGTGCTGCCGAAAGAGTCCAGCAAATTACTTCTCCCTCTCTCTCTTTAATGCTCTCCAGACAATCAGACAATCAGATTCATTATTACATGTTATGGGATGTGTTCTGATGGTGTTCTGTTTGAAGTGGCCATGAAAGAGCCTTTTAACCGTGCAGACTAGGTGGGTGGTGCTGTCTGGATGACTCACTTCTACATACATCAGGGCAAAGAAGCGATGGGTTTTAAGAAGCATTTCATTACATAAAACTAAAAGCTAAAACTTCAAATGATGCATGTTAACTGATTTATGACTCGGGAATATTCAAAACAAATGTGAAAAGAAACTCGTAAAACTCATCTTGATGTGCATTTTGCCCTGCTCGCGGGCTTCCAGGAGCTGCTAACCTTTAGACTGATTGCTTTCTTACATTTAACAGATTGAACTGAAGGTTTGGGTTACAATCATAGGTACAGGCCGATGATAGTGGCTGCTTTGAAAAAAAAACTACTTCAGAGCAAAAAGACTGTCAAATCTCAAGGAAATAAGTGTGACTAATTACACAATTTTTAGTTCTTTAGTCTCATCTGATTAATTCTTAAAACTTCTGTCCGCTCACAAAAAAATGTCTCTCTACTTTATGTTGCATCAAAGCAGTTTGAGAGATTATTCAACCAAATATATTTTTTTAAATGTCACGAAGGTTTTAGAAGTAATAAAAGAGTCTTTTCTGAATATTTTTGCAGTTTCGGCTGTGTAATTCTGAGGACTCTTACCACTCTTCCACACACCATTAATAATTGTAATTCATTATAACACACCCATAACCTCAGACTGTATGTGACATGGCAGTGACAGGATTTTGATATAAAGTTAACATTGCTTCGTTTTGATCCAGCAATTAACCTGCTTTGCAGTTTGTAATATGTCCCTGTATACGTCTTTTCTCCCCATTCCCCTTCCTAAAGAACCACTTCTTGACAGTCACCCTTCCACTGAGACTGTTTCAGATGAGTCAGGTCATCTGTCTGGATTTTTTCTTAACAACACAGCCTTCATCTGCTGTAGATTTTTTTTCCCCCTCCACTTTCCCATTTTTTGGAAATCACCTTGCTGTTGCTTTTTTATGCCTTTTAAATTGTGTTATTTTTTGCTTTTATAGCTCAAACTAAATAAAATTAGGGGGAAATGTGTTTTTCTGACAGGCTGCTAGTAACAAAGTGCTTAAATATACAATTTAAATCGGGTTTTTTGCTAACTTATCTGTTATGTGTAGACACAACACTGATTAACCCTTGAGTTAGGTGCTTTTTCTATGCTTAAATGATTCATAGGTCAGTTTTAAGTGGCTTAGCAAACATGCAAAATGAGGAGAAAAGCGGCCAGTGTCCAAAAAAGGAACTATTTCTCAAGACCACCATAAAAGTTACAAGAAAGTCAGGCTCCTTGGAAGCAAAATATAAAGAAATGACAGGGGACTCCGGACTTTTCTGCAGTACTGTATCTTAAATAAGAATGCTAACATGCTTTTTTTCATGAATGCTTTTTATTGATATTAATATTTGTGCATTTATAATTACAGTTACAAAAAAGGAAAAAAGAAAACATTTCTTTTGAAACAGTGACAGCAACTATGGCAGTTTTCCCTTACGCCTATTAGATCTACTGATGTCAAAAGGAATAGCATTACATATACTATACATTCGCTACTTTTGTACATCCATCGCCATGAGTCACACAAAGCGTATATTAAGCTGCAGGAACCAAGTACAGCATAGTTAAAAACAGGAAATGTGCTACAGCGGTTTTTTTTTTATAAAATTATGCATTTCCTTTCGACAGTAATTCTCTACACACAGCAGCAAGTACATTTTTATACTCATCAGTAATCAAAGATAACAACACCTTAGACTTTCAGTAAGCCTGAGACATCCTGATAAGAGAAGAGTGGAAGATTTTGCTCCAAGAGAAATAATATGCAATATACATACACAAACTTATCTGATAGCTAAATGTGAAATTTTACATTTCATGAACTGTTTGCTCCAGATATTAAATTCTCCAATAATAAAAATGCCCCGGTGAGCTCTAACAGTGCTTACGGTGCCCACGATCTCTCACATCCTGTCTTCCTCTAATCTAAACAATTTGCTGCTGCTTTTCAAAAAAAGCTACTGACACACATAATTATAACAACAATCAAACCTATGTTAATTGCCTGCAATCATTCATATAGTAAAATAAAATACAGTGACACGTGTATAAATGATTTGGAAACTCGTGAATATGGTAAGTACAGAATTTACCGACAAAGTTTCAGAGTACTGCGTATAATCAGGGCTATGATGACCTGAAAGTCCACTTAATAAAGATGCAAAGTGCGATTAATAAGCATCCAACTACAGCATCCTCTGTACAAAAAAGCATGTGATGAAAGATATATAAGGTATTTCATGTTAGCAGAAAATAGCAAGCAGTGCAGTGTATCAGGAGCATATGCTTAGCAGGCAAAATATGACATGATAAAGGAAGTATTACAGCATCACCTCACTACATGGCTGTAGAAGCAACAAACCGAGATCCACAGAGGTATGACTGCGTAACCTATACAATGTGACCTTCACTTATTTCCATTTTCGCACTCAGAACCTCCGATGAGTTGCATGGATAATAATGACTCCTGCATTAGTTACTACTCTCAATCCTATTTTTGCATGTTTAGCTGCCATCAGATGGCAGTACTGTCATATCACTGCAAACCACAAGGTTGGCTTGCTTTTAGAAACACTGGTGTATTCCCTCTGGCTGCTAAATGAAAAAAAAAACCAGCATATTTATAAACAGAAATAACACGTTTGCTGCCATGGTTGCGCACTATTAAGCTCTAATTAGAAATGATTCCTCCTCGACTTGAGAGACTGCCTCCTCTTCCTCTTCCTGTGGCACTGCTCTCTTCTCTCTGGCCAGGGGAAGCCGCTCTCAGTGGTCCTGTAAGCCTCGTCGTACTCATCACTGTCTGAATCCACCTCAGCCATGGGGAAGACTCTGCCCGGGAAAACTTCCTTCAGGTTGGAGGTGAAAAAGGCCTCGAGGCTGCGGCCTGCTTGGGCCACCTCAGAGTCAGGCTGCAATGAGGAAGGGGGGGATGCCATTACAGTAATTATAGTAAAGTAGTGACCAGTGATGATGTCGAGACTGATTAACCGTATATACACAGAAACAAGCAGAATTTAGATTTTTAACTTACGTAATTGAACTTTGCACAGTTGCGGAACATAAGATACATGTCGGCTACAAACTCATCGGGTGAGCTGTAACACTGGGTATTCCCCTTGCTCAGCTTGGCCCTGATCACAGACAGGTCCATTGGCCTCTTGATGATCTGGTAGTAATGGCGTGCCTGTGTGAGAAAGCAGTGGCATTTAAGACTCTTATATTATCCCCCCAGCCACTTTGGTTCTCTAAAACCAATTCCAATTTAATTATCTCAGGAGCACTCTGCTCTTCAAAATGCATCACATTAATGTTGCATGAGCTCCATTATGTATCATCGCGACAGACGTGCTTCTACCTGTGCACAGGGTGCATGCTTGCATTGCAGTCTTAAACTAAGTTAGATACTCAAGACCCATGTTACCTTTGATAGCATACGGTAACATGGAGGTGACCTGTTTCTCTGTTGAAGTTTTGTTTATGGGTTACAAAACAGCTTAAACACAATGCACAATGAAATGTTGCATAAATAGATAAGTGTAAGCTGATTTAGGCACGAATGACAATTATAGAATGCCTCAAATATCATATAAAATGAGCTTTGTAAATACTTTATGAAGAAGAAAATGTATTCAGCACAATTTTAAGGCTCTAAGGATTCACTCACTTTGGCAAAAACTGAATGTGAGCAGAGCTGTGTTACATATAAACTTTACTTTACTGTATACTTTACTGTATTTCTTACAGCACAACTTTACTGTAAGAAAACGTTGATTAGCTTACAAGTGGACTGACGGGCTCTTGGAATGGCGCACTCAGGATGTTACTGAGGATCAGAAGTGTCAGCCGCTCACATTTCTGCAAAGATTCAACCAAACATGAATGAAAACTGGCGCGGCAGAAAAAGAAGGATCACAGTTAAAGAAAAACTAAAAAAAACATGAGTTATTGCCACATACATTTTTATAGCCATTTTGATAAGTACGTAAACACTCGTTAGTCATGATATTTATGGAGATTTTTTTAGCATTTAGATGAACCCCCTCGGGTAATATGAGTGACAGCTGTGTTACCCTCTATAACATATCAAATTGGCTGCTGTAAATAAGTTTGTTCTTATGAATTGACCTACTTTCTGGTCACATGGAGATAGCAAATTTGCTGATGCATTTTCTCCAGATGCTTTCTCATTGTCACCGTTGTATTCGACATCTGGCTGTAGAACATCTCTGCACAGGGTGCACACCCAGTCACCTCTGAATGAGGGAAGACACATCAGGTTAGCAGTACCAGCTTTATGTAAACTGTTTAACAGGAGGTGTGAGGATTGTGCTGAAATTTCACGTGAGCTTACGAGGGGAAGGTCGGCAAAGGGGGGATATGGCAAGAGAGGTGGAAGACTTTTGGACAGCGATCACAGCATAGCAGGTCTCCTCCGATCAGACAAACGGCACAAAAATCCTCACTCTCCAACTCTGTCCCGTCTTGCTCAGTCTGGACTTCCTCTGTGTCTCCGGGAACAACGGGATTTGCAATCAGGAGCGGCCTCTGACCTGGACCGATCTCCTCATCCAGGTCAGAGCGAAGCGGTTGCGGGTCATCGGTGGTCAGCTCGGGTTCAGAGTCTACATCGAGCTCAGATGCTACGGAGCCCTGAGAGTCTGGAGGCTGATCGGAGTTCACGTCAGAATCAGTCTCGCCCTGAAAAGTGGGGTCGTATACAGGCTGGATGTCGGACTCCGTTTCAGCATCACCTGATTCTGTATCTGCATCTAACCCTCGGCCGTCTGGTCCCGCATCTGATTCTGGATCTGCCTCATACTCCAGACTTGGCTCTGAGTCGCCACACAGCCCCATCTCTGCAGACTTCTGCTCAGCTCTACACTCCAGTTCAGCCTCAGATGAAGACGGTGCATTCGGGTCAGAATCTGGTGATGCATCTGAGTCAAGCTGTGGGTCTGAATCAGCCTGAGAGATGACTGCTTCCTCTGACACTGACCTGGGATCAGAGTCAGAATCCAGATCCAGTTCATAGAAACTTGGTGCCACATATTCAGAGTCAGCGGAGAGCAGTGTGGATTCTTTACGAGGAACAGGTACCCCTATGTTGCTGTCGCTGCAGTCTGACTGTGCGGTGGACTCATTACAAGTTTGTCGCTTTGGTGCTGCAAGCACGCGGGTGGCCCCACAAGTCTCAGATTCTCCTGTTATTCCCTGTGTTTACAAGAGAAGAGAAAGGAAGGGATTTTTTTCATATTACAGTTTAATCTCTTAAAACCCTCATGCATAAATACTACAGTGGACAGCAGCTAGCCAGGGTCATCCTAAATTACCCGTAAAGTTTACTAGCCAACACACTTTAGCCACAACCAAGTAAACAAATGAAATAAATGGTGTGGTGACAGATATGCCTGCTATGGTGCTTTTAACCCTTTAAACCCTAACCTAATTTACCCTTTAAACCAGGGGTGGGCAACTCCAGGCCTCAAGGGCCAGTGTCCTACAGGTTTTATGTGTATCCTTGATCTAACACAGCTGATTTAAATGGCTAAATTACCTCCTGAACATGTCGTGAAGTTCTCCAGAGGCCTGGTAATGAACTAATCATTTGATTCAGGTGTGTTGACCCAGGATGAGATCTACAACCTGCAGGACACCGGCCCACGAGGCTTGGAGTTGCCCACCCTTGCTAAAAATGCTAACCGTGACGGGTTAGGGTTTAAAGGGTTAAAACATCTCCCTTCTCGTTTTGAATGAAACAAATGCACCACACCTGGGGCATTACATCCTGCCAGGTTTTCTGCTTAGGGAGGGTTTCGCTCTTATCCGTCCCACTGGCAGGTAGAGGGTCACTCTGTCTTCGTCCGTGTGGTGGGAGCTGAGACACGAGTATTTTGAGACGCTCGAGGCAAATGACTGGAACCCTGGGCCTTGCAGAGTCGTTCTGAACATCACTATTAATTTAGAGGGATGTAAAAATAGGTTAACAATCTGTTTTCATGATTTGTGCATGGACTGATCTTTCATTTTTTTAAGACAATACATACCCGCTGTTGCTGTTACTTGAGAAGCTGCATTTCTTGTTGGCATCAAAACCAATCTCTTCATTTACGTAAGTGATGGGGTGATCTAAAAAGTACAAAGAAAGTCAAGCAGTTGAAAATGTGTGAGTTTTTTCTTTTTTTTAATTGACTATGTAAGAAAAAAATCTCAGAGTGTTTTCAACCACCTGGCTCTGTCTTATAGGACATTAAAGGAGGTTCAGTTGAAGTTTCCTTGGCCACACAGAGCACCCCATCTGATGCTCTCCTCTGTCTGGGATCCAGCACGTAATACTGAAATCAAAATAACCATTAAGTAAAACTCTTTTAGTCACTAACTCCAGCAGCAAAATATGCTGTTAAACAAAATAATGGCTCCTGCAGGTTTCTACAAGCACGCGATTTTTCAAATGACAGAAACTGTCAAAAATGATTGGAAAAATGGGCTCCTCATTCCCTCACTTATCTCCTGAGAAAACTGTTCAACTAAACGCCTCACAGATTTTATTATTTTTTCCTTTTGTTATAAGAGTACTGCACAGATTTAGTATCGCACTCTCTGTCAGACGTTGGGAATTTAACTATTAAAACTGATTTAGCAGAACCATCGTTTTGTATTCTTTCTCCCTCGCTCATTTTCATTCTCCCACCTTATCAAATTGAGCACCTCCAATATATGCATAGCACCAGATCAGAGGTGTGGGTGCGCCGTGCCAAGAGCAGCTGATTTCGCCTAAGCTGCTAGGCTCAAGCAGAGATGAGAAGTGGGCTTTACACGTGCACAGGTGTGCTAAGCTCACTTCTTTCTAACTCTGCATTCCTTTTATCCTGCTCTTTCTGCACCTCCAGAAGGCTTTGCTCTTTCTTCACGTGGCAGATGAATTCTTAAAAGCGCTTGAAAAACAGCAACCTAGTGACAACTGAGCATCTTAGTCCATCGATGCAAAGTGGATCTTGGTATTGTTTTCGCCTCTAGTTAGTTTTGTAGTTACAGTTTTTATTGTGGAACTGTGTATCACCAGAGATGACAGTGCTGAACACACGTGTGGCAAGTGCACCTCCTAACTGTGATCAGTCCTATTCTCTCTGACAGCTCAGCCTCCCCACGTGCAATCATATTCTGAAGCGGGGTTACCTTATTTGCAGCTCCCGCTTCTAGGCTACGAGCCCATCCTGTGGGCCTTTCGGCGTAAGGGCTGGCGGACGGGGCTGCCAGTTCTGTCGGGATGCTCTGGGAGCGCCTCTTCCTCCTCGAGCACACCGAGCCAGTGCTCAGCCTGCTGCTATGCTGCACATCAGACACACACTCGTGGGCTGTCACTGTCACCTCCAGGGATGTGGATCTCTGTCAAAAAACATAAATATATCCACACACACAACTGAGCTGGGGTTTCAAGCAGCCTTGCATGCACATGTGCACCTGTTCATGCCATTAAAAACTGAAAGGAAACAAAAAAAAAAGTGGATGGACACACACGGGCACACACCAAATGAACAACAACATCACTCAGAGCCTATTCAGGGAACACCTCAATCCTTACAAACATGTTGAATATATTAGTGTTATTGTTGGAGCAATGAAAGCTTTGGATATCACACCAATTATCATATGTAAATTCAACCCGAGAGCTACAGTGTGGCCCTTTGATTAAGCCACCACTCTCACAGTTTCTCTCATATATTACAGTTTACTGATCCAAGTCTTCCAAAAGGTTTTTTTAAACACTTTGGCTTGTGTCTCTTTTTCCGGTACACCATCACACATTTTCAGGCCAGGCTGACACCAAGCACATGCTCCTTAGTATCATGCGATTAAAACACTCACCTGATCTATGCCCCCTGGGAAACGTATGCAGGATTCAGGCTGTAGAGGAAAATAGACTATAATCCTTCTCTCTGGAATCACGGAGGGGTATGGGAATTTATCTCAGTGCAAACCAGAGCTAAAAAACTGGCAGCTCACACTATTCCCTCAGCGACTCATTAATGACAGGTTAAGTACACAAATGACTGTGCCCAAGTGGCTTTATATCACTTTCAGATGCTGTGACTTGAAAATGTAAAAATAACATATCTTTGTGGTAGTAATCACCCATCTTGAGAATTTTTAAAGAAGGACGATTATACGGCTGCTAAAACCTCTGGCATCACGAGTGATTATGATGAACAGCGAGCTCCTGGATTTAAGCATGCATTGAAGTGCTCGGCTATAATTGTCAGAGCAGCTCTTTTGTTTTCCCATCATCCCTTCTTTTTGAAAGCAAGAGCAGCTTTCTGTTGCGCCATCTGTTTTTGAGGCTAGCTGTCAGCTGTGGGAAGTGATCGTTCTGGCATTAATATAAAGTGTTGCTTTTGGTTTCAATTGTTAATGGATATTAATTAAAACTGAATGCCGCCTCAAACGCTCCAACACTCGTCTACATGTCAATATTTTAAAAATATACAATAGCCCTTTGAAAACGCGTAAATCGCGGCTCTCCGAGCTTTTCATTCGACTTAAACGTCCCGTCATTAAGCAATTTCTAATGCAGGCTTTGGTGCCTTTGTGTAAGCAAGTGTTTGAACGTCTTTGTTTTCACAGGAAATAGGCTTGACCAAACAGTAGCGGGTTCTGAGAGGCACATATAAACAGCTTTGTGTGGTTTACCATAGCAGGGTTAAAAACTTCGCTTGAGCCTCTAGAAACTTTGCAGAACCACGTGTGAAGTGAAAAACCGAAGGCTGAGGTGCACAAAAATCCCACCGCATGGCTCGCTTTCATCTGAGGGCCAACTGTCAAACAATGTTCGCAACTCTGCTGCTTTTAGGAAGCTTTATGAAGCTGGATTTAAGCAGAATTTTGTTGTTACAACGAGGAGCGTACAAGAAGCACACTGTACATAAAACGCTATTTTTAGCTGATCGGCTATTCTCAAGGTGTCGCCATGTTTGATTTGGCAGATTTTTATGTTGGTCGCCCTTCCTGACACGACAGCAAAGACATTTCTGTTTCATTTGTATAATCTTTTGCTTTAACACTCATTTTTGGTTTGTTGTCTTTTTCATCTTGTTTTTTTAATATATTGTAGCTTCAGCTCTTTTTTTAACGCGTGTGCATATGGGTATATATTATATTGCAATATCCTCTGTTGGTGAGGTTCCATTTTTGGCTTAATTTCTCACCCTGGCATCTCTGTGGTCTTTGACGGTCAGTGCAGAGTTGGTCCTCTGTTGCTCTTTTCTCACACCTGATAAACACAGCAGCTGCTGCTGCTGTTGCTGCTGTTGGACAGGACTCCTCCTGCCCTGTTGTAGCTCTTGATCCAACATCTCCCTCCTTTCAGCAACCGCTATTTGTCCACAGGTCTCCTCCACACGATGCGTTTCCACCCGGCTCTCTTCACTCACTGGATCCCTTTCCAGAGCCGTGTAGCTGAGCTCCTGTTGCAGAGATCTGCTGGTCGATAGCTTCCCCCGACGCCGGTTTGGTCTCCCACGCTCTGCACTTAGCCGAGCCTGGGTATTTGGAAGAACTTCTTTGTGGTGTTGATGATGAGAAAGATAGGACTTAGACTGAGAATGTGGTTGTGAGTCAGCAGCTTGTGGCTGAGATGCAGATGCTTGGCTGCGGCTGAGCTGATTGTGCCTTCTGTTTGGGACAGGTGATGCAGGTGGAGGACGCTGCAAGGAACTCTCCTGGTCCCAGAACCTCTGGATCTGCTGGTTCTGGTGCTGGGAAGCAGAAATATGAGCCGGCTGAGCACAGCTGGAGTTATAAAGTGTGGTGTCCAGCTGGCTTTTGTCCAGACTGGGAAGATCTGGCTGCGAATGAATGCCATGAAGGCAGCACATCTGAGGCTCACAGCAGGCTTGGTACCCACAGCCCGGCTCTCGTCCTCTGTGAAACACTGGTGGCAGAGTCAAGCAGGTAATGGGCTGGGGTCTCATAATACTGGAGCAGGCCAACCCTGGGGGATAAGCGCAGTTTCCCCCCTCAACAGTCAGCTGACCTGCAGAGTAACAGAGTCACAGTGAGAGCCCGGTTTCAGAGAGAGTATTTCACATGTCATGCATCAAAATAATGCTGATTAATTATCAAACAGATATACATAGTTACGGTTCCTTTTGTGCCTACTTAACTTTTTTTGAGTGAGGAGGTTTCTCCTAGAAAAACATGTTCTTAAAAAAAGTCTTCTTGCATTAACGGATTGATTTTTACCTAAACAGGAAATTTGTTTCGTCCAGTAACTAGCATCCCAGTTGAATTTTATCTTCACAGGACTCCAAGAATCTGAGTGGTGTGACGCCTCAAGCAGCTGCTGCATCTGGAGTGAAATCTGCAGGAAAGGAAATATGAAAAAGATGAAAGATCAATTTTATTCATTTAGGGTCAAATCACAACAACGGTCACCTCAAGGCACTTTAGATCATAAAGACCATTAAATGATAGCGAGGAAACCCCAACAATCAGACAACCCGCTGTGAGCAAGAACTCGGTGACAGTGGGAAGAAAAAACTCCCTTTTAACAGGAATAAAACTCCAGAATATATTTGTAGATGATTATGCATTTCCTTTGTTCCTTTCACTAAAAATTTGTCATTCAGTTTTTTATAATAAACTAAATCAACACCAGGGATAAAACATGCTTGCTAAAGTGGACTTCATATAAAGGTTTTTATGATAGGGCAAGAGGTGGACTACACTCAAGACAGATTTCCAGTTGATTCACATCCATGAGCTGTCTAATTTAGAGGCACCAGTTAACCCAAAGAGCATGCTTTTGGACTGGGACAAATGCAAAAAAGTGACGCGGTGGGCAGCTTGAGGTCCACGCACAAGGCCCCAAGCTGCCCACTACACCACTACATGACAAAAGAGTCAGTGGACAGATGTGTCTCCATACAAATCATGAGACCAGAAAAACAAATGGATGTAAAGTAAGTTTAAAAGAACACTTAAGTGGTTTAGTTTGGACTTCCACAAAGAGGCCTTCCATCCATGGGCGAATCTCCCAAAACAGTGGATCCTGCACTGCTTATCATGCAGCTTTTCTATTTTTAAACCCCACCTAACGGGTAAATGTCAAACTCCAGGCTGCAAGTACAGAGCACACGAAGCCTTCTTTCTTTCTCATGCTGAACTAAAGCCAGCAACACAACTTCAGCAATTTTCTCAGGCTGCTCCTTCAAAAACACAGAGGGCACTGTACAGCACAGCACAGGCCGAGCAGTAATCTCTAGCAAACTGACCTTCAAGTACAATTGGAGTTCCCCTTTAAATGTAAATGTGTGGCTTCTTTTTCAAAGATGATAAAAAGAGACTTCACACTTGTTGTTCTACTTTACAAGAAATTAATTATCACCTCTCTCACAGGACCGGACTTTGTGTGTGTGCGTGTGCATGTGCGGGACGACGTCTGTTAACTGTCTCATATGCATACCAGAGCTCTGCTGAAGAGCACCGGGCTTGTGCAGTGATGGGTCATAGCCCAGGTGATGAACTTCTGAATATGGTCCAGCTGGCCACATATCTCTATTGCCCCTTGCAGCTGGTCCTCCAGACGCTGCTGGAAGCCCTCTGCAATCTTCTGTAGAAAATTTAAAAAAAAACAAAACAAATGTAAACATGAAGTTTTGTGTCCTTACTTGCAGAAGGCAAGCCTTGTGATTGGACTGCAGGTTAATCAACAGACAGCTTTTGACAGATGTAGGTGCTGGGATGTCGGTTTAAGCAGCTGCGACAGCTTATCACGAGCTAGCGACGGCATCGTGGCAGTTACAGATTCTTTGCGTGTAGCTTCGTGGCCGGCAAGATGATTAGATGGAAAGAGAAAGTAATTACCTCCAGTTGCTCTATTAATAGGTTGGCTCGTTTGTTAAGCTCGTTCATCATAATCATCTTTGCCATTTTAATCTGGTTCTCTGCCTTCCTGTGTGCAATCTTCACTCCGTGAAGCCTGGAAAGACAGAAAGGGGGCAAATGTCTCAGTCCCTCCCTAACCCACCATTTCTGGGCAAAGTTGCTCAGAAATTGGACTTTAATGACAGTGTGGGTGAAAACCAACCTCTCCTCTATTTGTTTAGCGCTGTTCTCCACTGCAGACCTCTTCTCCTCCACCTGAACCATCAGACTCTCAAACAGCCACTGCTGATCCTGTAGGGCCTTTCCGATCTGCACCACCCTAAACACATGAGAGATCACAGCATCCACCAGAAAGTTCACTAATTTATTCTTTGAGCATGACGAACACCAGAATTGAATTTGTTTCCCCCGAGGACAAGACATTATGCAGGTGACCTTCGCGGCACCTCCTGCTTTCTAACATCACAGAAAACAAAAAGGTATGAATACTTAATGAATGTTAGGCTGGCCAAGGGTAGTGTATGCAGATATAGATGATAAAACTGACAAGGCAGTTAAAGAGTGTTACTGCTCACAGGAAGTTTTTTTTAACCTGTGGTTAGCCCTTCTCGGCAGTGTCCTTGTGCTGTGCATCTGAGGACTGACCTGTGGTTTTTGTGGGAGGACAGGTGACAGCTGCTACAGCACAGAAGGTCACATGACTCGCAAAAAAGCTCCAAGGGCTCCTGTCTGTGAGAGTGGCACATGAGGAGGGACCAAGGATACGACCCCGGGCCTGAACGACATACAGAGAGAGGAGGGGGAGGGAGGGGGAGGGGGGCAGAGCAGCAGTCAACAGGCAGTTCACAGTCAGGCCCACAGCACGCAGCATTAAAGTAAACGCATTAGAAGAAAAGAAAGACTTGCAGTGTCATCAGCCTGTTTGCTCAAAGTTTGCTCAAATGGCATGCAGGATCACATGACAGCCTCTAACTGTCTTCTTGATAAGCTTTTTATTATTCCAAAGTGTCTTTTAATGTCATCAGTATAGGACAGATATGCTGATGTGAAATACTTAAAGAGCTGTAAATCCTTAGACGTCGCCTCTAAAGTGCCATGCTGACCAGACCAAGCCTCAGTTCTTTAAGTTGTTTCTTCTCCTGCTAGCTAATGGTCTGAATATAAATTCTACTTGTAGCTTATACCTGGATTCTTTTTTTTTTTTAATGTTGAAAATAAAAGTCAGTCAGTGCACTTACTGTTGCATTAAACATACATGAAAAGAAACTGAAGAAAACTGTTACCAGTTTTGTTGACAAGCATTATTAAAGCTGACCTAGTGCTACACTTTAGCACCAAAATAATGACAGCATACAGTTGTGGCACCCGAAGGAAGCTGAGGTTGCAATGGTATGTGTTAAAGCGTGTTTAGTGACAAAGATGTCAGTTTTTCAGCTGCTGTCCAACTGGCTTTTGAAGTACCATTAGCAGCACTTTTAATACACACACTCTAAAGTGCTTCTCACCTGTACCTCTCTCTATATATAAGAAGCTTTACGCGCACAGAAAATCCATCTAACATTAGCTGGATAATGCTAATAAACGTACCCTACTGCTCTCTGCTGGCCGGCTCACCTCAGCCAACCCCCCTCCTGCCTGCAGATCATCAGAGATCTCTGTGGTAGAGAGCTGAGCATCACCTTGTGTGCATCAGCCTGATCTGACTGACCACATCCTGTCTATCAGCGCTGTCACACGGTTTTTCTCACAAGTACACAAACCAAATGCTAACCCTCCCACATCACAATAATGCTGTCTGGGACGTGCTCATTATGATTTGACAACTTGTGCAAAAGCAGCTGGCAACAAAGCTGCCAAACATACGCGATGGGCTTAAAATAGCAAAACACTAATATTAGCAAAAATGAAATCATCCGAGCACTGAGACACGTGTTAAAGACAGGTGCATAGAAATACATGCAGCTATCATGCATTAATCATTGCAAAGAGACACCAGCCCTGCTATCTATATAATAATGTGTCATACAAGTCTGTAAAGCCAACAAATCAAACTAATGTCTTGCCTTGTCCAGTAGGAGGCAAGGAGCTGGAGCCCCTCTGGTGCAGTTCTGGGAACTGGGTGGCACTGGGCCTCTGTTGCTGGTGTGATTCCATGTACTGGGAAGTGTTGGGGGTTCTCAGATGCTGGTGCACATCTGTGCACTGGTAACACAACCACTTGTTGCAGAGCGTACACAGACTCTGTGCAAGAGTCGGCTCTGTGCACTCTGAGCAGCTCTGAAAGAGAAACTTAGCCTTAAATCATACAATGAATACACAAACACATGACAATGTGTTAAAAAGATGGGGTGGCACATGTCAGAAAAAATTGTGCTGCTGCTTCATTTAAGGTGGAATCACACTTTAAGGAGCTGTTATGCGTTTGCATGCTTGCAAATGCCTCCGAGAGTCTTTGTAGAGCGACTCGTGTGGATAAATATAAGTAGCCAACGAAGAGTTTACCTAACACAATAAAATATCTAACACTGAAATCTATAAAAGCTGGTTTTCATCAATAAAATGTTCAAATGCTCTCTCTTGTTTACATCGTATTTAGTTTCAAAATAAAAGCACAGAAGCTATAAGAACAAAGCACTTTCACTTTTATTAATTTATCCTTGCCGGGACATTTGTCATCTATAGTTGATCCTGCCTAATTTTGGAGCTGTGAACAGCACCTCTGGGATAAAATCCGCTTTTGAAACTGTAGTCCAGAGACAACAGTAAGAGTATTCCAAACATCTAACAAGACTTTTGGGTTGAGAAGAGGGCAACACAAACATAAGAAACATGCCAGCTTTATACAGAAAGTGCACGGTGCATAAAATGCCACATGAAAGAAATATAATTTCCTGTTGTGTCAAAAAAGAAATTAAAGATAGGAAACAAGATTCAAAAATGCGACAACTTACCTTCTCCATTTCCGTGCTTTGCGAGGGGATGTGTTGCCTTCTCAGCGGGAGGGAGTGAAGAGGAGAGGGAGAAAGAGAGAGACAGAGAACTGCCTGACGCCTCAGCAGCAGAAACACTGAGGCTTCTACCTGAGGCAGGAAGCAGTGTACACCGAGAGGTGGCCCCAAAGGAGGCGGCTTACATGACAGGCTCACTGTGCTCTCTCCTCC
The DNA here is from genome assembly GCF_056152115.1 of Neolamprologus brichardi. Lineage (NCBI taxonomy): Eukaryota > Metazoa > Chordata > Actinopteri > Cichliformes > Cichlidae > Neolamprologus > Neolamprologus brichardi. The sequence goes on along the minus strand of NC_142104.1, from coordinate 20,417,747 downwards.
CCCAGATCATCCAAGTGTAGGACCCCTCACTGCAGACGAGGAGAGAAGTGTCATGTTCATATTCATTCACTGCTCGCTGGTGCAGCCAACAAAAAAAAGGGAGGGAAAATCTAATCCTTTTTCTTAAATAAGCCTGTGCATAATAATTGGGAATTAGGGAGATAACATAATTATTTTTTGTAGGGCAAAATATCCCCGGAAGCCTTTCCAAATTAAAGGAAGGAAGACCAAGTGACCTACAATGAGCAGGGAAGGAGAAATTGTAATGCAAGCACCTTTAGGTTCTTTGCAGCAGGCAGGATTAGGTGATGCAAGGCTGAGGTTTTGTCAGGCTAAGTTGAGCTGGGCTAGGATGGGCCAGCTGTGGCCTTCTTCCCTTCGTCAGCACGAGGAGGGGACAAGTCCCAGAGGGGCTACACTCTAACGTAGCTCACGGAAACGGGGTCAGGCTCTGATGGGACTAGGATGCACTCCTGCTATTCCTTCTAAAACTACAAAATCAATCAGGATGTTAAAATGAACAGAGCACTGTACAATGAAAGTAAAGAAGTACAGATGTGAACAGAGAAAAGATAAATATAAATATAACACTTGCATGTCTTTCAAAGATACAGTTGCAAGATAGTGTAAAAGCCGAGAAACGAAACCAAAGAAGAGGTTACTGCTTAAACCAACCAAAACTTAAAATAGTTCCACATCAAATACCCAGAAGCTTTGAATTAAACCAATGTGGCATCTGGACCTATGAGAAAATCTGCCTAACAACAACCCTTTACAGCCTGACCTAAAAATCTGACAACTTTCTCATCCTTGGATACTTCAGCGGGGGAGCTCAGAGCAATCCCATTCCCCATTGTGAACTCAAAGACCCAATTTGAAACACAATTAGCCAGTCGTGGTGCACCCTGTGTCTCGTTCACTCAGCTCTGTAGCATTTTCAAACTGCGCACTCGCTTTCTCTGCAACCTGCACAGCGTTTATCGCTCATGTTGAAACCTCCCGCCAGCTTCCCTGCTCTGCTAAGCTGGCACTAGATACGCATACCATCTCCGGAGACGTCACAATTATAGAAACCTGCGCTATGATCTCTCCCTTGAAAGCACCTCCCGAGTAACATCTATTAACGCTGAGGTGATGAGGTCACAGAGAAAGCGGGATTATCTTCAACCACTCTGAAATTATCATCCTGTTTTACTATTCCTCCCCTCAAACAACTCACTGTTACCAAATCCATGAACAGGAAAGAAACGTCTTCACTTTTCACTCACCAGATGTTAATCAAGCACAAAGTCTTCCTTCACAAAAGGCATCACATGTGACAAAAACATCCCGACCTTCTTAATCAATTTAATTTAAAGATAGAAACAAGTCTTAAACACATATTTTCCACATCATGTTTATCTTTTGAATGTGGGCTAGTTGAACCGGTATAGCTGATATGCTATAAAATAACATGACATTTATTTTCAGTATTATTTATTTTAAAGGGGTGTTTATAATTTTTTTGTCACCAGGGGGCGGAATAAGCAAGCAGACGAACAACTCTCACATATTATTGCTCTTTAGCTGCAATGGCTACCTCCTTAATAAACTACTTTCTAGAGGTGGGAATCACCGTACATCCCACGATATGATTTTATCACAATACTTAACGCACGATACGATATTATTGCAATTTTTAAAAATATTTTGCGATATTCAGATTCTGTACATAAAGGTAAACTTTATCAATATTCATTTTATCTAATAACAAAGTCTCACACTCAGTCTTTCTCTCATTTCAGTTTTATTGTTGACAAACTGAACGGTTTGTATTACAGTCTAGTCCAACTTAACTGAACGCAACCATCTGGTACAATTATAGCTATTCTGAACTATGCAATTTATGAAAACTATGCAGCCCATTCAGCAACTGAAGAATTTGAAAGTAAATTAAAACAAAATATAATTTTAGATTAAATAAAAAAGTTTTAAACTTAATTAAAATAAAACATGTCTTAAATTAAAATAAGTAAACTGTCATGTTTATTGCTGCCAAAAAAAAAGTTAAACACATTTGGACAGTGAAGGAATGTCAGGATTCTTGCTCAGAAAAAGGATCAACATGCTCTGAAGTCAGAGCACAAAAACTTTTTTTGTAACAAAATATCGATTTCTGCTGTCCCTGTATCGATACATTATTAGCAAACAAAATATCACGATACTACACAGTATCGATTTTTCCCCCACCCCTACTACTTTCCACATATGCCAACAACACAATTTAATTTTCAAATGTAATATTACTGACATCAGTTCACCCTCAGCATGTAAGCCATAAATCCAAAAACACTGAACTAGCAAAAGACTCATAAAGCTGCACAGTGAAAATTCCCAGTTCGTCATTACACTGGCAATACTGTTGATATTACGGGTAGTCTGTAATTAAGTGTTCTGTGCAAAACTCCTGAACCACCCCTCAAGGGGTGAACCTGTGTTGTGTTTACATAACAGGCAACTTAGCAAAGAACCAACAAGGTGATTCTCAAACAGCTATTAGCCGAAAAATTGGCAAAAACTATAAAATCTACAGCAGATGAACAGTATCAGAAAGTCATGTCCTTAAGAAACAGGAAAATATCCAGCACAGCAAAGCCTCATCAGAAATGAGCTCAGTAGAAGCATGTCATTTTTAAGAAAGGAAAACAGGGAGAAATGAATGAGGTATACCAAATTATACAAAACTGTGCTGAAAATCAGTGGCAACAGGTCTTATGGAGTGATGAAATTTGAAATTTATAGTCTAAATATTGTCAATAGGCATAGTGGAGATCAAGAGAGACTTACTACAGTGAGTGTCTACAGCCATCTGTAAAACACAATGAAGGCTCTGTCAGATTTGATGGGATTATGAATGCAGAAAAGTACCATCAGATTTTAAACCACCATGCAGTACCATCTGATTGGCAACAGCTTCGTAGCTCAGGATGACAATGGTCCAAAAAAGCAAACCCTTTGAATGCAGTAAGAGCATACCTGGATAGAAAAACATACGACTGAACATTGTCAGTCATGGACTGGCCTCCCCAGAGCCCGGGCCTCAACATTTTTGAAGCAGTGTGAGATCATCTTGACAGAGAATGAAACAAAAGGCAGCCAACATCCAAAGAGAAGCTTTGAATCTTCAATCCTTATGAAACCTGGAAAACTAATCCTGAACACTAAAGGAATTGTAATTACACTAAATTACAAGAAATTGTCCCTAAGAGAGTTCAGACTGTGTTGAAAAAGGAAGGTGGTCATGCCAAATATTGACTTTCAAGCTTGTTGAAATTGTAACATCTCAGTTTTTTGCTTTTTTTTTGCATGTGTTTCAATAAATCATTGCACCTATTTCCCATTTTCCTACCAAAATATAAAGAAATGAAGGGTAGCTCGAGAATTTTGCACAGCACAATATGTTAACCACTGCATTTCATTTATAGTAGTACATGCTACAACATTAATATATAATAATATATATGCAAAACATAAATTAATATTTTATTAAAATTTGTTAACTAACAGGGTGCTGCAGCTACTCTGCAGCACTAGGGATGCTGGGAGCTGCGGTCCTCTAGCAGGCTTCTTAAAAAAAAGTTACACTAAGTGGGTGTAGTAGTCAAATGCTAATTTGGATTTACATTAAACTACATTTCTTTACATTGAAGCAAAAGAAAACATTTGAAATTAAACTTCACTGAAAAAAGTATAATATTAATATAATATTCATAGCAAAACTTACAGAATAAGGAACTCAATTCAAGCAATAAATAAGAGGAAAAACATATCATGAAGTTCATCACAGCGGGTGGTCTCTAAAACGAAATTGGCCTATATGAAATCCAGAGCCGTGCAGAAGTTATTTTATGTGAGTCAAGTCACAGGACATGTCACAAACTAAACAAACAAAAAGTTTCTGCACACCACTAAATCATGGGATGTATAATTGTGAAAGAATCAATTTTTTACCCTTTTTATTTTATCGAGGCGTTAAAAAAATAGTTTTAGCTTAATAATAAATACAAGTTCATCAAATTATTGCAATGAATACCTGTTTAGTGTTTAGGTTACATTATGACTGAACTGTAAACAATGTAAAACAGCACATCCGTATCTGAATAGCACCCAACCCTTGTGGGAAACTTACATTAAGTGTGAACAGTAATGTGTTTGTATTAGCCCACTGCATAAGGCTGTGGGAATTCGGGATTTCCTGTGATTTTCCTTCTGGCGTATTACGCGTTCGGCTACCTGTTCCATCTGTTTATGGATGTGCTGTCAGCACCTTATTAAAGCTTCTTCAAATAACAACAACAAGCACGTCAGAGACATCGCAGAGTACCTGCCCCTTCATCCACAGCCTGCCTCTGCATCAGCAGCCAGCGCATCACTGAGCGTGATATTATTTTTTAGAAAGTGCGCATGAGATTCCGCCCCTATCATGGCATCATGGTGCAATCCACAACACAGAGAAGGACAGCAAGCAAACACAAAGTCCGCACACGGATACTTTCCACCACTAAGCATCTACAAACTGTGCCTGTGTACAAATTAAATCCCCTCACGAAGCGCACGGCTCGTGCAAAACATCCTGTCAGGTAAACATGAGTGTGCGCGCGTGTGAGGATGTCACAGTGTTGTTTTTGGTCCGGAGGAAACGAGACTGTCTGCCGAGAAACTCCGCTTCTGTCAGCCTGACCATCACATCTTGTGCCCCGCGTCTGCACAAAGAGAGTTTTTCCTTTCTTTTTTTTTTTTTTCTTTTACCTTGACCCGAGCATCTCCGAGTGTTGATCCCCCCCTTCGGATGTCGCTCTTTGGCCCGGACAAAATTTTGGAGATTCCAAGTCTCGCAGTTAATCGTGAGATTTTATAGTCCTGCAATACTTCTGACGTTTCTCAAGGCTGAAGTGTGACACTTGGCGAGAAGACTGCAAGTTTACAATTAGAGCCTACCGTCACTGAGCGATACAAAATATTAACGTGTAAAACCTTTCGAAACTTAAATGCAAAATACACGTAATTACAAAATTACAAACAAATCAACAACGTGACCAAAATTTAAAACTCCACATTTTTCTGAAAATGGGAATCATGTATCAATTTCTGAGTAAAAAAAAAAAAGTCCGATAGTGATAAAATATTACGCATTTTATCGCCGAGTTATTACTGCAGCATCATTTCAGCTGTTAAATTTCGGAGATTAGCTGAAATTCATAGTTTAATTGTGTTTGGTCTCTGAAGCGTTTTGTAATTATGTTTTTTTAAGTGTTGTGCATTATCATAATAAAACATGATAGCGTTTTAAAATCAAGCAAGCATCTGAAAATCATAGATGGCTTTAGTGCCTGACTAGATGTACAGAAATTCAGCGGACATGTGAATGGTTCATTTAAAATCTCAACACTCAAATCAAACATCAACATCAGTAACATGTATGACTTTAAAAGTCATCTAGTTAAAATAAAATAAAGATATGGAATACTTTATTATTAAAGCAGTGAAAACATTCAAATATTTCTTTTTTAAATCAGTCAAGCGAGTGAAGCCGTCGTTCATAATGGTCACAAATAGAATATTAAAACATTTTCTTAGACAGCTTAAAGAAGTAGCAGGTATATATTCCCAATTTAAGGCATCACTCTACACACTCATCCTTTCCTGGTCTTGAATTATTGATACTATAATCTGCAGGACCAGTTTTATTGCAGCCACTTGGCCAGTTTACCCCATTTGCCCTGCTGCTGTGGGCAATGTAGCAGCACATATCCTTGGTGTCCACAAGTTAAAGTACAGCCATAATTTTAGCAGCATGTTGGTGGTTTTAGGACCTTATACTTTTACTTAATTTTTAAATTAGATCCTTTTTTGAGTATGTCTGTAGCTGCAATCAATTTTAAAGGAAATTATTGCACCTTTTACTTTTTTCCTAGACATATTTCAGATGAATATTAGGAAAAATCTGTTTAAAAATAAAAATGTTTAAATAACAGAGCCACCAACCTAAGAGTTGGATTCAGCTGCAACATTTAACTTCCTGACACCGTGTCGTTACATGAAGATATTTTGGGTTTCATTCTGTTTATTAAGTGTTGCATGCTGTGTTAAGCAGCTTTGACTTTATTGTGCTACGCTGTAAAAGAAAACCAATATCCTCATATGAGGAGATACTTCTTCTTTTTTCTTTTTACATAAACTTCCTGTTCAAAGAGGAAGTTTGGTTTACATGGTAAACACAGGTTCTAATCACAAATAACTAGAAGAAATCAAAATACAATCTCAGGTCACAGGAAGTTAAAGTGGTAAGACGTTGTAATGTCAGCTGGACTGGGGGATTTTAAAACTCCCAGTTATTACATCTATGAATGATAATATTCCACAGTAAAATATTAAATACTAGTACTTGTGCGTATTTACTACATTCTGAAAGCATAATTGTAGGTTCACTGTTATTATAACTTGATTTCACAACTTTTGCTCAAGCAAAAAAATTCTTTCATGGCCAGCTCTTTATCCGAAAGTCTCTGCACGACCACTTCACATCAAATGTCACTCTTAACTGCGATAAAGACACTGGCAGGAGAAAAGCACCACGGCACCTGGAATCAACAGCGAGCCGCTCAGTTAGGAGAGCTAATAACAGCGTGGCAGCGACAGCCACCGGAGTGATGTGCACAGACGTAATTAGGTTACCAGCAGCATGTGGTAGCCGGTGTTAGACTACTGCGCCTTTTGGGATCTTCCCAACCTAATGCACAGCTTTGGGAGCGGCTGTCATTGAGATGTCAGCGATAAAAGGAGGTGAGTTTTCATCATCAGGCAAAATGTGAAATATATGTCTATGTCTGACTGGGAAGTCTGTACTGCTTTGGGCCTTGTTTTGATAATGAACGAATACAGTTTAATAAGGTTAAAGAATAAAGAATAGAATAAAGTTTAAGTTCAATGCTTACACTTGGGCACTGAAACAATTTTAATGATCACTTTTAATAAAAGACTGTAAAAATCTCCAGGAAGAGTTCAAAGCATCTTCTTCATTGTATTGCATGTACAGTTTTTGAATAAGCTTTAGGTCAAACAGAGAAAAACACTGTCGTAAAATAATGCAAAAAGGAAAACATATCTGCACATCTACGCCCACCTGCAAGTCACATACACTCACAAACTCCGATAACACTCTTCACAAGCACGACTAGACATCAGTGGTTACTCTACGACTCACATGCTGTGTACCGTCCTGCTATTGCTATCTCATACTATAAACATAGGCTGAAGAGTATCACAGCTTACAGTGAAATAATATGTACATGCTTTTAGAACATTTAAAACAAAACAAAGGATGAAAATGGGAGTCGTCTTGACGCAGAGACTTGAAAGATCAGGTCGTCTCCTCAGTTCTTTTTGTGGAGAAACTTCATTTTACTTCCTGGAAACAAAATACATGAATCTATTAAGTGGTGTAAAACAAAGCCACGAATATTCAGTATAAAAAAAAAATCTGATTTCTGGCAAACATCCATGTTTAAGTTCTTATTGGTGAAGCCTATCACAGCTAGCTCGTGCCATGTGAGATATTTACAATAAAAAATAAAGTGAGAGTGAAACTGTGCAGAGGTTTGGTAAAAGCTGCTGCGTAGCTCTGCCTGTTCAGATGATATTAGCATATGCAGAATAAATATTTGATATTTCTGTTTATAACTTTCCAGCTCCTAAAATATGTCTGCTTCTGAACTCACCAAGGCCTCTGAGGAACTTGTTGACTCCACTCTGCTCTGTGTCTGGCAGCTCCTCCAAATATTGATCTACCCGCTGCTCAAACAGACCTGTCAACACAACAGCAGAGATTTTTCTTTTAAAAAAAGAAAAAGGAAGGGTAAAGAACGAGAATATGAAACATCAATACTTCAGGGAGCTGCTGTGATTCAGTGAGAAAGCATGCTGTTGAAAAACTTTCAGCCACTAGAGGTCAGTGTAAGTGCAATGCTTTCTTCTGCACAGAGAGCACTTGGAATGCAGGGGTGGAAATGCACAAAGAAAAGCAAACAGCTTTCTCATGAAATGTTTTAAGGAAGAAAGAGCATTCATAGACCCAGCTGACACTCAGAGAACAACAGTCTACCTTTAGCTCGTGTCTTTCTGAGCTCCCGGTCTTGGATGAACCCTGCAAACATCTGAGACTCCATGAAGACTCCCAGGAAACGTCGGATGCTCTTGGATGCCACTGATTTGCGGAAGGCCTCTCTTTGGAAAATGCGCTCCCCACGCTCATTCTGAGTGATAAACAGGGAGTAATGTCCAATAGTCTCCAGGAAGAAGCGGATGAACGCCTCCGACACCAGGCTGTTCAGCGAGTTATACTCTGCGGGGGATAAAAACGAAGGCGTTAATCGATAAAATATGCCCACAGCTTTTGTTAAACCTTGAAGTTCAAGAATTTTGCTGTGCTTGCAAAGTAAAGTTGTTGAATAAAGACCAAACCTTAGTCATGTTAACGACAAAATTGAGACATAACAATAATGATGTGACAGCTTTGTGCTTATCCTATGTCAGAAGATGTCAGGTGAAGCACAATGACACTGCAGGAAAAACCTGAAATCCTTCCCATCAGAGCACCCAGAGCTACAACTGTCATTCAAGGGTAGTTTACCACAGATCAATATTTTTTACTTATTTCTTCTCTTGATTACTCATGTTGTTACTGTTTTTTATTACTTTCCACTAATATTAGCACAAGAAAGCTAATTGTTGTAGTTTAATTTTTCCCTTCACCTACAGTCCAATGAGGCTATACTGTGGGTTGCACAAGTGTGTTGGCTTTCTGGACTAGTGAGAACTGGTTATGAGTGGCACTTGGCACATGTAACATAACCACACAGAGTGTTAGCTGTTGGGCTTGGAGGGGAATTTGGAAAGCAGAGATAAGACTGTCTGAAGTAGCCTTTAAAAACACACAAATGATTTGGCCTTATTATGTCAAAATTCTCTTTGTTTCTGTGCCGTAAAGCATGTTGTGACAGCCCATTACAGGTAAGCCATTCATGACTCCTTGATAAAAGCCTCCTGAGTGAAAACCGGGAATCCTGACTGCGAGGGCACATGGGAGCTACACATAGAGACATTGACACATTAAAAACAACTGCACTTATGCTCCAGTCAGCTTGAAATGTACACTACTACCACCAGAAACAGCATTAGCTCATCTCAAAGATGAGCCTTTCATGACTCACTGTCAGCAGAACAGAAGACGTCATTTCCCAGCCAGTTTCACAGACTTGTAGACCGCGCTCCCTGTCGCCCTAATTAACAAGAAGAACATCTGCCGCGTTACCGAGAGATGTTCAGTCGCTTATTCACCTTCGTCTGACTCGCTGTCAGAGTCCTGAGTGATGATGTCATTCCTCTGCTCCAGCGCTTGCTCGAGAGCTGCTTGAAGTTTCCGCGGCAACAGCGATGCCTCGTCATCCATCTACAGACAGTTGCAAGTGCTGCAGTTACTACAGATGAACAACAGTGGCGTGGAGACGATGCTCTGCAACCTTTTACGAGCATGACTGTCTAATTTTTGGGTTTTTTTGGTTTGTTTGTTTTTGTCCCTTACTCATGATAGCTCTTTTCTGCTAACTTTAGTTAGTTACTGCTTTGTAATGCACATTATTGAGACATTTTGCTGTGACAGATGTTACACCACAATTACGTGTTGCCACAGAAAACCAGGATACCCAGGAATGATCTCTGCGGTTCCTCTTAGTTTTTTTTCTCTATTTCTTTACTGTTGTCCTGCTTTCTGCATTCCTCTCTGTCTTCCTGTTTGCCTAGGAAGGTGTGTTCTATGTCTCTCTTTCCGTCACTTCCTGTGTTATTTTGTTGCTTTTTTTCTTCCTAATGTGGCTATATTTTTACTTCCTGCCTTTGTTCTTTTCCCACCCTCATTGTTGTCTGATGTAGTTCACCTATGCATTATTGGCTTTTTTCTTGGGACAGATTACCTCTGTGTGCTTCATTACTTCATCTAGTCATTACATTCCTATCCTGAGTTTTGAACTTTTATTATAATTGTTGAATTTTTCTGAGTTAAGTCACAATTAAAGCTGCTTTTACTTATTAATACATTGTTCCAGAAATAAGAAATGCCAATTAATGTTTTTGAGCAAACGACTGAAGAACATGTAGGGTGTTAAAGGAAATTTGCCATTATCTTTACATTACCACTTGGGGCACAGTGGTCACTGCTCATGCTAATATTTTTCTTTTTAAATGCATAGACCAACCTGTCTAATGAAGCGGTCAGTTCCCAGGTCGACCATTAAAGCCTAAAAAAGAGAAAAGGAGGATATCATTATTTGATTAGCACACATGAGAACTCTGTGATGAATTATTTAACTTTAAAGTCCACTCTGCATAAAATGGTCAAAGCTACATGCTACAGCATAATGTTAGATGTAAACATACAAATGTCACAATAAATGAATCACAAACTGGAAGAGTGACAGAAACAGGTTTCTGGTATCGCGAACAACTCGTTATTGGGTCGGTCTTAACTCTGATTAACACGGTCGCTTCTCAGTTTGATACATTAATGCGGCCAATGCTGGGAAAAAACTGGGTGTAGTAACACTTTTGTAACAAACTAATGGCCATTTCATTTCACACGGCTTCTACTGCCAAAATATTTATTTTATACGAAAGAAAGAATCAGATGGAGAGCACAGATGCCATCCGTCCATCCACATTGAGCCATGTGTGATACAGACCAGTGTAGTAAAGTCTTGCCACACTTCACTTCACCAAGATTCTGTTTTGTAGAAAGACTTGGTCTAAAAACTGTAACCATTATTTTTACTGATCAACTAATTTACCCCGGCTGGAGTGCACATCTCGCTCAGCTGGTAGATGCCCAAAAACCCCAAAATACTCATTTTAAGTCAAAAAAAGTATTCATACTTGAGAAGCAGGTACACAACGTTGTTTAATAAGGTCTGAAAGTTGCAATCTAAAAATTAGACCTCAGTTTTCCTTTTTTTTTAATCATTTGGACGTCACCTGGCTAGTTCCCTAGTATAATAAAAACGGAGGCAGAAAGAGAAACAGCCAAAGTTGCCAGGTCATAATGAAATTACTGTGAATCTGTACTGTTTTAGCTTGTCATCCAAATCCCTTACATTCAGGACTCTACGCAGCAACATTTACACATTGCTGACATCAACATGAAAATTGAAAAATTCATGGTGTAAATATAATGTACTCACCTCTTCTACAGGCAGCTCTTTGAGTTTAGGCATCGAACTGGAGAGCAGCCCCACCAGGAACGGAGTGGGACAGCAGACGATATCCAGCATGGACCCTGGCAGCACCGGGATGAAGGTGTGTTGCCAGGAGAAGGGGTAGAGGAGCGCCACCACAGCATGCATGCAGCTGGACAGGGTGCTGATGATGGGAGACAAAGAGGAAGGCAAACACGTCAATCATGTTTAACCAGATTAATTCAGACAAGCTTGAAACAGGGAGAGAAAAAAACGCTGAAAGGGTTGTGCAGTCAAGCATTTACTCAAAAAGCACCACCTGCTGTGGTCATGCTAAGTTGAACGTTATATTCTTCTTTAAAATGCAATGTTTGGAAAATCATTACTATTAAATCACTAACTGGGGCCACATTCCAAACTATTGGAGCACAGCCGATGTATTTCCATCACTACACTCCAATTCTCCACGTTAAATGACTATTTGATCCTCTTTTCCCTGAAACTGTTGCCTTTAAATGAGCCATAACAGTACAGCTAAGTATTCGGACTCTTTGTTCTTCCTGCAGCTCTTCTGAGGTGCAGCCAGATCCAACAGACTGTTCTTGAGCTTCCACAAATACACTTGTTTTTCTTTTCTTTCCCCCAAAAGTTTTTACGTTATCACAGATTATTATCACAGCTTCTGGAAAAATTAATGCCTTAATTTATTGCACTTCCACTTCTCGCGGCAACACTTAACACCATTTACTATAGACCACAACGAGGAACCGTAACCCCACGAACTGCATTATTTTGAGATTGTCCCACTCTGTCTGCAGGGGTGGCGTGACTCTGACATGTTGCTATGGTTAAGCTGGAGTCTTGTTGACGCAATAACAAAACGCAGCAACTCGGTTTAACTTCGACAGCTGTGGTATAACATGAAGCTCACAAATAGCAGCACGTCTTTCTCACGATCCGTCGCTTGTTGACAGTGGCTGACCCCGCCCCCCCTCCAGACTCCCCTCAGTCTTCTACATACTGTCCAGTCCATGTACACAAAGAGAGTGAAAATAAACTGTGAGTCCAATCTCTCTCTCTCTCACTCTCTCTCTCACACACACACACACACACACACAAACCACTAAATCAGTATAGCTCAAGACCGAGACCAGGGATCAAACATGGTATATGACGCACGTTATCTGAGATATATACATTTCATCAACAGCAGTGCAGCAAACAAAAATTCCTCCCTTTTATGTGACCTATTTCTGTTTCATCGCAGAGAAACTTTACTGAGCAATATACAGAGAAAACTGACAAACTCCCACAGCTTTTTTTTCCACAATATCCATTCCAGCTACATGTCTGCCAGAGATTTTTTTTCTGAACTTCCCATGAGTCAAATTGACAAGATTAAAATGTTTTCTAGACAGGGTAAAATAAAATTACATCAGAGAAACCCAAAGGCTACAATAACCACAGCATTCAACCTTTCTTTTTTTTTTACATTTCACTCACAACATGAAGCACTTGCAGCTTTGCTTTGGCCAGTCTGATTTTCATTTGCCTGAGGAGGGCTTGATAATTCCTAACAGATCCCGTCTCCTGGGTTTGACAAGTTCCAACAGGGAGTGATGGGGCACAGATCTCCGAAAACCTTCGCCACAGGCTACACACAGCCCTGCACACCACTGATACCAAAAAGGATCAATTACACTCATTCCCTGACCGCATACTCCTGGGAGAAAATGAACTTGCAACGAAAACACTCTGCACTACCAGAGGTTGCCACTCAAGTCTGGAGAACGAGTGGGACATTCCCGTTTGATCTAGACCAAAGCTTCAGGCATACGCAGGTCATAAAATAAGAAGAAAAAATGCTTTTTGGCCTCCATATACATTGATTGGTAAAGAATAGTAAAATGGAAAAAATAAAACAGTTTGACTTAAACAGTAAAGCCATATTTTTTCCTTGGTACAGTGTAGGTAAGTACAGAAGCTGGATTTTAGCCACTCAAAATTGGTGGTACCAGATAGGATTATAGGCCATTATATGGCTTTTTTTAGCCATGACATCAACATTGCTACAAAGTCAGTCAGTGCCACTTTATTCTAAATGTGAAATTCCACTGAATTCAATTTCATTTATGTAGCACCAAATCACAGAAAGTCATGTCAAGGTAACACCTTTCAGTAATAGAGAGAAAACAAACAACCCTCTTTGAGCAACCACTTGTTAATAGTGGGAAGGAAAAACTCCCTTATAACAGGAAAAAACCTCAGTCATCTGCTGTGACCGGGTGGGGTTGAAGGGAGGAAGATCAGGAAGAGGAGGAAATCTTTTCAAAACCACTGAATGAATTAAAATTCTTTGGTTTGTGACCATCAGAAGTATAAAACTAGCAGTACTTTTGTCTCAGATGTACTTTCTGTACTTTCTAGTGCTAATTAGGAAATTTCACCCTACAAATCAAAATGAAGCAACTGACAAATAATCCAAGTCGGAGGTGGAAAAAACTGCAGTTCTTAGAGTGTCCACTTGAGACAAGTTGTCACAGACGCTTGTGGTAAAATTCCCAACTAAACTGCATTCTTAAGCAATTTTACAGCTTTGTACAAAAATATTTTTGGTCTCTGTGGATAGTTTCCCCCTTCATAACAACTGTACTGCATTTGGACTTTGTTAAAGTTAACAGTCCAGCCTATTTGAATCATACTCTGGCGATATAGCTCTAGCACTCCTGCTAGGCTTCGCTCACAAATTTGAGTCACTGAACTGGACTTCTTGCCCGTGTTTGTGTTGCAGGTGCCTTTTGGACCATTTTGAATTACATATCATGACTAATACTACTATGTGTTCATTCCAGATCATTCAAGAAGTTTAGTGCTTCAGTTTTGAGGAGTACAACTGTAGTATTTTATATATCTGTTAACGCTAACTAGCAAGTACCCGTGTCTTAGCATTGCATCTCTAAAGTTTATAGATGCAGCTTTCTAAGGCCTCGGACAGTGAGTGACTGCTACAGGCTGCTGGCTGAGTCTAGGTGAAACTGGTTACAAAGAGCATGATGTGCCAAAAACCTCCTTGTGGTAGATTTGGTTGCAAACAGTTTGCCTTGGCCACCCTCAGGACACTAACCGTTTCTGGTTTGCGTAACACTATTCAGTTTAACTCTTGCTTGAAAATAGTTTCCTAGTGTTTGCGGACAATTTGGCATCTACCATGCAAACTGCAATAAGGGCAGTCTGCTAGTGACCGAGGTAAGTGCAAGGAGGTTTTTCACTGAAGTACCATAGCCCTCTCTGCGAGTCCCAGCGACCTTCAGAAACCATTCACCAACCAGTGACAGAATACACACTTCACTGGTTGCTAGGCAAACCGACCACTCTGTAGGCCTGTGTAAAAGGGGGTCTATTTTACCATGACACACTTGTTTTTTTTTGTCGTGACTGATCATTACCATATGGTGGTTAACCGGTCTCTAGTCCTGTGTGACTGGGGCCTAACCATGCTTGCTAGCTTGCTTTGCTGATAACTTCCACCCTTGATTAAAGTCCAGAAACGCATGGGTGACATCACAGTAGCCACGTCCAGCTTACATTAGCATTTAGCATTATTGAGAACATGTTAGAAATTAAATGAGTTACCCTAACGTAGATACAACAGCACAAAAAATCTGTTTTTCCCTTTCAGTGACACCCAAAGCAACAAAGTGTGTGTCAATAAACTTGCTGACGTAAACATATGTAAATATACATGAATTTCCATAGTTTAATACCTTTTTACTAATAAAAACTACACCACAGAAATTAATTTGACTCATTTAATTTGATGGAATACATCTATGTTTCAATTTATGATGCCACTCTCAAGAAAAGAAGAAAAAAAAAAGATCCTGAGAGTTCAACAGAGATGACGTCTGTTCGGAGCTGTTGTGTGTTGAGGTTTGGGAGCTAATCCTCACATATTAGCTCTCATGGGTCTGCTGGGCCTGGTTTAATGTGTGTGACGATAAATTGGCAGATACTCCAGGAAACGTGGGATCGGGAGGCTTAGTATGTGAAGCCCAGAAGAAGAGTAGGATAAATTTCAGTATTCGAGAAAAAGAGAGTCAAGGCTGTATCATCACATGCTTTGCAGCTCTGTGTTGTATCAACCAGTCTTAGGATGGTTTGGCAAGACGAATTCCACAGACAGGTCTAGAGAAGACAAAACCACAGCTGTCACATGCCAGCTGATCCACAAAACCACTCCTCAGTGTTAGGCCTCCTTCAAAGCCCCTAATAACACCTAGAAGTCACATGAAGT
This sequence comes from Neolamprologus brichardi, assembly GCF_056152115.1. Lineage (NCBI taxonomy): Eukaryota > Metazoa > Chordata > Actinopteri > Cichliformes > Cichlidae > Neolamprologus > Neolamprologus brichardi. Next base: position 20,402,192 of record NC_142104.1, on the reverse strand, counting down.
CGCAACAGAGTACATGCAGAACTGTATAGCTAGGGAAAGCTCCCAGTGGTGTATTTTTATCCTTTTAGCAGAATGTTCTCTGCTTGCTCCTTTAGCCCCACAAATGGTTTTCCCTCACTTCCTGTGCACAAGGGTCTCCAGCCACTGGGTCTCAGTCAAACAGCACAAACGATTTTACACTGAGAAATGGCCCCCTGATGGAAAACTCCATACATGTTCTTATTAAAACCACAAAAACATCCGAGTTTAATCAAGGCTGTCTGGAGAGCAAATGGAAGTGTGCAGGTGTCTACCATTACATATGCTCACTGATGTAAAAATCAGCTGGTCAGACTCATGTAATAGCCACATCTTTCTCCACTGAAACATTTCACATATTTACAGTGCGTCGATGAGTTGAATACCACATGGGAAAGTGTATGAGTTGCTAAGAGTGGTTTTGGCTTTGTACCAGCTCTGCAGAACATGCCAGAGAAAGCGTCTGAGAGCAACCGTGGACTAAATGAAACAAGCACGCTGCAGTACCTGCTGATTTGAAAATGCCTACAGCAACAGCAATAATTCTACCTGTCCGAGCGCTACAGTCACCACATTGATCATAATATTGCAGATCTGCAGCTGCAAAACATGTTGGCGAGCTCCACAGCTGCAGTTCACTTTCAGGCAATTTAGTGCAAAACCAAAAACACGACGCCTCATACGTGCTTTTTTAATATTTTTTTCAATCTTGTAGTTTTACTATAAGAGGACACAGGAACGGCTCTATGCAGAAACACAAACAGCCTGCTGCACCACAGAAAAGTGAGCTTGATTAATTCACCGTGGCTGTGAGAAAGGCTTTCAGCTATTGTTTTGTTTCCCTTCACAGTTCCCTCCTCTTTTCACTTTTTCCTCTAAAAGCCAGACTTCTCACATTTCATTAAATTCTTTTCTCTTCTTCGCTCCCCACTCAATTACTCTTACGCAGCTCTTTCAGACATACACTGATAAGTGTATAAAGTGATAAATCAAATTAAAATGATGCGAGTACAATTTGGAATTTGCCCTCATGTTTATTATCAGTGCATGGAGAGAAATTTGTGCCTGGTGTATCTAAAAACTGGCCATTAAAGCTTGCAGGTTTAATGTCATTTTTTCATTTGCACAAAAATGCATTGTTAGTTATTTTTAATTAAATATATTTATGTGCAGCTGCACAGAATCATATCACCATATTACTAATATCTGTAATCTAATATACAGCAGGAGTATTTCTCTGCTTATGTTTAGCAATAAATCCAGACATTTAATTTGGTAACCGTTCTCAGCTCTACCCTGAGGGCTGACAGTGACTGTTTACATAAGCCTGCAGGACTGACAAAATTCATTCAACATCTGCAGGTCACTTGAGTAAAGCAATTACAGAGCAGCACAGCTAATGCCGAGTGTCTGTGATTAGACATCCAACTAGTTTTTACAGGCATCAGAGGGTGAATGACTTTGTCTTTTCAGACTTTTCTAGAAATAGCAGCAAAGCTCTCGGTTCATTTTTACTAGACTTGATTGAACGCAGCTATTGCCTAAAATAGCTTTTGCTCTCGGTTCCTTCGTGTGTTGGGTATACATTTGAGGGGAAAGAAACATATATCACGGTCTGCTATGGATTATGTGCCAGAGACGGAGAGGGAGTAGCTCTTTTATCACATGAGTCATTAAAGCTGCACAGAGATCATGTTTTAAAATGAAATCAAAAGACAGGAGCACTGCATATACACATGCATAGAACCATAGACATTAAACATGGACTGGTTTGAGCAGTTCAAACATTAAGAGGTATCTGTCGAGAACGCTGCCTATTTAAACGTTGTGTATGTTATTTTTGTTTTGTGTACTTTTATGTCTCCTTTCTTTACATTTTAACTGACCTTCTGCTTCTCAGTTATTTAAATTTGGGAATAAATCTGAAGTGGGTATTATACTTAAGTTTATATTTCGGAGTTTTTAATAATTAGGTACAGTGTCATTTCTTAGTTTTTTGCATTCTTGTTTGAGTTAAATTTCACTTGCCTTATCCAGGCTTGATAACTGAGAGATCCTTTAGGCAGCTAAAAGATCTCAAAAAGCAATAAATCAGACAAAAGGGATTTCCAACGAATCACAGTGAGAGCCATTATCCACAAATGGAGAAAACTTGGAACAGAGATGAACCTTCCCAGGAGTGGCTGTCCTACTGAAGTTAGTCCAAGAACGCATTGACGAGTCATCCAGGAGGTCACAAAAGAACCAGAGGAACATCTAAAGAACTGCAGGCCTCACTTGCTTCAGTTAAGGTCAGAGTTCATGATTCAACAATAAGAAAGAGACTGGACAAAAATGGCATCTATGAGAGAGTTCCCAGGTGAAAACCACAGCTGACCGAAAAGAACACAAAGACTTGTCTCAAAAAAAAATCCTCTGGATCATCCTCGATGATCTTGAGTTGCATTACATCTGCTGTAAAACCAACAGCACTTCATAAAAAGATTATCATACCAACAGTCAAACATGGTGGTGGTAGTTTGATGGGGCCACTTTGCTGCTTCAGGACCTGGACGACTTTCCATTATTAATGGAACCATGAATTCTGCGCTCTACCAGAAAATCCTGAAGCAGAATGTCCGGCCATCAGTTTGTGTCTTGAAGCTCAAGCACACTCAGTTTATACAGAACAATAATCTAAAACACACCAGCAAGTTTACCTCTGAAAGGGTCCAAAAAAACTCAAAACAAAACCAACGAAGGTTTTGGAGTGGTCACTCCAAAACCTGGACTTTATTGGGATTTACATGCTTCGGTATGACCTTAAACAAGCCGTTCATGCTCAAAATCCCTCCAATGTGGCTGAATTACAACAATTGTGCAAAAAAAACGAGTGGGCCAAAATTTCTCCACAGCAGTGTGTAAAACTCATTGCCAGTTATTGCAATTGCTTGACTGCAGTTCTTGCTGCCAAAGGTGGCGCAACCAGTTAGTAGGGTAATTACTTTTACATATAGGGCCAGGTAGTTTTGGATAGCTTTTTTCCATTAATAAATTCAATCATCATTTAAAAACTGCATTTTGTATTTATCTGGTTATTGCTGACTAATATTAAACTTTGTCTAATGAACTGAAACATGTAAGTGTGAGAAACGTGCAAAAAGAAAAACAAGAAGAAATCTGGAAATTTAAACTTTAGATGGTGGTAAATAAAAATACACCTGGTCACCAAAGTTCAAATAACCCTGAGGGGACAAGAGCAGCTTCACAAAATTTCATGACAATCCACCTAAGAGTTGTCAAAAATTATAAATGTAAACTTGATGTTTGGAAATGTCTGAGGATCACCAGAAGGTATAAGACTCTATTCTCTGGAAACCATCAGTATGCTTTGTTTATCACTTGAGCTAGATATTACAAAGATCTATCAACATTGACTGCTATTTGCTAACATATCATAATAATACTCCGTCTCAAGTCACTTTGTGATTCCCACCCTATGACTCCTCGATGCTATCAGCTCCGCTAATGAGCAGCTCAGACAAATTTTCTCCGGGGACGCAGAGCGCGAGGTCACTTGTACGTAGGGAGTGAACGTGACATCGTAAGTCAAATGGTGACAGTTGAGCCACAGATCACAGAGGGCAGAGTTGCACACACAGGAAGTGCATTCCTTCCCCTCGCAGTCACTGCCCCCACTGATGTTTGTTTAAACTGGGCTCTGATACATGAAGAGATTACTTCTCCACTCAAATCTCCTCCCACTCCACCCTTGACTCCAATGCTCTTAAAGTACCCCTCTCTTTTGTGTAAGAAGAGGACACTGAGTCCGACCCGTTACATCTCTGATATCAAAACTCCACTGCTGCTTGACTTTTTCTTATACTTACCAAACATCAGACATCAGAGTGAAACTGTTACACATGCATCTGTCAGGCTTCAGTTGGCAAATCCACAGCATAACCCTGCTATTACGCGTCTCTGTGTTTAGAAGAGGGATTCCAATAGGCCGCATGAGACTAAGGCAGCCCTGAAATTTTCTAGATACAACAGATTGGACACTAAACAGCACTTATCCTGCAAGTTCCTCTTCAGAGTGAGTGCGATGTGTCATCGCACAGATTGGAACAAATTGAGAATTTAATTTAATATAGATTCACAGCTTACTGAGTGGTCACGCGGCTGATGTAAGTGATCTCTTGTTGTGCGCTGCACTCAGGAACGCAAGCTTCTTTCCAACTATCCTTAAACTACTTTTTGATTTGAGATGGCAAGGAGGCAAGGAAAACCAAGCCAGTCTGTCAGGGCCTCTTAAGCCAAACTTTTTTCCTTTCAGCTACTCCCCTTTAGGGGTCGCTACAGTGGATGATTTGTCCCTAGCATCCCTCTCTGTCACACCAACCATCTGCATGTCCTCCTTCATTACATCCATGAACCTCCTCTGTATTGTCCCTCTTACCCTTCTGCCTGGCAGCTCCATCCTTTTTCCAATATATCCACTATCCCTCCATGCACATGTCCATCTTGAGCCACATTAATAAATCTAACACAACTGGGGAAATAAGTATAAAAAAAAGATTTGAAACTAGACCATAAACTCAGGAGCACTTTTTGCTGAGGTCACGAAGCACAGGAGCTGACTTGTTTTTTCCCACAGATTTCAATGTACCCAGACGGCTGTTTGTTTAAGGCACTCTTTCTTTTATATGCAGCCTTTTGCAAAGGCACAGAGGGAAAATGCCTGTTATAGCCCACACTGAAAGAACACAAGTGTGTTCCCATTTCAGTTGCCAATATAATCACAGTATAAGTAAAACGTCTTTCAGCAGCTCCCTTATTTTTCATCAGAACTTTGTGTCTGGTCTCAAACCAGTATCATGTTTGTGTGCGTGAGGCAAACGTGTTAACCGCTACCCTAGAGAGATGCATCTATATAGAAAATGAAGAATGAAGTCTGAGTATTGAGGCTGAAGTCTGAAATTTTGGTGTTGTTTTTAAAACATTTCCAGGAGAATTTGAAACAAATTCTACTGGGAAAGAAACAAAATGTCTAAAATTACCTATCCAATGAGATATTTTTTATATACAAATATAAAGTATGCACAAATGGTTGCACAGGTCAACTTTGCAGACCAATTCTTTAACTCTAACACTTACCTGAGTTTATCAGCCACAAAGATGACTCTCCGCTCCAGCAGCAGTGAGGCAAAGACGCGAATCACCTGCCGCACGCTGAGACACTTGAACAGACTTTCAAAGTCCACGTGCTCCAGTCGGGAATCGGTGGGCCGCCTCAACTCAATGACCTGAGTGATCACAGAAAGCGTGAGTCTGATTTACTGAGTGCACTTTGCCAAAGTGTACTGAGCTAACGGTCGTAAACAAAAAGCAGTTGTGTTTTGTTGTGCCTGTGCCTGTAGCTCTGACCTCATTTCCTGCACCGGGAAGGAAGGTTTTTACTTTGATGATCTTCCCTGGAGCAGGAAAGGGGGACTCCATCAGACTCCTCATGAAGGGATAGACCAGAGCTGCTGAGATGCCTCTCCGTCTCTCTACCTCATCCAGGATCTGAAAAGAGGGTGTTGACAATTAATGGAAACATACTGTTGTGGCTTTAAGCGCTCATGGTTGTCTAGCTCTCATTTTCTGTTTTGAAAAATAGCAAAGGCATCTATTTCCATGCCTTTGTGTGAGGAAAATTCCACCCAGTGTGCCTGTCTGCCTGTTTTGGTCCGAGCTGCCTCCTGTCTGGAAAGTTGATTGGGGAATCGCTCATTTTGGAGGTCATATGATATCAACCCTGTTGCTCTCTCTTCACACACATACAGCTTCCTCTGAAATCAAACACTGACCTCCTTCTTTATCATGATACCTTTTTTTTTTAAAAATAAATCTAATTTACATTTGAAACATCGCAGGCATTCTCTTGCTCCCTTTGGGCATCTGCTAAGGGTGCTTAAATATCACAGGATCCAAAACTAGTTAAAGTTTGGCTCTAGTAAGTAAACACCAGTACAAATTAAAGGCACACACCCATACTGATAGTGTGTGAATACGTCATCAATATGGGGAAGTTATTCTACTTTTACTCAGTTACTGCAACTATATCTACATGCACCATATTCTTAAAACATTCAACAGTCTGGGTTGAAATAATAAAGGAATCAGACAAGGCTGAAAGAGTCACACAGAGTGACTGCTCTGTTCTGCGTTAGCACCAGTGAGAAAAAAGCAAGAGAAACAATTACTCTGGGAAATCAGAGGGTTACAAAAAAAAAAGGAAAAGAAGCTGAAACAAGCCTTACTGACAAACAGGCGTTCGGCACAAGGTCTGCTGAAAGTCATTTCCTTCAGCTGTGAGACAGGTTAACCACAGCCACAGCACGCATGCAGAAATTTGGCTTTTTGTGTGTGTGTGTGTTATGTGTGCATTTACTGTATGTGTGGCTAGAGGACAAGACTGAACTCACTGTAGAGAACAAGTCAAAACAGCCCAGCCTGCTGATGACACAGTACACCTCAGGAAGGCGAGGTCCTTTCCCAGTTGGCTGTAAGAGAAAAAGAATAAACTCTTTACCAGAAGAGACCCATTCAGAGATATCCTTAAAAAAAATAATAACTATAAATACACTTGAAGGAAGGGCTTAGCAAGGTAGCCCTACACCCAGTGCTGTCCAAAAGTCTGGAGTGACACCTTTTTTCTTTATATTTTACTTCCAAGGAAACACATTTTCTTGGAATTTTTTAAAGTGGTCTTGAGCAATATGGTAAATGGCCTGCATTTGTATAGCGCTTTTCTAGTCCTTAAGGACCCCAGAGCGCTTTACACTACATTCAGTCATTCACCCATTCACACACACATTCACACATAGTTCTCGAGGGTTTCTTGGCTGTTTTGAGCCCAGTCCTTGTACCTGATGATCCTCACAGGAATATTTGTTTTTGCTTGTTAAGACACTTAACACTGACCTATGAATCATTCATGCATAAACAAGGAACCTAAACTCAAGGGATGCACCAGTGTTGTGTCCTCACATCATAGAAAACAAAGAATCAACTTTAGACATTTTGTTACTTGCAGCCTGTCACAAAAACACAAAAACACATCATTTGTTCACATTTCTTTAGTTCATTCTATTAAAGAAAACGCCAAAAATAACTAAATTTAAAAAGCAGCCGTGGCTCTGTCATGGTTTTGGGCTGCACTTCAGCCAGCGGTGTTGCTGGAATTAATTACAAAAGTACAGAAAAGTACCATCAGATTTTAATCTGTCAAGCAATGATCCTAAACACGCTGCATACCTGGATAGAAAAACACACGACTGAACATAATCAGTCACGATTGGCCTCCCCTGAGTAAGAACCTCTACGTTATTGAAGAGTAATCCAACAAGGGGCGATTCAAGACTTCCAAACACTACTGTATATAATTACAAATACATAAAGGGACCATAAAACTACACGGATGATAACGTGAAGATAAGTTGCTTAAATGTTGTATGTGAAGTCTTTGACTCAATCTGTCATCTGAGGTGAAAGTCTTTCATGCGGATAAACATAGGTGGTTTATCTGCTCTGTCTGATCCTATCTGCTGTCCTCTGTGCGCTCAAATAGAAACACCGGGGGCACAGACACTTAAAAACACGGACACAAATGTACACAGGCCACACAGACGAATCCACTTGTCCATATTAGGAATACAATTTTCTCCTCTAGTTTCTCCTCTGCCTTTCCAAATGGATGATTAAATCAACTATGTGGAGCTTGATTCAAGTCCTCAGGAATGCTCGGCTGCTGCCAACTGCTGGACAGACAGCGGGGAGGAAACAAAGTTACTGGAGGAGAGCAGCTCACCTCTCTTCCCCATCTCCCTATCTGTCTCTGTCAACCGTCATTAAAATCTGCTTCCATCAAAAAGAATCTCAGATCAACAAAGCGGATCATGCATAAGAAAACACTTTGCTGATCTAAAATTTACCAAGAAATCTGTTAAACAGCACACACGCTCCTGGTAAGTGAGACCGCGCATGCTGCGTGCACGCTTTTTTTTTCTTTTGTTTTTAAAGGCAAACGGCAAACAAAAATCGCCAGCACATTAGCAGAATCCCACACAGTCATGCTCTCCACCCGCAAGCTAAATGGGAGGCTCAACGAAACACTTCAAAGCATTCGCCAGCCTAATTACGGAGAGGAAATGCTCCAGAATGACAATGTTTGGATTTTTCATGGTTTCTTTTTGTCTTGCCTCGCCCGAGAAACCGTTGTTAAATTCAATGAGTCAGTCCTAACTGGGTTTTTATCTTCAATTATTATATTTTACAACATTTTCATGGGCTTTTTATGACTGCGTTCTATCTTTTAAGGCAATATTTCTTCCCAAGTGTATTCAATTTAAAATGCAACAGAGCTACACATTTCATTAAACATATACTTATTCAATTACTGCATTTTGTAGCCACTGAAATCTCACCTGTGTAGTTTGGGTGTTTGTTGCTCTGCTAACACTATTTAAAGTATTTACTGGGCACATGCACGCACGCTGCTCAGCTGCTGTAACAGTAAGTGCGATAATCTTTGTCCGCATCTATTTTTTCAAGCGTTTCACACCCAGTTTAGTTTTTCATGTTTTATTTTTGACATTATTATTCTTAGCCATTTCTTTCCTTTTCGGACAAAGCACACGGTCACATCAGCAGCGCCACAGGAAAACTACACCGAGTGTTCAAATAAAAGCGTCTGTCACAACAAACAGGGGCTCAGCGGGGTGCGAACAGGGAGATGAACAGCGGCTTACCAGCAGGCGCCTGCAGTACCCAAACCTCCTGCTGCCGTCCTCCCCAGTCAGCATGAAGGAGAAGGTCTCGCTGAGGCCAAAAACAAATATATGCACATGAGGAGCAACGCAAAGACACAGAGTCGTGAACACAACGGCAGATACTTGTGATAAAACAGAGCATGATTGTATTGAGCCTGGCATGGTTATACATTCAAACGGTGCAGCAGGTGGAGTGCACAGATAAAAGGGTGGAGGTGTGTGAAAGATTTTCATCATTATTATATTGTTATTGATTAAATAAAGTACAGGATCATTTATTGTCAGTTATAATGTCCACTGTGGCTTTGTGTTTAGTAAAAATCCACCTTTTACAGAACGGAGCCAAATGGAAAACCTTTAACATGCATGAGACGTCATTTCAGAAGCTGAGCTATTCAGCAGAGGAAAAGCTAAACCTCGCCCTCTGAGGGTCGCCCTTAGAGGGCGAGGTGGATGTGAAATTTCTATAGTTTCTGTTTTTTCTGTTGCCCAACAGACAGGAAAGGAAAGGAATTTGACACTGTGTGGAAGACTGCTGGACGTACCTGCTGTACTCTGAGACCGGACTCCAGTCTTTGGCATCTGGGAAACAGAACTGGGGAATGGCTTTGAGCCTCTGTTCTGCCTCCCTCATCTGCTTGGTGGGCCTATCCAGCTGTGAGGTGAGGAGAGTATTCCAGTCAGCTCATCCTCCTTCACATAACTCTGTCATCCTTTATTAAAATCCCCCATGGATGACCTACAAATGACCAGACTAACTTTTCTCCTGTTCAAGGTTAAACTCCCTCATGTCCTCTCTAATTTAACTACACAGAGAGTGCTCTCTGGCCGTGTGAGATTAACTTCTCCCAGTGTACACGTCAGCTGAGAAGTAATTAGAAAAATATTCTTTCAGGGTTTTTCCTGTGGCGTGAATGGATCCTGGTTATTTTTAATTATAAACAGACCTACAGGGCTTTAATTTATAAGCTGTAATAACCCACACAACTTCAAAGAGCCTGCAGGGTCAAATGTGAAAAAAGTGTTTCAAGGCTCAAAATGGGGGGAAATTTTAGAAACCCTCTACACGATCTTTTAATAGTAAGAATAATATCATTGCAGTAACTGCTTTTATAAGTCACGTAATAATAACACTCAGGAGGTTCTGAACTATTTATGCTTTGGAAACCATTCAGTGGTGACATATCTATGCACAGTTTGTGATTTTTAAAAATCTAGTGACGTCGGTTAAGGAATTTTATGGCCACTGACACATTAGACTTGATTTTCTTTTACATTTTTTTGCTTGTTTGCTTTGTTTCAAAGCAATTTGCGCTTTCTGCATTCTTGCTACGCCCCAAGTAAAAGTTGTCAGAGGCGACCAGCAGCAGGACCGAGTTGCGGCTTTTACCTTGGGGAATTGGTAGGTGACCTCTGGGGAGTAGGAGTTCTTGGTGGGTTTCTTTTTCAGAGAAACAACCACAAAGTACTCAAAGAGTTCTCTCTCCTGCCACTCGATGAGCTGCAGCTCCAGCGTTCGATAGCTCGGGGCTCGTCGCAGGATGGACTGTAACTTTAATAACCTCTGGGTGTGAGCTGAGAAACGGAGCAAACATAATACACGCAAAATTGTCAGTTTTTTGTAGAGAATGAAATCTGAGGCTCCAGCAGGTCAGTCAATTAAACAGAAGGTATCTGAAAAATGTGCGCTCGCTAACCTTTGAACCTGTCGTCCGAGTCGCTCTCACTCTCACTGTTGTCGTCTGGAGACACACAGAGAAAAGGGTTTTTATGGGTCAGGGTGCTTCTTCACAAACATGTGTTTATGTCGCAAAAGGGACACAGAGGGAACGCTGCGTGGGTGGCTGAGATACAAATATTTACTCGCTTATCTGGCCAGAAGATGAAGGGGAATATAGAGAAGCAATACCTCTCAGAGATGCAGTCTCAACATTAGACATGGAAAGCTTCTTCAACCTCTTCTTCCCACGTTTAGTGCAGTAAATGGAGTTGATCCTCTGGACCAGCTGTAGACGGAGGAAGGAGGAAATTCTATCAGGAACTTAAGGTTTTGTTTCTCTTGAGCCTAAGTATAGGAAGCAGAGATGTGCATGGCCAAAGCTAACAGTGTGAAATACAGTACATGTGTGTTAAAGGGTGCAGACAAATACAACAGAAAGGCATTAAGGGGGGTTCTTGAGAAAAAGGCAAATTTAAACAGTGATTACACGCATCAAGGCGCTCTATCTTAAAAACATCTATTCCAAACTGTGGGATTACAAGTGATCCAGAGATCCACTGACTCTGACTGAAACCTGAGATGACCTGTGAAGCGGGAACACAGAGTGAACACGGTCGGAGCTCTGCGAGGACTTAGTGTAGGTGTTTTTGTACAATTTCGCAGTGTGTACCTTGGGGATCCTCCAGTGCCTGTGTGAGGGCAGGGTATCGGTTGTGCTACAGAGGCTATCATCCAGCAGGCCGCAAGGTGAAGATGATACACCAATCTGGGGGAGAAGCAGCATTTCGTCGTGGCTGTAGCGTTTGGTCAGCTGCGACATCCGATGGCTTTTCCTGTCGCTCGGAGCAGGCAAGTGAAGGGACTGACTGCTGGGTTTGGAAGGCAGCTAGTTACAGAGAAAAGAAAGCAGCAGGTTTGGTACCTTTCATTCACTTGTAATAACACTTAGCTTTAAGCAATATCTTTATATCTCAGTTACATTGCGCAGTGATCTGCCTTCCTAGTTTTTCATTTCCTGTCATGAAGAGATGTCCAACATAAGGCCCGGGGGCCAGAATTGGCCTCTAATATGGCCTGCTCGACAGCTTTGGAAAGAGCCTGAATTTTGGACTTCAATGACAGAAATTTCCATTTTTTCATAGAAATCTGTTATTTTAATGGTGGTTTCAGAGTACAAAGGGGGAAAAGGACATATTCTGTCAATTAACAAGAATTTCTGTTTTATTTTATTTTATGTTTAATAATTACAGGACAGTCTGTGCAATGAGCTACAAGAACATTTTCAGTCATTGTAACAGTGTTTTCTTACAATTTGAACCCAGTGTGGTGCTGACTAATTTTTTTTTCATTCACTATAACAACGTTTCTTTATTATGTAGAAAAACTGACAAGTAATTCAATTCAGTTTTATTTATATAACACCAAATCACAACAACAGTTCCCTTAAGGCACTTTATATTTTAAGTTGAAGACCCTACAATAAGATAACAATAACATTTATTTTTTAAATTACACTTATTTTTCTTTTATTAAAATATACCAGGAATTAAATGTGTAGATTAATAGCTTTGCACAGACAGAAAGGTCAGTTTCACTGGTCCGTATGTGGGCCACGATGCTTTAATGTGTTAGTGTCAATGCAAACAAAACATTAAAGCATTTAAGCAGGAGAATCCGATTTATTGTGAAGCAGTCACAGGGAGTGGTATTCAAAAGAACAACTCAAAAAAGCATGCCCATCTTCAAAGCAGGGGTTTTCCTGTACATGTGATAACTTGAAACGTTTGTCATCTTCTCAGCGCTACTCTGGAAATGACTGACTTCTCTGATGGACTTCTCTATCAAAAGTAGCGGTTAAAACAGTGTTTACAGCAGTGTTAAACAATGCTTGTTGTTACCACATGTACCCCTTTTGTCCCTTCTACTTTACATAGTGTGAGGCATGTGCCTGGCAATGAAGTGAGCAGACTAAATCAGCAGATGGCCCTTTCTGTAAACATCGCAAGGTCTAAACACGTCAAGCTGTTTCCTGGAGTGACTCAAATGAGGTGTGAGATTCTTTAAAAGACGTTATCCAGGTTTCATCTGTGACACCCCAAAAGGGTTACCTGAGGCGGAGAGTTCAGCTTCCTGTCCATGACGGACCAAGAGCGGTTGTTCTCCAACAGACGAGACGTACGGCCCAAACTCCGCCGCTTCAGGTCGACGTCCTCATATGGATTCTCCTTCTCTGTGGGAATAAAGTGACTGTTCACGATAGAAGTACAGCTGGCAACAGTTTGTCTAAGCAGGCCGATTCTGAGAGAGGACAGATGAGGCAGAGGGGTCAAAGAGGGTAAATAGAAGGCGATTAAAGGTGTCAGAGGTCCAAGAAAGCCTCCCTAGGTTATTTCAAAAAGGGATGAGTGATGAAAGGTAAGTCAAAGGACATTCACAGCCGACTCAAGTTAATTCCCAACTGAGTCACTGTCCAGATATGCAAACTGTAGTGAGAGAGCAAAAGAAGAGTACATCATGAGTTCCACAAAGACCTTTCCAATAACCACTAGTTCTTTCAGGTATACATCCACTAAGTATATCATTTTATGTTTGTTTTTTGCATAAGACAATCTAATAAGGCATCTGACAAACAAGAGTTCGGGTCTCATTTGGCAAATTATTTTAGGCCTGCAATAAGCATAGATTTTGCTACCGCTCCATAGCTGTACTTCAGTCACTAAATGATGGCAGGAAAGCAAAGAGCATGAACATTACAGAGCATAGCATGGCTCTCGTTGATGTCACCTGGCAGGGGACCAACTTCAATAAAGACAGAACTTGTGTAACACCACAGTCCGTGTCTATTCAGACATGTGCTCTGAGAATAGCTTTTTGGCAGGGTCTGAAAAAGGTTGTGAGAAAGAGAAGAAACCACGGCGAAGAACAAAAAACAGAGCCAGATGGCGTCGAAATGCATGAAGGGAACTTTTAAAAGAAAGAAAATCAGTGTTATCTGGCAACAGAAGTGCATCTGGTAGCTGTGTTTTAAAGGAAAACCCGATGAACCCTCCAACAATGAGAGTTTTTTAAGCACCTAACTTAAAAAAAATGCTTCCATAGCTTTGTTAATGATTTAACCTGTACACACACATACACACACACACATTCATGCACAGACAATGTACACTGGATGGGGAGCTTCGGGGCGTTATGTTGTGTCACGCAGTCAATTAGTTGAGTGGAGTTATTTTTATGTGCATCATTAAAGCTGCGGGGCAGAATCAGAGGGCTCAGTCTGACCCCACATTGTGCCGCTGCGCCATTAAACCGAAGCTATACTGTAATGAGAGCCTGCTGGGAAAATCACATGTCTCTATAGCTGCTCATGCACTGGAGGGTACTAATCTGCTCCTCTGATTACAAACATCAGGATCTCTCCCTAACACACTCCCAGACACGCAGCATTACATAGGGAGGGGACACACCTCAGCTGCACACTGTGATTGTACATTTCTGCGTACGCACAATGGACGCTCTGGGCAGGGCGAGGCTCAGAACAAACTACACCAACAATGTCAGGATCAGTTTACCCTCTAAAGTGGCGACCTTGTACCAATGCTCAACCACTGAAACAAAACTACATCAGGGGTGGACGCTATAGAAGAACCTCTGGCAGGACCGCAAACCGTACAGCGCCTCCGTCATGAAGACAGTCTCTCCCGTGACCACGCCGGCGACGTTTTGTGGCAGAATGTACAGTATTTCAGGCACCATAACAAAATTACAGCTTGCTTTATGTGTCTAAGGTGCATCTGTTTAATCGCTCGTTACACGTAGCAGACAGTCGCCCAGATTCATTCGCAGTGGGGTAAGAGCAGACAGCTGAATCATCGTGTCAGTGGCGCAAAGGGTGTGATTCATCAGCTTGTAAACAGATCAATCACCAGCACACCATTTATCAGCTACGCTAGTTAAAAGCACTTACACGGTTCCCTGATGTCACAATATATCATGCAACCGTAGTAACACTGTAGCGCAGGTCAAAAAAGGCCAGCGATCTTAAGATAAACACCTAACATCAAGCACAAGTGCCAACTGACAACAAGTGAGTGGGCGTCCTTCCAAGAAAGTCAAAGAAGTCAAAGTTCTCATGGGAAAGAAAAACATTTATTTTTTTCATTTTTTTCATTTCTTGCATAGTCAGTGTTCATGTATTTTCATACGACATGAAAAAGAGACCTCACATCTGGGAAACATCGCAGTACTTTGTTTTATAGGGTCTTTTTTCTAGCCAGCGTTACCAGGGCACTTCCTCAGGTTAAGAGGAACTTTGAGTGATGCAGGTATACTGTAATTGGCTAAAAATCTGAATGTAGCTATTTAGAGAGCAACTCTTAAAGATGAGATGGAGTCCAGACTTTAATAAAGGGAAATAAGATGCAATCTTGATTAAATATAAAACTCTGCACTCACAGTTCCCTTCGGTTTGCTAGTGGGCATCCACCCCATGCAGCAATGTGGGGAGAAAATGAAGATGCTGACCACAACAAGAGGTGACGCTGAACTACCAACCACTGGCCTGCATTACATCAGTCTCAAGAGTTTGTTGAGGGGCGAATGCAATCAGAATAAAGGCTTGGAAGGAATTTGGAACACAGGGACATCCCCAGTGGGTACTTACCCACAGGTACTCCCCAGAAATTGTTTCATCTTAAAGCAGCTCTAATGTCAACTTTCTTTGCATTTGATTTTTATAATTACAAATTGCAAAGAGAAAAACGTGTCAAGAGCAAATATGAAACACATTATGGGAGACCTAGACTATATATATATATATATATATAATCTAAACATCAGCAAAAGGGTTTTTTTTCTGTTTCTTTCCGTACACGCTTACTTGTTGAGTTCAGAGAATATACGGGAGGTTGTTGTTCTTTGTAAAAGATGGCTGTACCATGTAATAAGATACACAAAAACCCTCATTTCCTACCAGCGTGGCTGCTTCTCAAATGAAACTTTAGTTTGAAAGCTTTTGTTTGAGCACTTCAACTGGAAGACAACATCTCTGTCGAGAACAGGCAAAGATCGGGAAAAGTGCGTCTCCAACCCGCAAACTCTCACCCTCACAGTGCCGGATGAACAATGGGAGCTTTGTTGCGAGTCACATGAAAATCCGTCATGCCTTGACGCTCTATCTCAGACCGCTGCACATCCTCAGCCAAAAAGAAAAAAAAGAAAAAAAACAGAAGGAGAAAGAGAAGAAGAAGTGCACTGACTGGGAAAAAATGGTTATGCTTGTATATTTAAAAAATCCCACCCTTATTTAGTCATCACTGAGCGTTTATAATAAAAATATTGCAGAGTGTGTAAACTGTTTGGGGATTTTTTTGTTTGGTTGGGTTTTTTGGTTTTTTTTGCACAAGTTTCATCATGAGCTTGCACATCGCACTGACACATTTTCACTGCATTAAATATGCACTGAGGGAGTTGGCAGCTGAACTGGGCAAAGGGCCTGGGGTCATTTGCTAGTGGAAAGGAATTTTGGCTCCTCGACGCGTCCAGCATTTCAAACACAAATTATCTCAGACAACAAACCAATGATTTGACTTCTCTCCGGCGAGAAACGCTTCATGAAAATGTAAGAAAATGATGCTTAGCAAATCTGTGACCACACAAAAAAATCCATCCTTACTCTAACATTTGGTGAACTACACTTACTGATTACTGATTACATCTATCTGCATCAATAAAGGCATTTCACTGTGGGAGTTCCCACTGCCACTGCTGATGCCGGATAGCAGAGTGAAAATGCAGATACCCAGTTGATCACTACAATAAAATCCAACCCATGCAGCCACATGTTATCCATTAATCTTATTTTCAGGCTCAGTGCTCACTGACTGCTCCCACAGTGGGATTTTTTTTCCACACCCCACACATTTCTACATGAAGCAAAAGTGCAGGGGGGAGGGGGGGGGGGGGGGCACCACGCAATCTTATTACAACTTCAAGAGTCACTAAAACATCCGACTTTGTCTGCCAAGGCTTCTGTTACAATCAGACTAATGATATGCATTCAACACCCACTTTATTAGGTACACCTTGCCAGTACGGGTTTGGAGCCTCTTTCACCTTCAGACCTGCCTTAATTCTTCATGTGATAGAGTCAAAAAGGTGCTGGAAACATTTCTCTGAGATTTTATTCCATATTCACATGACAGTATCACACATTTGCGGCAAATTTGTCAGCCACACATGAATTTCCCGTTCCACCCCATCCCAAAGGTGCTCTTTTCGACTGAGATCTGGTGAGTGTGAGGGGAATTTGAGTACGGTGAACTCATTTTCACATTCAAGAAACCAGATTGAGGGGATCTGAGTTTTCTGACATGGTGAGTTATCCTGCTGGAAGCAACCACGGTCAGCAACAATACTCCAGTAGACTGTCTTGCTCTGTTGATACTAAGGCTATGTTCACACTGCAGCCGAAAGCGTATCAAATCCGATTTTTTTGACGCCGTGTGACCCATATCCGATCATGCTATGACAGTGTGAACGGCACAAATCCGATCTGGGTCACGTTCGTATGTGGTACTGAATCTGATAAATATCTGATGTTTTGCAGCGACTGCTGTTTGAACGGTCGTGTCGCATTAAATCCATCTTTTACGTCACTGACACAAGACAGACGCCAATTATCAGCGCCGGAGAAGACATCACGAACGCTTCCTGGCAATCCAGTGTAGATGTTAGTGAAAGTGTTGGGAAGACAACGTGAACATTTTATTTGTACTGTATAATCTGCAGATTCTGACAGAAATCTGCAACTATCCTTTGAAGCACCGCTCCTCTAAAACAGCAATAGGGATAATTATTAGGTTATTTACATTATTATGTAAATAACAAAATAACTTTAAGCAAAAATTGGGGAAACGTAAAGTCCGCAGTCTTTATATTAAGGGCCATCAGTCAAACAATATTGTTTGCTCTGGGTCTAAACAGAGCGCGTTGTGTGTGACGTCTTCTTTTGCGCATGCGGGCCGCTTTGAACGTTCACACTAGAGCGCGTTTGCTGTCGCATTTTATTTGTAGTGTGAACAAGCAGACAAAAAAATCGGATTTGATCAAAAAATCGGAATTGAGCATTAAGACCTGCAGTGTGAACGTAGCCTAAGAGGTCCAAAGTGTTCCAAGAAAATATCCCCCACACATTACATCACCAGAAGCAGCCTGAATTGATCCAAGGCAGGGTGGATCCATGCTTTCATGTTGTTTATGCCAAATTGTGAGCCTACCATCTGAATGCAGCAGCAGACATTTAGAGTCATTATACCAGGAACCATTTTTCCACTTTTCTATTGCCCAATTTTAGTGAGCCTGTGCCAACTGTATCCTTAGTTTCCTGTTATTAGCTGACAGGAGTGGTTCCCAGCCTGGTCTTCTGCTGCTGTAGCCCATCTGCTTCAAGGTTCAATGTGCTGTGTATTCAGAGATGCTGTTATATATAAATTTCTGTTAGCGTCCTGTCAAATTAAAACAGTCTGGACAAAAATCTTCTCTGATTTTTGGCATCAAGAAGGCATTTTCACACAGAGAACTGCTGCTCACTGATATTTTTGTCTTTTTCGGACCACTCTCTGTAAATCATAGAGATGGTTGTGTGGGAAAATCCCAGTAGGTCAGCAGTTTGTAAAAAACTCAGACCAGCCCGTCTGGCACCGGCAACCGCGCCTCGTTCAGAGTCACTTAAATCACCTTTTATCTCCATTCTGATGCTCAATTTGAAGTTGAGCAGATTGTCTTGGCTATGTCTACAGATCTAAATGCACCGAGTTGCTCTCACGTGATTGGCTGATTAGATATCCGCGTAAATGAGCAGTTAAGCAGGTGTACCTAATAAAGTGGCCAACAAGTGTAACTAGTGGAACTAAAACTTTTTCACATGATTTGGGTGTCCTTGCCTTTGATTTCCTTTATAGTACCTGTATCATTATATGTTTGGAGCAAACCGATTTTGTCTCAACATAAGTTCAAAATATAAAAATATTCAGTTTACTATCACAGAAGAATAGAAAACATGAAAAATAAATGCAAATTCAAGACGCAAGAACCAGAAAAATGTTGTATGTCTTACTTTGAAAGGTGACTTATACAGTAATACAAATTACAGATCAACGATCTGAAGATCAGTTAATGTTTACATCTTGTCTTGTTTACAGTGTACTGAGCCAGTGTGCTTACCTACTATGTCCTCATAGGCATTCTCCTCTAAAGTGCTTTTGGAATTGGGTCGGCTCCGTGCGTCTGTGGTCAGTGCGCCATTCTCCGTGGGCGAGGACGGATATGAAGACGGCAAGCTGGCAGCATCCTCCGACTCACACGACTCTCTAGAAGAAGATAAACAATTTGAAACAGACCAAGGTGCTGAGGACAAGTCAACACGAGCCAGTGTCTTACTCAGAGCATGTCAACACGTGATAGAGGACAGAAAAAGTGCAGGTCGTATTAAAATATAATCCAGACACCCTACTTCTAAAATGCACTACTTGTCATCTGGAAGAACAGAAACAGGTGGAAACACTCCTAGTGCTGATAAGCGCATTAAAGTCAACGCTTGTCCTTTAAAAAAAACCCTAAATCAGAAGAATTAATGTTGAAATAAAAGGATCATGCTCCGATCACCGAAAAATTCTAGATAAGTCCAAAGTAAACATGCAGATATCTTACTATTCCTGCGTGTTGTCTGCACAGTGTAAAGCACATGCTACATGTCGAGGCACTGCACAAACTGTTAGCGGAGCTACATCGGCGCAGGGATCTACAGTACGGTCAAGTCGCGCCATCGACAGCTTGTGGCTATAAGTCTGAAATTGCTTGAACCACAGGAATGTTAAACACAGAGTCACAGGGATGAACGTTTAAGGATTTCATGCCCGTTTCACACACGGGGATGATCTGGACAGGCCCCATGCTCACAAAAAACAACTGAGGACTTCTGATAAAGAGAATTATGAAAGAGTTATAGGAGCAGACCTTTTTTATGGGCCTGCATAAATTTCTGGATAGGATCTGGCATTTCAAATCCTCTGTCAAAGTATTATTTTTCAGTGGCAACCTTGCTGATTCAAGAGCTAAAACAAACTCAGGACGTGCAGCAACCTTGCAAACGGACACACTGATGAGAAGCCTGTTGAGCTTCATCATCAGTGAAGCAATTAGCCATAATGAACAAGCCTAATTTCTCACAAGGCAGTCAAACATGTTTGATGAGTTATCCTCTTAAAGGAGATGAAGCCAGAAACTAGGTCCAATGCCAAATTATAACATAACACAGAAGTTTGTCATTCAAACTGTCAAGTTTGCAGAGTTTATTAATGTACAAAGACTGGGAATGGTAAATGTGCAGTTAATTCAAAATCTGTAAACTACCTGTATAGCTCCAAGATGCTTTTTAAAATATTTTTGGGGATGTTACATGTGGTATGCATGTAGTTGGAATATGCAAGATCCACAAAATATTACGTTTTTATTACACTGTAAGTGCATGCCAGGTTTCATACTTTCTCCCTAGCCCTTCAAAAACTTCCTGCTTTAAAGTGGTTCGTCCTGTTCACTCAAAACTCCAGACTGTAATAATAAAGCATCGTATTGTGTGGTAATGTAATATAAGTTTCCTGTGCTTATACTTGTGTGACTACAGACACAAAAGCAGGCATTTGATTTTTGCCTCACCTGTCCTGGATTCTGATGGGGGCACTTCCTTCGGTCTTTGCCGTTCGTGTCGTGCTGGGTGCAGGGGTCGAGGGCAGCGGCGGCGGAGACTCAGAGGCTCTGTCTGGAGGTAGTCCATTGGTCGACGATGCACCCTTCTGGTCTCGATTGGCGTCGTATTCAAAAGTGCGTTTGGGTTTAGGTAAGGGGTTGACTGGTGTGCTAACAGAGTTCTTTTGGCTCGGTGGTTCTGGGCTCTCGGACCTGGCTGAGCTCACACTAAACCTTTGTCTGAGTTTAGAGAGCTTGTCGGGCACCAAAGCGGTGTCCGGTTCAGTGTTCACTGAACAAATGCTGCTGCGCTTACTGGTACATGTGCTGTCCAGGTCGTCCCCTATCACAAAGGACTTTTGTCTCGTCTTATCCGGCGCGTAGCAGTTACTCAGGTAACGTGGAGGGGGTGGGCTGGGATTCTCCTTCAGGGCTTGCTCGATCTTTTGTATCCTGTTGAGGACTGCTGACGTCTCTTTGCGAGTAGACAGGGAGCGCACAAACGGTCCCGTAGAGTCTGTCTTGCCGATCCTTTTCTGGAAACGTCCGTTTTTGTCTGGAAATCCTTCCTCCTCCTCCGTCTCTGTGAAGGAGCATTCAGAGAATGCCGTGCTCATCCTGCGAACCCCCTTAAAGTCAAAAGTCTTCTCGCTGCAGGGAGAAGACAGCAGGCTCGGGCAGCCCTCGCTACTCCCTATGCGCTCCCCTCCTCTTTTGTCCAGACACAAGCTCATCCTAGGCAGAGACACCCTTCTGCACTCCCATTCTGAGATCTTCTTGCGGATTGTGGCAGGGGGGACACCTGTTGCTGAAGAGGTGAGAGAGAGGGCGCGCTTGTGGCCTTGGTAAGAGGAAGGTCCCAGTGAGAGCGTGCTCCAGCTCAGTGTCCTACCATTAAGTCCATCTCCTGGAGCGAGATCCCCTTGTTTCTCCTTCTGCTCCTGTGCGCCCTGACTTTCCTGACAGGACTTGGTTTGAGCTGGAGGCTTGTAGATGGAAAGCCTGTTCTCCAGGCAGCTGATGCTCTTTGACTTGGTTAGACGGCCCTGGCAGTCAGGCTCACTTGTGAGAGATGCACCGCTGCACAGGCTAGCTGTCTTGTTATTCCATCCACCACGTAGCAGAAACCTGCCGTCAGTTCTGACGTACCTGCTCTGCTTGCCAGAGTTCTCACTGTCGCTGAGGAGCGGCTGCTGGCTCTGCCGCTGGCTGGCAGAGAGAGCAGGACACGGTGATGTAGACTGGCACCTGAAACAAGGCGGAGAGAGGTGTGAAGAAAATTTACATTTAAAAAATACTTCAGACTGACAGATGGTAACAAACCAGTGTCATAAAAGGTGCCAACAAGTCCGCGTGCAAATGTGGACCAGATGGGAGAAAACTGTAAAGAATCAGCCGAAAGATTTGAAATTATTTCCGAGATCAAAGACAGCATGAAAACCTGAGCCACGTATTTAGAATAACCACAGGAAAGTATTCTGTCTCTGGCAGCGCGGGATTCAAATACAGGCCAAAGGAAATACAGACTACATTAAAATGCCACTGCGGATTTTTCCACATAATCAAAAAAACCTGAGGCGAATCAGTTTGGACCTCACACAGAAAGGAGCATGCCAAGCGAGATTTATCTTACCTGTGAAAGTCTTGCTGCTCTTCTCTGGTGCGCAAAGCTTTTGCTGATCCTTGCAGCTAAGTGGTACTAGGTGCTACTGTGTTCTCGCACTTACTGCAGACTCTGCAACCGTTTACCTCACACACACTATCACACACACACACACACACACACACCTTTTCTCACGGTGCTCACCCGCTTTAAGATTTCCACAGAGTGCCAAATTTTCCACTTAACTTCAGGTTAACCTACTACTCATAGCACATCAGGAGCTTTGTCATGAGCTGAAAGGTGACTAACTCTTGTGAAAGTGAAGTGTTGGGAAGATCTGATGTCATAGCCATGGTTAGAATAACAAGAGCTATGGGAGGAGGAAGCTGAGGGCTGTGGACTATGATCCAACAATGCAGGTTGGGACAGATCCGACTTCACGCCTATCTGCCCATCCCTGGTTTCACTCTTCCTGCTCCAGGGTGGAGAAACTTATACAAAAGCTGGGGGCTTGGTTGCTGAAGCCATGGAGGATGCATCTCATCTTACTTGCTTTGAAGGTGTACTGTATGAGAAATGAAGACATGACCTCACATCTGCAGAGTTTTAATGGTAGTTTCCAGTGTTACTCTGGAGTAAACTGAATGATTAATAACACTAACACTATTTTCATCATAAGGCTGAAATGTCAGTGGAGACAAAGCAAATACGACCAAATATGATTCTATAGTTCTTAAAAAGCAGGATCCCACTGACATCTGGTCCTTCACAATTTACAGTAATTCTCATGTTTTAATATATGAGGATGAGCAGCCCCTATTCAACTTAATTTAATTCAATTCCATTTTGTTTACAGCGCCAAATCACAAAAACAGACCCTGTAGACCCTACGATAATACATACAGAGAAAAACCCCAATGAGCAAGCACACTGGCAACAGTGGGAAGGAAAAACTCCCTTTAAACAGGAAGAAACCTCCAGCAGAACCAGGCTCAGGGAGGGGCGGCCATATGCCGCGACCGGTTGAGGTGAGAGAAGGAAGCCAGGATAAAAGACATGCTGTGGAAGAGTCCACAGATTAATAACAAATGTGATTCAATGCAGAGAGGTCTATTAACACATACTGGGTGGGAAGGGTGAATGAAGAAGAAATACTTAATGCATCATGGGAATCCCCCAGCAGCCTACACCTATTGCAGCATAACTATGGGAGGATTCAAGGTCACCTGGTCCAGCCCTAACTATATGCTTTAGCAAAAAGGAAAGTTTGAAGCCTAATCTTAAAAGTAGAGATAGTGTCTGTCTCCCAAATCCAAACTTAAAGCTGGTTCCACAGAAGAGGGGCCTGAAAACGGAAGGCTCTGCCTCCCATTCTACTTTTAAATACTCTAGGAACAACAAGTAGGCCTGCAGTGCGAGAGCGAAGTGCTCTAATAGGGTGATATGGTACTACAAGGTCATTAAGATAAGATGGGGTTTAAGACCTTGTATGTGAGGAGCAGGATTTTGAGTTCACTTCTGGATTTAACAGGAAGCCAATGAAGGGAGTTTTTAGGACACCCTGATAATAATGAATTACAGTAGTCCAGCCTAGAAGTAATAAATACATTTTCAGCGTCACTCTGAGACAGGACATTTAAAATTTTAGAGATACTGCGCAAAAAGAAGAAAGCAGTCCTACATATTTGTTTAATATGTGCAATGAAGGACATGTGCTGGTCAAAAATGACTCCAAGGTTCCTCACAGCGTTACTGGAGGCCAAGGTAATGCCATCCAGAGTAAGCTCTGGTTAAAAATTGCATTTCCAAGATTTTTAGGGCTGAGTACAGAAACCTCAGTTTTATCTGAATTTAGAAGCAGAAAATTAGAGGTCATCCAGGTCTTTATGTCTTTAAGACATTCCTGCAGTTCCTGCAATTGGTGTGTATTATCTGGCTTCATGGATAGATAAAGGCTGGTGTCATCTGCATGGCAGTGAAAATGTATGTATGCTATGCCTGCGATGATACTATCTAAGGGAAACTACCTATATTAGGTGGTTTCCGAAAAAACTGCAGTAGTAATGCAAAAACAAAGTGAGGTTTATGGCTAGTGTAATCTGCAATGGCTGCAATGTTTAAAAAGAATTTCAACTTTCTTTGAAAAAAACTGTCCTTGTTATTCTTATTATTCCATTTTCTACAGTGCGGGGGACAACTGCTGCAACACTGAGGGGATCAAATTTTTAGATTTTTATTAAAGGATCAATATAACAGGGCTATAACATGACATGGTGCAGTTTTACTTTTTGGGGGGCGCTGTCCAAAAATGATCCGGACCTTCTAGGAACTTTTAAAGCGCTCTTGAGTGATAGTTCTCCAGGCTTTCTTGAGGTCTTTTTAATTTTTTCTGTGGACATTGGTTACTTTTTTCCAGTCCTTGTACCTAACAACTTTCAGAAGAATTCTTTTATTTTGTTAAGCTACTTAACACTGACCTGTGAATCCTTCAAGTATAAAGAACGCACCTAACTCAAGAATGTTATGACTACACCTAAGAGAAAACTTAGTAAAGAACCAATTTTATATTGTGTCTTCAGGCACATTGTTACAAGCAGCCTGTCACAAAAACACATCATTTGTTCCCATTTCTTTAGTTGAGTCAACAAAAAATACCAACAGTTTGACAAATATAAAATAGTATTTATACACCAACAAGGGGATTCCCAGAGAGCGTTTAGCCACGAACTTGCATTTCTCAGCATGCTGTGTATTTTCCTAAAAAAAATTGAGGAAACTTGGCAACTGGAGGACAAAAGAAGCAGCAGTCCTAAAAAGCAACAACAGATGAACAGTATCTCAAAGTCATGTGCTGAAGAAATAAGGAAAAAATCCATCAAAGGCCTAACACAGGACCTGAGCGATACATCTGGCCCTTCAGTTGATTCATCTACTGTTCAGCAAAGCCTCATCAGAAATGGTCTCAGTGGAGGGATGGCCGTCAATTAAAGAATTCTTAATGAAGGTAAACAGCAAGAAAAGACTGAGGTATGCCATACACAAGAGCTGGACTGAAAACAAGAGGCAACAAGTCTTACAGGTTGGGGATCTTCTCAAAATTGACTGAATAATAATGAATGCAAAAAAGTACCATCAGATTTTGAGCCACCAAATGGAAGCATCTGTCTGGCAAAGGATCCATTTTTCAGCATGACAATGAACCCAAACCCACTGCCGGTGTAGTATAAGAATATCTGGATAAATTGGCCTCCCCAGAGCCCAGACCTCTACATTAATGAAGCAATGTGGAGTCATCTTGACAGAGAACAGAAAAACTGCAGGCAAAATACAAAGATGAGCTTTAAATGTCCTTCAAGAAGCCTGGAGAACTATTCCTGAAGACAACTGAAAGAAATTACAAGAAACCTTGCCTAAAAAAGGTCTGGCTATGTTGAAGAATAAAGGTTATCATACCAAACACTGACTTTCAAGATTGTTGGAAATATAAGACCTCTGTTTTTGTCATATATATTGTATTCCCATGTATGCTTGCACATTTGTGCACCTATTATGTCTGCACCTATTTCCCAAACCAAAAAAAAGCCAAATAGACCCCATGGTTTCATGAATACAATGCTTTTAAAGCACTGATGTTAATCAGCAGTCAGCATGTGTTGCGATGTTTCAGTGGGGAGCTGTTGAAAAGAACTTGTCTGGGAAATTAAATTCCTACTGCTTTCCTGGCAAAACGCCGATCATAAATTCTGCCAAGGACTATGTCTGCCACAGGAACCTAGTGAGGGAACAGCATCTCTGAAGCTAAGTATCAACTGGAATGTTTTAGTAGCAACCAGACCAAACACTCAACAATGCAATCCTAATACCACTAGCAGTGCAGTTTGTTGAGTTAATCATGACACTATTAATTTTCTCCCTGGGGTTTTACTTTGGGAAAGATTAGTGCTGTGTTTCCATGCCTAACAATGATTCCACAATGTGACAGTAAACAAGCAAAAACAAGATGATCTGGGAGAAAACACTCACGCTGGCTTCATGCTGGGCTTTCAGAACATCTTAAAGAGAGAACACAGCATAATTGTGCACACACTGCTGTGTCTTCACTCTGACATGTCTGAACTGATTTTCACCCCTCATCCAAGAGGCTCTTTCAGTTCTAACACGAAAAGGTGGAGAGTCCCAGGTATTTAAACCCTAGTGGAGATAGTCCAGGGAGGTGCTTGTTGACCCATTATTCAATTCAATTCAATTCAATTCAATTTTATTTATATAGCGCCAAATCACAACATCACATAGATACAGAGAAAAACCCAACAATCATATGCGCATCGTATGCACAGCTCTCTTAAGGTCCCACAGCATTTCATTCAGGCTGAGATCATTGTAACCCTTGATTTTATTCTTTTTCAGCCATTCTATTGTCAATTTGCTGCTGTGTTTGGGATCCTTGGCTTCACGTTTAACTCTAGAATACTTTGGTATGCACAGGAGTTCATGGACGACTCAGTGACTGCAAGGTGCCCAGGTCCTGTCGCTGCAGAATGAGCCAAAA
The DNA here is from genome assembly GCF_056152115.1 of Neolamprologus brichardi. Classification (NCBI taxonomy): domain Eukaryota; kingdom Metazoa; phylum Chordata; class Actinopteri; order Cichliformes; family Cichlidae; genus Neolamprologus; species Neolamprologus brichardi. The sequence continues at coordinate 20,375,766 of NC_142104.1, read as the reverse complement.
TCATCACCAATCCCCCACCGCGCTTTGTTTGGATTTCACCAAACATGGAGCTGTGTGTTATAGCTAAACATCTCTACTTTGGTCTTTTCTGATCAAAGCACAATGTTCCAGAGATTGTGGTATTGTGTTAACACACAAGGCTCCAGACCAGGAGGCTGCAGAAACATCTGCTTTTATAACGGTGTTCACACTTGCTGATGATCAGTTTTTCAAGTGCATTTGATTATCAGCACCTGGTTGTTATTTACTCTCTTCTTTCCTATCAAAACAGTGAGGGTGTACTTAGCTTTCACAGGTCTGCACAGAATCCTGTGAAAACTTCCTGTCTTCACACGCCACTTGACAGCTTCATATTATTTCAGTTGTAAACATAAAATAATATGAGTATAAGAATAATATTAGAAAACCAACTGAACTGTAGTCTGACTTTGAAGACCTCTCAATTAGATAGTCAAAACGTTGTGCTGAGCTTCATCTTTTCTATCAGATTTTTGCCTATTCAAGGCTTTGGGTGCTTTAAGGGTTGTAAAAAGAAGCCCAGTTTAGTCAGCTTCAGATGGACTGGCCACACATACAGTACTCTACAAAGAGCTGAATGCCAGTCACAACCTGGCCTCTGGCTCTTACTCAGGCTTCCAGGGCATTCCAACCACAAGCCACTTCCCGTTACTGACCAGGATGGAGAATGCAGCCTGTCCCCTAAACTTATAGCTCCGCATGTGCCGACTTTACCAGCTCTCTGTCAATTATCGGTGCGTAACACCTAAATATGGCAAATGTGTATCAATGAAAACAGTGTAGTAGTCTTCACTGTAGTCTTGGAGGTCCATGTCCATTCAGAGTACAACATCAGACGAAGGTCCTGTATTTGGACAAGTTTCCAATTTCAACTCATTTTAATCGAGACTTTGCCCATGTGCTGTTGCATATTAAAATGCTCCCCTCCTGGGGCTTCACAGTTAAGCACAAGCATAATTTATCCTTGGTTAATCTCATACGTCGGTGAGAATCCATTGAATAGCACATAAATCTTCTCCATCTGTTAAAACATCTGGCTGCATCTCACGAGCTTTAAATATGATCTTAAAGAGTCTTGTGTAAGACGAGTCCCTGAGGACCACCAGCTGCCAATAATAACAAATACTTTTATTAAAAGAGACGCAGGTTAAATGGACAAATGGGGTGCAAAGGGGATGATGAGAAAGCTTTGTGCTACTGCGATCAGTGTTTTACTTACAATGACTAGTTGTGAATGTTTACTATGGAGAACAGTGTGTACACAGTAATACCTAAAATTAGTTATACTAGATTTACGACACTGATTTAAATCCTAAGTACCTGCTGAGACTTGTACCCTCATAGGAATCTCAGCAACACCACCTCAACTGTGCTGGATTTGTTTGACAGTAATGAACATTCAGAATATTAGATTAGCACAAGAGTAATCCTTCTGTTGTGAATGTATTTAGCTTAACAGTACAGACATACGATATTTCTCTCATTTTAATTTGTGCTCGCACTCAAAAGTCTGCAAATGTTCTCCTCTCTGTTGTTCAAGACTTACTCAGTTTCACTCATGAATTAAGGATGCAGCCACATCAGCACATAAGTATAAACACAAGGAATGTCACACACTGCACCAGGGATTCGATACAGTACCACAAATTATGCTTTATGTGGTTTTCCATTTGCATTAGGCCTGATTGAAATGAGCAGCTACAGAAACCAGTTCCATTAGGTTACATTATAATTTTATGTAGGAAATGCTCTCTTCTGTGTGTCCTGCTTCATCAGAATGAAAAATGAGAAAAGGAATAGAAATCAGCAACATCCCTGGGAATCATTAACTATATAAGAATAATAGAAACCATGGATTAAAAAAAGATGCTGTTTAAAATCAGCTATGGCAGAGCCGTGTAACAGCTTCAACAAAGACAAAAGGGTCATTCTTCAAATATGTCCAATTTTCAGGATACCTTAAAAATTTATTTCTTTTTCTAATGTTTAAATTTAGACCACAATATCATATAAATTCATGAATTGACATGACAACATGCCAGTTTTTTTTTTAATCTCTTTTTGTACATTTACTTAAAGACCACGTGTGGTGGTTTTTTGTCGCAAAAAACCACCACACAACTGTAGAAATAATATTTTATAAATGCCTTTAATTTTTAAAGGCATTTATAAAATATTATTTCTACAGTCTCTTCAGCACATGAAGAAAAAGAAGAATGCAACAAATCAGGAGATAATGAAGCTGATTTATCATTTATTAGGTTTGTTTAGAAGTATGCATGTGCAGCTTTGCTGCATACATTTGCATACATTTGCTGCAATACTGAAAATATTTGAATTCTATAAATTTCAATTCATCAACATATGAAATACGACACATTTTATTTGATGTGACAGGAAATGCGAATGAAAACATGTGACTCAGAGGGGCTCTTGACAAATTTGACAGGATCATAAAGAATTATATTTTACAAAGCATAATACTGTGAGAAATTAGTTTTCTCACAGTATGTCACTGTCACTTCTCGACATGCTGACACACGTTTCAGCTCAGTATTCAGTTCAGGGCTGAATGGGGCACTTGTCCAGGAAACAGGATCATACTTGCAAAAGCTTTGGAAGCCTTATCATGACTGACAATTATCAGTTGTTTTTTTCCATGAGTGAAACAAATAGGAAAATATGGATAAATTCGAGCAGTGGATTTGTTTGTCTTTCAAGTCGAGTCATTTGGTCACTTTGAAACCACTTAATGCTCCCTGAAATGCACATACCCAAGCCCACCCTGTCCAACATGTCACTGACCTGTCAGGGACGTCCCGAGGAGCTTTACCTCCTGCTGCACGAGGAGCAGCCTTTGAACTCTTGTTGGCAGTCATGTTCGTCTGCAAACCACCCGCTCACCTACAACACAGGGATATCAAACATTTAAACATGGGTTTTATACGGAATATTAAACCATTTATATTGTTTGTATTTGTCGTAAATATTTTCAGGATATAGAATCATAGAGCTAAAAAGCTTATTTTAGTTGCTGTCTTATTCCCAAGGAGTCGTCATGTCAGATGACTCTGCAAATTTTCATACTGGTCCTGCTGCAACACTCCCAGGGACTTGTGTCCTCTGCCGGTCTCAAGCCAGAGATCTTTTGCTAAGTGAGCATATTAACCACTACACTAAGGAACCACATAACAAAACACAAAGCTAACAGAAGGCAACACTAACTCTGGTGATACAGCACCTCTCATGTACATGTGCAGCCAAAAACAAATGAATAAACAGATACAACATAGCAGTTCTTTCATCTGTTGTGGTTATGAGTCTATATAACTGTAGTATCAATGTGTCAATGTAAGGTTTTGAAACAGCAGCTGTTACTATTATCCCCCATCAATGGTAGCTTTACTACTATTGCATCTGACAACTTTTCACAGCTCGGGCTAATAAAGAAATCCTACAGAGTTTTCCATTTCACCCCATCTGCCATCTTGAATCTCCAGTGTAAACACTGCAGATGACTTTCAATAAACTGAACGTAAGTGGCATAACTGACAGAGTATGTAGACAATATTGTGCTGGAGAAGCCCCAGAGCTCCCGGCACAGCTGTGGGGTTTTTTACGCCTAGAATATTTTTCTTTCGGGATCAAAGCATACGGGTATACAGACCTGCCAAAGAAAAAGCTAAACTTCTATTTAGCAAGCTCTTTATAAACATTATGAATCATATATAAATACATATATTCACATGTGCTACTCTACTGATACTAACATTAAAGGTTGAGTTCAAGCGAAGTCCAGAAAACTAATTTAGCTTACTTATTTCCAGACTTGAAAAGAATACAGATTTTTTTTAAAACAAAGTTAATATTTAAAGACTGTCATAACGCTTAAACTCATATTTGAAACCCATCTTTTGTGCATAGGGTGGAGGTCAGGGTGGATAGATGGGTAGGCAAACCCTCTTAGCAAATAAAGTGCTAATTGCTTACTCATCATATTGTACACACAATACTATAGGTCTATTTTTGGGGAAGGAGTGGGGCTCTTTAGTTAGTATTATGCTAGGACAGGAAAGCTGTGAGAGAGAGCAGAGGAAGCCACACGGCAGATAGGCCCGGGCAGATTCCAACCAAGGTCTCTGCAAGAGTCTTACGGGCTATGGATTACCCACAGTACACAACAGACATTCAGGGTCTGCTATTTTAACCCACATCCTAATCTTTCCATATGCTCTTCATGCTTTGCCTAATTGTAATCAATGGCTCATACTCAAGCAGTATGTCTGGTATCAGACAAACATATTTACCACCTTTCACGTCTAAAATAAGTCAAAAGAAGATAGCAATGAAAATACTATTGAGCGTGTAATTGTTTTCATCCTAAACAACCCTCTCTTTATAACACTATGAAATGCTGATGTAGCACTGAAACTGTTAAGTCGTTCGTCCTAAAACATTTACTCAAGTTTGTCAAATTAGCAGTTAGTTAAAGCCTTCCTTCAAACTGAGGGCCAGTGCCCCTGAAAGTGTAGCAATGAACCTTTCAAAAAGACTCAAAGCAATTGTTCTGGTTCATGAGGAGGTCAAATGGAGATCCCTAGAGATCAGAGTTGGAGGATAGGAGGGTGCTTGGCAGCATGACTTGTTTACAGGAAGCTGTTGTATGAAGAAGCCAGCCAACCAGTAGTGGAGCTGATTCCTATAGAGACAGATGAGAAGAGAGAGGGAGCATTCCTGCTGTCAGCTATTTCCTGTGGATTGTGGACTGGGCTAGAACGACGAGGCATGCATCGTTATTTTCATCCAACACAAAGAACGATTTTGCCTTGTCCTGTATACGACTCCGCCAGTGCTGCTGCTCCTCTGTGAACCATAAAACCGCAGAGCTCAAAGTAAAAACAGAACATTAGTCCCAAAATAGGAGGGAAAATGTAGAAAGTTGCATCTATTTCCTGTCATCCAAATAGTTACGTAAGGTTCAACATAAGCATCAACTCACATGTCTCGGAGAGAGACAGAGTCATCAATCGACATGCTGTTTGATCTAAAATTAGAGAAATTCTCAAATGATTTCTACAAATCACATGTCTGGCATCGAAGACTATCCTAATACGCGCGTAACTATCTAGACTGATTCACGGTGGACTAAACAACGATAAAAATATAACAAATCAGGAATCAGGGAAAAAAAAGGGACGTTGAGAAAAACATTCGGAGAACTTGAGAAATAAAATCTTTCATCTTATTCAAAATTTGACTAAGTTAAATTAGGAAACATGAATCCAGAGACACTGTCAGCTGTGTAAATATGATTTATACCTGATTAAAATATGGTGAGTTTGGAGATGATATTCACTCCACTCTCTTCTCTCTGATTTGATCTCTAACACCTTAAAGAAGCGCAGAAATAATTTCTTTAACGTCATTACCTTGTGTAACTAACTTAGAATCAATTTTAATCTGTGTAAATTTATTGTTTTCATTTTTTTTGGACTCAGAAAGCTATAATCACAGAAATGGGTCACAGAGGCCCAAGATGGACATTGCTGTGTAAACACCAAGGCGTTAGCCAACTGACTTCCTGAGGTCTGATACCATCTCTCTACACAAAATTACTGGCTGTAAACAACCACTTCTAAGAAAGCTCTAGAGTACCTTTAAAGTGCATTCAACCACATTCAATACAACTTTTCTCTTGAGATGTCAGAGCCAAGGGCAAGCTAACGGTCAACAACTGGCAACACACTTGACATCGCAGGGTGTTAAAATCTTTGGGGTTTTATGGGGTTTGGAGGCAGGACACAAAAAGGCACACTTTAGCCTGAGGTTGCTGTCCTGTTGTTGTAAAAACACAATACTTCGGTCTCCATCTTTTCCCCTCCGTGTCCACTCTTTTCACCCACACGTCCCTTTTTCAGATGTTTCTTTCTAAAGGGTCTGTTAGGAGGAACTTGGATATGTGAGGATGGAGGAAGTGTGATAATGAAAATGGGGCAAATTTGTCATTAAGCAACGTAACACAAAACAAAGCTGACTTGACTAACCCTGACGTTTATAGTGCATTTCTGAATAAGTGGAACTCTGAATTTCCAAGTTCCAATTAGGAATTTCAATCTGGAATGTCCCCTCAACTAGGATTTCCAACCTGAAACGTCAGAGCAGTCCTAGCAATCCCACTACTGAATGTAAACAGGAGTAAAACAGTAAAACCTTTCTCTAATGGCACTGTTCTGTATCCGTGACTCACTAAATAATCCATATGCAGAGCAGTGACTGACACTGAGGCTCTATCCATGAATATGCTCTAGCGGTATTTTTAAGCTCAATAAAATAAGTATTATGCTGTATTGCTAGCGACACTTGAATGCCTCTATCTTGCTAAGAATCAAAACAAATCTTGTTTTCCCGTGCCTTTTCTGGAACGTTCTCCAACATCTGAATTCCGAGGAATCTGGAACACGGCATTACATCAGGGGTGTCAAACATCAGGGAAAAGGAGAGTAGGAAACTGCTGAATAAAGCAGCAGTCTAAAGATCACATGTAGGCCTGAACCAGCCTGCAAACTATCTCAATCGAGCTCTCTGCAGAGGGGAAACCGAACAATCTCAAAAAACCCCATTAACCATTAAGCTAAATAGCACATTGAAGAGAATGGCAACCTCAACATCGAAGTTTACCGGAAGCCCACACACACGGACCAGTACCTCCTGTTTGACTCCCATCACCCTCTGGAACACAAACTTGGAGTAATTAGGACCCTACACCACCGGGCAGATCATGTTCCCTCTAAGCCTGAAGGGAAAAAGAAGGAACACACACATGTAAAGGAAGCACTCAAAACGTGCGGCTATCCTAAATGGGCATTCTTAAAGTCAGCAAAGAGGCACAGAAAAGAAGATCAGACACCAGCGAGGGAGGATAAGAAGGACAGACGCAACAACATTGTCATCCCCTATGTAGCCGGTGTATCAGAGAAACTCAGGAGGGTTTTCTCCAAGCATGACATCCCGGTGTACTTCAGACCCAGCAACACACTCAGACAAAAACTGGTTCACCCGAAAGACAAAACGCCAAAACATAGACTTAACAATGTGGTGTATGCCGTACAAGTGCAGCGAGGAATGCCCAGTCCTCTACATTGGAGAGACCAAACAGCCACTTCACAAGCGCATGGCACAACACAGAAGAGCCACCTCCACAGGACAAGATTCAGCTGTCCATCTGCATCTTAAGGATAAAGGACACTCTTTCGAGGATGCCAATGTTCACATTTTGGACAGAGAGGACAGATGGTTTGAAAGAGTAGTGAAAGAAGCCATCTATGTCCACTGTGAGCGACCATCTTTGAACAGAGGCGGTGGTTTACGACACCAACTCTCTGCCATCTATAATCCAGTTTTGAGATCCCTTCCCAGACGCCTTAACGCCCACTCACACCCTGGGCCATCTGACCTCAGGAATTCGCATGATAAGGTGGGGCCAGGTTTCACAATGAACTCATCCGAAACTCTGGCTGATTGGGACCCACACCCAGTTCCACACCTTGGCTCAGGCGATTAGAGGATCATCAGGGGGTCCTTTTGTCCCTCTGTGGGGGGACACTCCCACCAGGTTTATATCTGGGACTCTCCACCATTTGACCTTAGAACTGAAGAAGCCTCTCGGATGAGAGGTGAAACGTCTTCAAGTAACTTAAAGAAGTCCAGACGCTTTTCTTTGCAAGCTCCTTTGACATTCATCTTTTTTCCAATTTTTCCTATGAAACGGTGCATAACTGACAACTGACAAGATAAAGGTTCATTTAAAAGCTATATACCATTAAAATAGATTTTTTTAACTAATAATATTTTAATTGTAACTTGTAACCAAGTTACCAGTCAGCTTTTCAATGTGAAGTCCTTTTCTTACTGTAACACTGTATCATGGGCTCATTACAGTGTCATTTTTTGTTTTTCTCTTTTTTAATTTAATATTAGGCCTCAATTAGGTAATTCCCAGTTTAAAATGCCAACTTTCCATCTTAAGTAAACATGGGTGGAAATTTTTTTAAATTTAATAAGACTAATAAAAGTTCAGGGACTGGACTTTAACATCTCTAGTGATGAAGTCTTTTGAAAAGCTCAACAGAAAGGAGATTCTGCAGGAGATGGAGCATAATGGTCCACTGCAATTTGCATACAGGCCTTGTAGGGGCGTTGAAGAGGAAGCCGTGGTTTAATAAATTTCCTGTATCGTCATCTGGAAAGGGACAAAGCCCATGCTCTGCTCCTATTTACTGACTTTTCTTCATCTTTTAATTCAATCCGGCCACATCTGGATTCCCAATATGCAGATGATATGATGATTGTAAGTCTTCTTTATGGTGAAGAGTATTCCCATGGGCCTGTTGTGGATGAGTTTGTTTCTTGGTGTGATCAGCCATTTTTGCAGATCAACACCCTGAAACTAACAACATCCAGTGCACTCAAAGTCACATTGTTTGGTTTCTGTGACCAATACATTTTGTCTGTTTGTCGCTAGCCAACTTATCATCCTGTTTTACAACACACTGAACCCACAATGCACTCTTCTAGCCAGTTAGGCTAGTGTAAGCTAACTCCCCAGGTTCATCCTATATATGGTCACGTCCTGCTTAAAAAAACAAGTCCTATGAGTTTGGCATTTTGTCTACACCCAAAATGCCGCTAGCACATCCATCCTTTATTTACACTCTATTGTCTCACCTAACCATGCCGACTAACACATATCCGCATTTCCAAGCAACTGGCCTGCTTCCTCTTCTTTCAAATCTTAGCTTAGCAAAACATCCAGACTTAGTCAGCTAAAAGTTTTGCTTCCTTATTTTCTTTTTTAAGCACTACTTCTTAATCTCTTTACTTCAACCTCAACGCAGAGATTAAAAACTATCTGGCTGTTTTTGCTTCTGGCATAAAAACAAATCCTGTAAGCCAACGTGTCGCTTTTGGATATTCAACACCATTGTCTTAATTAGCTAGCTTTGCCATTTCAGGGTTTTTCCTGGTTCTGTCATGTTCATGTCCAGAAGTATTATGTGATTACATGAGAGGCATATCAATGACCCATATGTTCCCCCAGCAACAGGAGCATATTGATGAAATGGGACCATGACAGTGTCTCCATTAGACTGTTTGGCCTGGAATAAAAGAGCTCTTTGTGCTCAGTGTGTCCTTGAGAGGGAGAGGTGGTTAAAAAGTAAGTCTTTTATCAGTCTGTAGTCTACGTGTGTGCGTGTCTTTTAAAGAGAGTCCACATGTCCTTGGCACTGTCACTTTTGACATATTATCTGATACATAGTTCTCCCCGCAACTTGCAGGAATGTGCTAATATTTGCATTATCCGTCAGACCTTGGCTGCATTCAAAATATTAAAGTCTGTTCTCAGAGGGTGAAAGGAAGCACAGCAGAGGGGCAGAAACACCTGGAGTCAAAGCCAAAACCTTTGTTCTCATTCAGTGTAAGGCTGCACAAATACGCACCTGGCTAAGAGCAATCTTCACAGAATTGCTTAACTTTACGTAACATTTTCATGTTATTATCAAGACTGGCAAACTTTAAAAATATGCATCAGAAGCAGCAGACACAACAACTTTCATAAACAGAGCTGCCTCCCTCTTGTTTCTCTGCTTTTCTGGTTGACCCGGTTCTCTATTTCTGCTGATCAGCAACCTGACTTCAAGGTTTTTCAAACCACTGCAGAGCTCACAGGCAGCCAAAAACAAATGGGGAAAGGAAGGGTGAAAATCTCTGCGAATTCTCAACTCTTTCCAGACGTCACAACTTGCTGGCAGACATGAGTGCATAAGCCCACACACTGATCCACGCCATTGTTTCAGTACCTCCTGAAAGACCAGTTTTGTCCCCAGCGGACAAAGTCCGTTGAGCCAATTTGAGCCGAATCATGTCAGCAGAGCAGCGTGGGAGTTGAGGTACAGATACATATTTTCAGAAGGGCACCCAGGGTTTGATATTCAACAGGATGAATACGGTCCACATAAAATCATTTTCACTACACGTGAAGATTGTTTTTAGGCATTTTATAAGCCAACCATGATGGGAAAGCAAAAATTCCCATCTGAAACTGAAAACCTGAAGTATATATGTGCATTGTGCTCATAGTGTGACTCTCTGGAGACCCATTTGAGACTCTGACGGCCTCTATCTGTCTATGTAAAAGAAAACCACCAAGGTCAGTGCTACTGGCAGTTGCACATACCCATACCTATATAATTACACTACCACATGTTTTGCCATGCTGCCACTGTAGCTCGATTGTCCAGGTGGAACCAATACTTCTTTTTTTATCTCTGTGTTTTTTCAGGGTAATCATGGCATATTTTCTCCTTGTGGAAAAGATGAAAACCCCTTCTGTATAACCTAGATATGAGCATGCACAGCTGCAGAGGCAGGCATGTGGAAAACAGGCTTATGTCCATCTGAGCTGCAGCGGGGAGGTGGGGGGGTGAATCTGTCACAAAGCTGACCTCCAACAGAAAAGTCTTTGACTTTTCCAAGGACACAAAATGTGCTCTTGTTTGCCAAATTCTTAAAGCTTAAGTAAACAGAGAAAGAGATTAGCTTTACTAATACCTGCGTGGTTTATTTGTTCTCCTATGAGTCGTTTCTCAGAATCTATCAGTTTTATGCAGATTAAAGGAACAGTTGAGCCTAGAAATCTCATTTTTCTAAAGATTGTTTCACGGTGTTGCGCAGTTTTGGAGATCTCAGCTGTAGAGATGCATAACTTCAAGGGTTATTTCTTTGTAGTACACAAAGAACCAAAAAAGTGCATTTAAAATATTCTGCAGCAATGTCTCTTTCCAGAAATCACAGCCCTGTTGCTCAATAAATTCACAAACCTTGTTTTTTTACCAATACACACCCACCGAGACTATCACTCTGCGTGAGCAAATGTTCATCTGCCCACCACGGGAGACTCAGTCTAGTGACAGCGTGACACTAATCACTAATCAGCCGCCCATCCTCGGCTGAACCGTAATGTTACCCAATTACTAACAGACAGCCAAAAGAAAGCAGTTCTTACATGAAATCGTTCATAACAAGCTATATGGATTTCTTTATTTTCTCCCATGTTGGACAAGGGCCAGCAGCATGACCACTTATTCATAACCCAGTTTCCACTGTTCATACACTTTCTTTTCCCATCACTAGTTATAAAAACGTAAGAACAGCTGGCACTGGATTCTTTTGGCCATAAATGTGATGTTTCCCCGAACTTCACCGCACAGTTTTAGTTAGAAACAGAACAAATATGAGCTGTTTGTGGAGCACTTAAAATATGTGGATCAAATTACCCCCTTTTTTTTTCAGGCTTCACTGATGAACAAATCCTGAAGAAAACAACTGGGCTCCCATTGATTACACTGGCATTAGCACTCTTGACTTAAAGTAGCCAGTGAGTTAATTAATATAACTGGACGTGATCTCATTAGGGGAGTCATTACGCATGTGATGACTGAGACAGATAAAGACGTTCCTCGGCTTTAGCTGTTTTGAGTTCAATAATCTGGAAACTCAAGTCAATATGTGCTGATTAATGGCACTGGGAAAATTATGCTCCGAGTCAAATTCACTAGCAATTCATTAAAGATTATAGGCTGTCTACTTTATAAGGAGGCTTTGTAAATGCAGCGCTTGCACCATTTATTCTGAGTATCAACAGGTTGTGACAAGTGTTTAAGAAATGAAAACACAGCTGAGAGCGTGTGTACTCCAGACATCCAACCCGAGCGCTGCTCGTATCTCAGCACGCAACTACACATGACAAATGTAGCCCCTCGAATAAATATAGTCAGGACGTCATACGGCATGATAACGTCTACATGATGATGTTTTGTTACCCTGACATGGCATGCAAAATCCTATTAAAACATTACGACCCATTAACTATACAGCCCAGGGGGAGCTTATAAACGGTTACATATAGAGGTTAAGTTACACAGTAGCTTGAGGCTTAATTTTTACTTCACATGAAATAGCTTGACAAATATTTTGGATTTTTATTAAAAGACAAACAGAAAAAGGCTGTAACCAAAGTCTTTCTAAAGCTTTGTGGAAATCCTGCGCTTGTCATCTTTAATAAGAAAAAAGAAAAAAGCACTATTGAACCAGAGGCACTGTGAGTGGGTGAGAGGAAGTGTAGTCGTGTTGGCACTGCAGCTGGAGAGAGCTTGAGGAAACTTCCTAGGAAACCTTAAGACACACCAGTAGTAGATTTCTTTTGGTAAATGCAAAAGGGATTAAGCTTAAGGCAGTTTTACACTGTGCAATTCTGGGCAGCCCCAGAGGAAAGACGACTAATATAAATGAATCATGATGGCATCTTTGGTTTGGCACCTGGAACGGTGAGTGTCACTACGTTACGCTGTAAAAGAGGTCCATAGCTGGCAGCTCTGAAGGTCTTGCAATCAGTGTTAGCCAGACAAATTTTTGACAACAGAACTGCTGCTGTGACTGTAGTCTACTAACAAAACACCATGAATGGAGCATCATATGAGGTGCTGATCAACCTAACACCATCGCTTGTGAAAACCAGAACACCAGTGATATAGTAGCTCATCCCACTCACGTCCAGTACAGAAAGAAAGTGATATGTTTTGCTTTACTTCATGAGCTAATGAGAAGTCAAGCAGGCTCTCAAACACTCATATCAAGGATGGAAGGTGGAAGTAAAATGTACTGAAGTAAAACACTGGGATGCCAATAAATCTAGTTTGTATGTTGAGGCCGCAGCATGGTGACCAACAGTATGACTAAGAGTGTGCCTTAGACCTAAAACAGTGGGTAATACTGTACGCCTGAAAGTTAATCTTCTACCTATGATTTTTAGATCTAAGTCAGCATAGCATGACCTTCAATGAACTTATCAGACTGCTAAAATCCCACGGCGGAAAGCAAGGTTAATGTAGTTTCTTAGCTGAGCGACAGCAGATCGATGAGATCAGTGTTTATAATCCTAGAAAGAAACACACACGTTATTGTTCTGTGCTCTCTCCACAGGTGTGACATCTGCTGTGTTTTTAAACCACATGAATGTGAGAGCTGAATTGGTTAAAACAGCCACAGGCGAGCCAAAGGCACCGATATCATATGTCTCCTTTCTGCATAGATATAGTCACATAAGATTAAATGAAAATCATGAAAGGCAATGAAAAGCTTGCTTTCAAAAGAAGCTTTGTGACTTCTGTGGCTGTTTGAGGGAAGCTAAGGGAGATGGTCTTGTGATCTGCAGATTTATGACTGGGAAATCTGTCAAAACCGCGTGTTGGAGAAATACACCCCCCTATCTGAAGAAATGTGGTTGAGGATCCCTTTAGCATGACGGTGAGGAAAACTACAACCTCACACCCTCACGATTCTCAGTAAATCCCAATGAACCTATCTTGAAGACAAAAACAACTCTTGATTGTGATGTTGAGTGAACAACGGCCCATTTAGGCTAGATGCACTCCTGTTAGAGTGAATGGAGAACAGAGAAGAACTTCCTCAATAGCTTTGTGTTGACAGTCCCATCCAGTGAGAGGGGAAGGTCATTGTTTGATCTGCACAATGGAAAGGCTTTTTTAAGGGAGGAAAAAGAAAGCTTAAAGAAAACTGCTCACAGCCATAGGGTTTGCATTATGGTAAGTGAGATAAGATCACAAGGATTTAGGCTGTAATCTGTTAAGAAAACTCATATTCAGGAACCAAAACATTCAAGAAAGACAGCCACACAGCTCTCCATACTTAACCTACACAAACCTCAGTGTAGTGAAAACACTCTTTTCCCAGCGTTGTTCTTAAAAAAAGGTGCTTTTAGAAGTTTAAATTGCCTGAAACAATTGTGATACATGGACCAGATTTTCCCCCTTTATCCAAGTAAGTAAATGCACATGTTTCAGTGAATCACAAAAAAATAAAATAAACCAACCCTGGACCTGCATCTGCGCCAAAGCCAGGTCAGACGAAGTTAAATTAAAGGCACCAAACTAAGAAGTAGAGCTGAAAACACGTACATGATCATTTTAACCCACAGAGGTGTGATTAATGATACTTTTTAAGGACTGCTACATTGCACGAAATGCAAATGATCTCCAAATGTGTGGCGCAAAAAGCGTTAACAGATAAAACTGCACATGCACAAGAGTGTAAATGTTAAAATACGCAGAATGCACGTTTTAAAAAGTATTTGGGTTTATACCCTTCCCTGGCCAAAACAACAGAAGTCACCCCCCTCACCATAAGCCTGAACTCCAGCAGGAAAAACGACACAGGGTGCTCAGTTCAGAGTCGTGTGATCTGGAGTCTTGTGCTGTTTTCTTACTTATCTGCTGGTTTGACTTTAGGGATGTTTGACCGATAATAACTAATTACAAAGCCCGCAGAGTTACTGCCTGCATCCGCTGGGACATTTTTCTTCATTCAAAGGGTCAGCTGTCGGGGGGGTGAAAGTAAAGCAGTCTGCCGATGACTGCGCTTCATCGTTCAGCATGCCATTGACCAAATATGGTCACATGGAGACACTTTAACGCACCTTGCAACTTTTTTAAAAGTTATTTTCCACCCCTGCTTTGTCCCACTAGCTGCTTTGTGACAAATTAAACTTCCTGCCGTAGCTCGTCGGTAAATTTTTGTTTGTTTAAAAAAAAAAAGCAGACGGCTTTTACCTCCGAGTTTGCCCTCACATCCATGGCTGCTGGTATTTTGAGATTATAATCCCTTTGCGACGCACAGATCCCGTTCGTCTACACGGTGAAAAACTTTGGCTGGCTCTGCCGGATACCTGCCCTTCTCAATAAACTGCGACTCATGTCTTTCCAACTAAAACCGACCAGAAAAAAAAAGAAAAAAAAGAAAAGGAGGAAAAAAGGAAAAAGCCCTCCTGCCTCCCCTCTCCTTTCTCTCACAGACTGCTGCAGAGTACAGAGGCTGGGCTTGTTACCTTGGAAACGGGTTGTTTGCCCCCCACTTTTGCCGGGATTTGCCCCCCCCCCCCCCCCTCCGCCTCCCTTCCTTCTGCCCCTTTGCCCTCCTCCCCTCCCCACCCAGGCATTCAAGCCTCTGGCCTCTTGTTTATTGTCAGGACGAGTTGAGGAGCGTGGATGAATATTCAGGAGCCGAGGGCTGCTGATGGGACGAATCCGCGCTGCCAGAGCTGGCTGCTGGGCATTGTCATGCTGAAAAATGCTCCACAGCACACACAAAGATGCCATTCATATGTCCAAAGTGAATGGGAAACACTGACCGAGTGTTGCCCACATGTGCAAATGCATGTTGGCCGTGTAATAGCGTTTCATTAATGATAGAAAAAGATCCCTTATGACATGTTCACCGTTAAAGTGCGTACAAACATGAAGACTCCTCATGTTATTCATTTGTCCTCCAGCAGCTTCACCAGAGTGCATTCAAAGTCAGTCAAACACGCTTTATTTTTAAGGCACCTTTTCTAACTTTTAGCTCAAAATGCTTCGTGATGACTCAAAGCACAATCTGGTTCTTACAGGTGCTGTTTAATAAAAACTGACAAGCGTCTGTTCCTCAAACCAGAGACTCCAGCGGTGTCCTCTAAAGCCAGCTGTGCACCAGGACTGTGCTGTTCCCTGAAGGGAGAGTACACCCCAGGGTGGAGGAAACAATGTGCAAGAAATGAGACTTGGGACAAAAATCATCTCTTTTTAGTCACCTTCACATTAAAAGGAAATGCACAGATCCACCCATCTTGTTCTTCCACTTATCAAATTCTGAGTTGCAGGAGGCCCTGGAGCCTATCCCGGCCATCATAGGGCGAGATGCAGGATGTGCACCCTGGATAGCCAGTCTACCACAAAGAGACAGACAACTACTCACACTTACAGCTACAGCCAACTTAGAATCACCAGTTAACCTAACTCCATACGTGACTTTGGACTGTTAAAGGAAACTGGAGTAGCTGTTCCCATGGGAACATCACACAGAAAGGCCCCCAGACTGGACTCTGGTCTGGGACCTTCTCAGCATCGTGTCCCCCCTTCAGACACTCAACTAACTAAAGTTACTGCTTCTATTAATCAGAACAACAGTTTTCAGTTACACTAACATGATAAATTCAACTTTTAAGTTAATGAGCTTTATTTATTGGGTAGCACCATATGCAGAGCAGTTACAGTTTACTAAAAATTGGATGTTTTTTCAATCCTACGCAGACCTATAAAAAATCATCAGATTTGTGATGACTGATTCTATTAATCATCCATCTCTGACCACCGCACGATGAAAACAACTGTGCTTTTCTAAAGAAAACACACAAAAAACCCATTCAGAATACCTATTGCAAGTGAAGTAGGAGTATGGCGTGATATTACTTTGTAATGTTCACTTAAAAGCAAAAAAGATGACTAAGAATCCCTGAAAATCTGTTTTATTGCTGACCTCCAATGGGTTCACCTTTAACCTTGTTGCACAGATACGCAGGTGCACTCCAAGATCCCATGACATCACTTGTGGGTGTGGTTCCAGGTGTAACAGAGGAGAGACCTGGCAGGAGACACCAAATCAGACTCACGGGTGATGCTTTAAGCCTAAGGGCAGTGATTTTTTTTTTACATCAGTAAAACTTACATCAGTAATTTATACCGTACAAAAACAAGAGAAAGACACTCATTTCAGCCTGTAGTGTGGTGTTATGGTGAGGTCTCGCATCCAATTAAAAAAGGTTTGCACTGGACACAAATAAAGGAATTTCTAATATATGTTTTGTTCCTTTGGCAGAAGTTGATGGAAGTTCAGAGAAAACCGTTTCCAACTATTTCACAAGAGAGTTCCCTTTGTCATCCATGGTTATCTGTCTGTACATTTCTGCCCCAAACACTGAAGGAGCACCCATCCATAAACATTCTCCTTTCAGTCTCTTGGGGTGTCTTATCATCCCACAAGCCTGGGAAGAGAGAGGAAGTCACAAAACTCAGACATCCGTGATCGCAGTTCATTACATGAAGTCAGCAGGAAGCCTACAGATCAGTGACTGTGCAGCTTTTCTTACAGAGACCCCGTCAAACCCTTTCAAGGTCTCATAAAGATCGTCCTTCCTGAAAACACTTCAAATCCGCACATATTCAGCACAAAAGACGGAGGCACTAAGAGCTTTTTGTGGGATTTTTTTTTATTTTCACCACAACATAATGTGGAATTCATTGTTCCACTGATCACAGTGGCATCTGGACTTCTCATTAAAAGCCACATCCTCTTCTCACAGGACACGGGAGCATCAAAGCACAGACTCACGAGCATACATGAAATTTTACCAGACAGGAAAGGAATCCCAATTAAGACAGATTTCTAAAACTTTATGTGAATCCCTTCGACCTCAGTTTCGGGACTGACCACAGAGCTTTGACAGCAGACATCGTATTCATTCGTTACACACCTCCTGGAGCTGCACTCATGAGGGAATAAGCAGTAATCTCATCCAACATGAACAACAGATACGATTACACCTCATCTCTGTGAGACTTTGGCCACTCACACGCCAGAAAGAAAATCATTACTAAGCCTTTCTTTTTCCTTCCTGAAGTTTCAATGAGAAGAGAGGACAAGAAGTCAAAGTCACAGCACAATTATCCCCTAAATAGTGTAATAAACACCATATTGAGTTTCAGAAAAGGACCCAAGGCAGCTCTTTAACTTCCCGATTAAGTTGACGTGTATTTTCAACACCCTGAGATGCAGCCTGTCAGCACAGAGGGAAAAGATGCAACTTGTCGAGTTGACACAGCCTCTTCATTTCTTTCGAAGTGAAGAAATGTGCTGGAAGTGTCTCTTTTAACTGTATCTGACATCACTCTCAAGAGACTCCCACTTACTTTTCTTTGCATTCGCACATGTTTGAATGCACAAAAGGCCAAATGGTACTGTGGCTGTTAGGATCAGTCCATCCTTCACCTTAGAAAAGCAATGGTAGTATCAACCACCTTGAGGGTTACAGTAAATAACAGTTATCAGCTGGTTCTGTGTTACAGAAACCCTTTAAGAAAGGGGTGTCAAACATGAGGTTTGGGGGCAAGAATTGGCCCAGGAAAAACTGTAATCCGGCCCACTGAGCGGTTTTGGAAAATATGAAAGAGGGCATAAGTATTTTTTATTTTAACTGTATTTTTAAAGGTTTTATTGCTGATAAAGACCTCCCCCACAACCATTCACCCTTTATTAAGTAGTTAAGACACATTTAAACAATTAAATGACAGAAAAGTTGCTGTTTACTGTCTACTATAGAAATTTCAGTTGAAAACAAAATTCATCAATCAACAAAAACTACAGGACAATCTGGGCAGCGTCTTAATAATTGTCTTAATTTTACACATTGATCATGTAGAAAAACAAGTGTTGTTGAAACTGCACTTCTTTATCTTATATCAAGATATCACAGGGATTAAATGCTTGGTTAAACACCTGGTGTCGGTGTAAAGGTCTCAGCACAAGATCAAAATGGGATGCATGTAAAATGAGTTTCACATCCCTGCTTCAAGGGGAAAAGGGGGATTGCAGTCTATGAGTAACCATGATCACTCTTTGATTATCGAGGGGGGAATGTTTAACCGAAGCACAAAACTTTTCTTGTTCTCTCAGTCAAAGTAACAATAAGATGTTATTGTTTCTAAAAATGCTCTGAATAGCTGCAGCTTTCACAACATGATGTGCTGGCGGAGCAGCAAGCAGAACAGTTTAGTACAAGGACATTCCTTTATCTCATGGCATTTCAGCTTCTGACCACACAGCAGCCACAACATCAGTCCGAACTGAATCAGAAACCTTGAATGCAGCGATACGGGGTAACATTTCATATACTGAGTATGCACATATGTATATACATATAATATTTATGTTGGCATAACCATCTCATTCCGAGGATCTGGCTTTCTTGTGGGTACAAAAATAGACTCTAAATAACAAAATCAGTGCATTTTAAGGAGACTTGGCTTGAGGTAACATCAGCAAAATGAATGTAAGTCAGTGTAATGTATTGTGGAGATATGGAAACATGACTGTCTGCGTGTGCGTTTGTGTATTAGTAGGGACAGGTTAGACAAATGCCTGGGAAAGTCATTTAAAAAATTGTACAGGAGCTTGTTGGGGCATGAAATAAAATAAACACAGATGGATGTAAAAGCCATCGATTCTGCACTGGATCAAATTCAAAGTCTGAGGCGACCCCTGTAGGCTCGTCGATGCAAGTGCAACAGTAAAACTGAGAAGAGCTACTTTCCCACATAAACATTAAACACTGAAGTTATCATCTGACATCGATCTAAGTCACTATCTGCGAACTTTTTTTTGAGTCACACACCTTAATTATATCAAAAATGACTAAGGTATCGTTCCGTTCAGCTGTTTTTCTTCACAGAAACTCTCCAAATCTGCTGCAAAAACTACAGCTTACTTTTAAAAAAAGGAAAGTTTGGTTAGATTTCTATACAAAGAACATTTAAGGAGGTAAAACAAAGAAACAAAGCCTACCTGACTTTCTTTCTTGGCGCTCAGTTAGGTCACTGATCCATTCTTGCACAGAGCCCGTGTCGCTCTCTCTGTGTGTGTCTGTATGTGTGCAGCTTGAAAACTGCTATTTTTTATTTTTTTTTACTGGGGAAAATAGTCTTCTCGGTAGAACTGCATGCAGAGAGAGAGAAGGGAAAAAAGGAAAAGCGGACTGCACAGGAAACGATGACGTAGCTGTATGGAAATCACTGAGTTAAATGAAAAGAAGATGGTTGGAGTTATCAAACATCTGCAATTTAACTGGTTTGAATGGTTGTACTGTTCTCTGCGAAATCCAAATTTTCATCATGACACGGTAACTTAATGGGTTACTATGTCAAGATGAGAAGTAAAAGAAGAAGAAGAAAAAGCCTGTCGAGTTTTTTTATTGACCAAGCTGGATCCCAAATTAGTATTTTTCCATTGGTAGAAAATCTGTTGCCAACACAGAGAGGACAAGTTATGAAAACAGAGATTTACTAAGCCAGAAAAGCACCAGACAAAGAACACTTAAAAAAAAAAACGAGGTATTTAAGGCTGGATTACTAACATGTCAAAGTTTGGGAGATGTTTGTCTCCATGGTTCCCAGAAATGCATTCAAGCAGAAAGATTTCTTCTTCTTTTTTAAAAATCTATTGTTTTTCTTAGTTTGGTTGACTTGTGGATTTAAACGATTTAAAGTGATTGTCAGAGTTTAGAAAAATCGTATACACGTTGTCACTGAAGGGAGGCTTCCCAAGTAACTTTGAGACCGGGGTGTTTCCAGGATTCTTGCCTCGTTCTCGCCACAGGAGACCAAGAACAAAGCTCGCGGGTGGGGGGTCTATAGGAAATCTGAATATTTAATCACAACCAAAAATCAGTGCAGAAATCTGGTGTAGAAAATCTGACATGATTCACACCCTCTTACAACATCTAAACATAATTTTGCGTTTTGAAAAGTCGGGGGCGGGGGGCTGAGCTATTTAGACGTTTTACTTGAGTAAAACCTGTAATCCAAATCAAGCAGCTTAATAGTGCACAGATTGTGTAACTAAAATAAAGTACCTGATGTAAACATACTCAATCAGTTGAATGGTACTTTACACACACACACACACACACACACATACAGTGGGGCAAAAAAGTATTTAGTCAGCCACCGATTGTGCAAGTTCCCCCACTTAAAATGATGACAGAGGTCAGTAATTTGCACCAGAGGTACACTTCAACTGTGAGAGACAGAATGTGAAAAAAAAATCCATGAATTCACATGGTAGGATTTGTAAAGAATTTATTCGTAAATCAGGGTGGAAAATAAGTATTTGGTCACCTCAAACAAGGAAAATCCCTGGCTCTCACAGACCTGTAACGTCTTCTGTAAGAAGCTTTTCTGTCCCCCACTCGTTACCTGTATGAATGGCACCTGTTTGACCTCATCATCTGTATAAAAGACACCTGTCCACAGCCTCAACCAGTCAGACTCCAAACTCCGCCATGGCCAAGACCAAAGAGCTTTCGAAGGACACCAGGAAAAGAATTGTAGACCTGCACCAGACTGGGAAGAGTGAATCTACAATAGGCAAGCAGCTTGGTGTGAAAAAATCAACTGTGGGAGCAATCATCAGAAAATGGAAGACATACAAGACCACTGATAATCTCCCTCGATCTGGGGCTCCACGCAAGATCTCATCCCGTGGGGTCAAAATGATCATGAGAACGGTGAGCAAAGATCCCAGAACCACACGGGGGGACCTGGTGAATGACTTGCAGAGAGCTGGGACCAAAGTAACAAAGGTCACCATCAGTAACACACTACAACGGCAGGGAATCAAATCCCGCAGTGCCAGACGTGTTCCGCTGCTGAAGCCAGTGCATGTCCAGGCCCGTCTGAAGTTTGCCAGAGAGCACATGGATGATACAGCAGAGGATTGGGAGAATGTCATGTGGTCAGATGAAACCAAAGTAGAACTTTTTGGTATAAACTCAACTCGTCGTGTTTGGAGGAAGAAGAATACTGAGTTGCATCCCAAGAACACCATACCTACTGTGAAGCATGGGGGTGGAAACATCATGCTATGGGGCTGTTTTTCTGCCAAGGGGACAGGACGACTGATCCGTGTTAAGGACAGAATGAATGGGGCCAAGTATCGTGAGATTTTGAGCCAAAACCTCCTTCCATCAGTGAGAACTTTGAAGATGAAACAAGGCTGGGTCTTCCAACATGACAATGATCCAAAACACACCGCCCGGGCAACAAAGGAGTGGCTTCGTAAGAAGCATTTGAAAGTCCTGGAGTGGCCTAGCCAGTCTCCAGACCTCAACCCCATAGAAAATCTGTGGCGGGAGTTGAAAGTCCGTGTTGCTCGGCGACAGCCCCAAAACATCACTGCTCTTGAGAAGATCTGCATGGAGGAATGGGCCAAAATACCAGCTACTGTGTGTGCAAACCTGGTAAAGACCTATAGTAAACGTTTGACCTCTGTTATTGCCAACAAAGGTTATGTTACAAAGTATTGAGTTGTATTTTTGTTATTGACCAAATACTTATTTTCCACCCTGATTTACGAATAAATTCTTTACAAATCCTACCATGTGAATTCATGGATTTTTTTTTCACATTCTGTCTCTCACAGTTGAAGTGTACCTCTGGTGCAAATTACTGACCTCTGTCATCATTTTAAGTGGGGGAACTTGCACAATCGGTGGCTGACTAAATACTTTTTTGCCCCACTGTATGTATGTGTATATATATATATATATATATATAATATATATATATATATATATATATATATATATATATATATATATATATATATATATTATATGAATATGAATAAAAACTTCTATTGGTCCTATCCATGCTGTCATCTGATGCTGTTGGGTGTTATAAGTACCAGTGTTACAGGGTTACATGTGAATTATGCTTCCGCGTCAGATCTACATCGTAATTTATGCCATTACCAAAACCCTAAATCAAGCTTTCCTCCAACCTCATATCTACAAATGCCCCCTCTTTGTGACGACTTGGTTACCAGTTGTATTGTTTATTAACACACGTATGTTGAAATAAAAGCTAAAATGACGAGGAGCCTCATATGGTGGCTCCTTTGTGATTAACATGTGACAAACATGACCTGAACATGGGCAGGATTCTGGTGTAGATACAATGATCGTCTTTGTTCTAAAGTAAGTTGGCATTTTATCTTTGTCCTGGGACCTCTGCAGCATGTCAGTCAGCTCAAAAAAACAAAAAAACCCCCAAATATATAAATCGTAATAAATGACAACAAACTAGTAGTTAAATGTGTTTTCTCAGGGCTGACCTGGGGCCAATGTAACGAACAGATTACAAGTGCAAGAATCACAAATATTACAGAACTTTATTTCAAAGTTAAAGGTACCACATATACAATAGTTAAGAACACTTTCAAATGTCTCCCAGCGATGGCAGTTCATCCACTCTGCCCATGTACACACACAAACTATACACAAAATAAATTCTGTCACAGAAACCCTGCCTGTTAGACAACAAGGACACTGACTGTGGACGTGACGTTTGACCAAGCATTTAAAACCCCCCCCAAAAAAACCTGCTAAACCAAAAGACGTGACGCTACATTTAGGCAGTTGGAGAGGGCACAGATTTTAAAGGGCCACTAACAGCCGATAACCAATAGCACAGCTACTGTAAGTTCATTATGACATCGAGAGGAAATCACATTGATTTCTGCAACAAGGTTCAGGGAAACTACTTGTTCAGTTACCAAATTTAATTCAGTTCATTAAAATGATTAATTTCACACCATTTATGAGACATTAATAATCATGGTAGGAAGGAAGGATCGTAAACACATTTAGAAAAGATTTATTTATAAAACATGCATTTTTAAAGCAGGAGTATTTTACATGATTTTATTTCCTTTTTGCTCCCATGGTGAGAGCAGTGATCGTGTTTGTTTTAGGGTGGAAACTATCGACCCCCGCTAAATGCCAACAAGGTAACAGCCAGTTATGACCAACACCTGGATGTTTTGTTCAGAAATCAAGTGTAATCAGAATTCTTTGGACTAAGAGCACTCTTAGCTCAGATTCATTAGTCAAAGAATAAATTGTGTTTTAGGTCTGTGTATTTAAACTGTGCAAGAAATTAATTCAGAGTAACCTCGTGTGTTGCCTGCAGACTAAACCAGAGCCGGGAATGATTTCTTACCTACGTCCACCTCTGATGCACCACACACGTTTAGATTTGATTCAGAAATGAGAGTGATATAATTGGAGGGGGTCTGTCACAGTGTTTTTCTGTTATTGTTGTTTTTTTGCTCCACCATTTACTTAAACATGGTTTTTAACTGAGCACAACATGGCGGTCAAACACAGATTTCCTCTGTTCCTGGACCTGCCTCCTCCAGCGCTGCTGGGCATGCTCCACTTTGTTCAGGACGTTGGATCGAGAGTGTGACCGGGACAGGACGTTGTGAGCGTTGGCGAACGGCTGCTGGTCCTGAAAGCAAAGTTAACACAGTGAGATTAAAAGGTCTGACGTACGTCAAACACGAGCGTCTCGCTAGTTCTTTTTAAGACTCAAATGTACATTTTAATGACCGTCTTGAAAACAACAACAACAACAACAACAACAACAACAACAACAACAACAACAACTAATAAAAAGAACACAGTTAACACACATGTAGATGTCCTCTGTTCTGTTTGGGATGTGTATGTATGCTGACAGCTGCTCAAGCCGCAGTGAGAATCGTTTAAATTAACAAAAGCCTAGTCTCTGGTGGAGTGTTGTTATAGCTTTGTATTTTCTAGTTTCCTTTCACATTTACTTTATTTTGATTGTTTTTAATTCAGTTTGGTTTCTGTTGGTGTCCAGAGTGGATTTTCTGATTTCAGTTTTGGTTTTTATTGTTTGAAAATCTTTAGTTTTATTAGTTTTTTAAGTTTCACTGCTAGTTTAAGGCTTTTAAATTGTTGCATGGCGGCAATGTATCAGAGGTAAGATTTAGAAAATCAGTACAGGTAAAACACAACTTTTGGAAAGAAGTTAATTAACAGTCTTGTAAGACACCAAGAGTCCCAATAAACATGTCCATAAACGCCTCATAAGGCAAGTTGTAATGAAATTTTACTAAACTAACAAACACTAAACTAAAACCTAAAACTTTATAATTTACTAAAACTTTATTTTAGTTTTCAGAGTTCACAAAATCTCTTTTTCTTTTAAAAAGTCTATTGTAGTTAGCTAAAATGTATCCAGATGTTAGTTTAGTTTTAGTCAACTATAATAATCTTCTTTACTGGATATTATTTAAGTAAAAAATGGTTATGGGATTATGTTGTGAGGATGGGAAAGGAAAAGCACTGTTTGACTAAAAGCAATAGCTTTAGTCAGACAGTCTCTCTGTATCGAGCACTAAACATTACAAGCCCACCAGTTCCTCTATAATTAATGTTGCAGGAGTCCTTCCGCTTTTATTGGTTTTGCTTGCAAATGTTCATCTAATTCATGTTAGAGCACAGGAGAAACATGTGGTCTGAATTTTGACTACAGGCTTTGGGATAAACAAGACAACGCAGCACCTCAGCTGTTTGTTGTCAGCTTATTTACCAGAAAAACAATATACTGACAAATCTTAAACTTTTAGTGCCAGCATTAGCTTTTTGTACAGTATACGACAAACACCACAATTCTTCTTGCCTAAACGTTGCCAGTGAAACACAGTGAGACCGCTTTGCACCCACCTCCCACAGTCAAAGGTAGTCACTGCTTTCTTCTCTAAACAGTCTTTCAGACTTTCAAATTAAAACAACCAAACTATCTGCTCTTACGAAGAAATTTGAGCATTTTCACTGTGCCTTTTTATCAAATAATTAAAAAGAGAAAACAGCAAGAAGTCAGGAATCTACTGAACTGTTTCCTTTTTGTTTCTTTCTCCTACTTGATACTGCATATGAGCGTGTTCTGGCTTTTAAAAAGTACAGATTAATGAAAACACAAACTCGGGTTGATTGTTCACTGTGTAGCAAGCGAGCAGCATGAACAAATGTAATAAACAGACCAATGTTTGACTTTGAAAACTGACACGTTAAAGTGGGAATCCTTTCAGTCATGTCGATTTGGTGACACCTGGTGGTATCAGACAATGTTTGAGCTCACAGATTTTGATGGTGAGGACGACTAAAACCAAAATATCTTTATCTTATTTAAAAATAACAACACAATCAGCCTGTTCCCATCAATTTGTGAATAACTCTGATCTGTTTTTATGTCTCCTATGGTATCAGTTGGTAAACAGCAGAGAATATTGACAGGAGTTGGTCATCTCTCTGAGGAATTTGTTTCCTTCCTGCCGAGTGAAGCTCTTCGTTCATTTTAATCGTTTCCACAGTGGAAAAAATGCAGAAAATGAGCATCAGCTCGTCCTGATGAACGATAGCAGTAAGTGCTAAGCTTACTGACCCATACACTGCATTTCCTGTGAGTATGTTACAGTAAGGGTCAACTCATATTTCACAAATTAAATTATTTTCATGTGAATCTGCAGCAGCAGGAAACCTAAAGCTTCACCACTACT
Organism: Neolamprologus brichardi; assembly: GCF_056152115.1. Lineage (NCBI taxonomy): Eukaryota > Metazoa > Chordata > Actinopteri > Cichliformes > Cichlidae > Neolamprologus > Neolamprologus brichardi. The sequence continues at coordinate 20,349,657 of NC_142104.1, read as the reverse complement.
TTTTCACATCATAGGTTGTGTTCTCACCCGCTGCACCACAACCACACTTCCTGTCCCAGATCTTTGTCATGCCCATGTTCTTATAAATAATCAGGATTTCACCATCAGTAATGTAGCAGCTGTCATCAGGTTTCTTTTAACTATGTTGTGAACAGAAGGTAGTTACAGCTTGTTTTAGATCCTCCCTGCGATTGTAGTAACTACCGTGTTCTCCAGTCTTTGCTTGAAACATGCGTTCAGATTCACTTGAGGCATTTTCAGCACAGCACAGCACAAAAAAAGGGTTTGAAAATTAACAGAGGCACTTGTAAACTTTTAAAGTTTACCTACAAAGGATGACTCCCATGTGACATTTCGGCCAATGGGTCCACATAAAAGTCCTCATAAAAGGAGCAGAAGAGTGGCGCAGCAGCAGTGAAAAGAAACAATACAACAATGGTAGTTTCTCAGGTGGAGTGCTGTAAAATTAAAGGGACCACATACCCCAACGTCATCGTCGCTCTGTATAAGCTGCGAGTGCCCAAACAGGCGCCTCTTCAACATGGGCTCCAGGAGAGTCAGGTAGACCATGTAGAGCAGCAGCAGACCCAAAATGGACAGGTACATTATGATGGTAAACTGAAAATAAGAAACAATTACTGTGGGATTGCTCGTTTCCTAGTTTAGAAAAAAAATAAAAGTCACTGAAACAATCAGGTGTCCTCTAAGCTGAACAATAATCCATTAAGTCACACACAGCCTGAGTCACATGATAGGCTGGCTGTTTTTCATTTTTGCATTTTGCTTTAGACAAAAGAGAGGCGTCACAATAAAAGGACAATAAGACTATAAAACTAAAACTCAATCATTAGATACAGCCCTGCATCACAGCAAAGAAAAAACAACCACGACTCTTTGATCTAACTTGAACTTACCTTAATGGTCCCCGAGCTCCTCTCTTCATATTTACACTCACAGCGTAAACAGTACGCCTCCACATCTTTCCCGTCCACTGGCATGGGATCAACCACGTGGAGACAGTTGCTGACGAAACATTAAAATTAACAAGCTTTCAGCTTTTCAGCTAAACAGACCAAGGACAACTTGCATCACACAGCAACGGATTTGTTAGCATACCAGTCCTTAAGAGAGACATTTTGTTTGTAGATTTGACCCTCGACTTCTCGGTACGGCGGACAGATGCATTTACAGCGGATGTCCTCTGAATTCTGCAACAGAGACAGCAAATGTTTATTATTTTTTTGTTTGTCAAACACATTTGCACACTATATGGTACACAAAAGCCTACACATTTCATTATTATGCAAATCCTCCCAAAATAAACTTAGAGGATTTTTAAGCCCAATAGTTATATTTGTTCATTTAATAATCTGACATTCTGATATATCGGATGATTTCCTTTTCTTTCAGACAAAGAAAAAATAAACAGATTCATTAACATTTTTTCGTGTGGTTATTTATTTACTCGTTTACATTCTGCCCAGCTCTGCTCAGATTAGCTGATTGTTGTGTTTGTGCTGTTTCAATCAGTGTTGCCAACAGGGAAGATGTTTAGTGCCCCCTGATGGACAGACTATACATCATCAACACCCATAACATGGCAGAAGGATGTTGCTTGTCTTTTTTTTATTTTTTAAATTTTCATTTAATAACAGCTTCTATCAGCCATCAAATTAGTAAAACCAGGAGTGTGTTCGTTAGGATTGATCTGTTGAAAAATGAAAAGTAAACCTGAGTAAATGATGACCGAGTGGACGATGCTGAATAAAATGCCGCGATGCTGTTTTTAAGATAGATGGATTCAAATGGAGAGCCTGCATTGAAGCAATTAAACTCTGGGGTGAACAAACTCAGGCAGTTGACCTCTGGCTTTCTCGAACTCAAGAGTTGCCCGTGTGAGAGGTAATCAACTTAGACTTTATGGTCAGACACAGTTTTTTGAACCTGCTTTCTCAACTATAACACTGGTTATTATAGTTATGTCGATACAGGCTACAGATGTCACACGCATTCAGTACAATCACGTGACAATACCTGCATCTTTTGTTTTTACTCCCTTTCTTTTAGATGGGGTGTCATTATTTTATTTAGATATTTAACTCCTTCACTTTTCTCTATTTAACTGTGCTCCTACTTTACTGACCCCTTTTGTCCTGTCGTAATGTATTTTATCCAGCTTTTGTTTAATGTTTTGGCCGCTGTTAACACAGGAACTTGCCAACTTCGGGATAAATAGCCTCTTTTTTCTGTTCTACATCCTCACCATCAAGCAGCAAACATAGCAGCCACATTCGCGCATTAGTTAACTTTTCTGACATCCAGCTGTCAAACCCACAGCGACAAGTCATCGTTTAGAGGAGATTTAAAGAAAAGCCATTTCATTTCATCCAGCCATCATCACCATTTCCTCCACATAGCTAGCTAAGTGTGCTAACGTCAGCCTTACCTTCGCTGTCACTTGGCTCAGCAGCACAAAACAAGCCAGGAGTAGAGCCTCGAGAAAAAACACCCACTTCATGTTTACAGGAGTGCAGCTCGTTAACAACACAGGTCCAAATGTTTCCACGAACAGCTCCAGCGGTGTGAAGCAAACCCTAACAACTGACGAGATTAGCCATCAAGCTAACTAAACAGCAACAATCGTCAGCTTCCTAGCAGCTGACTTGTAATTTCCGGAAATGGCGGTTGTCTTCCGCACACAGTACTGAGCGGGCCGTGCTTGGTTAATGGCATAATAAACGATGTCCGGCGGGCGGGACATTTCAGATAATGCCAATTAGCTGCTTGTCTGTCGCCCATCAAAGGTTGTTCGAAATATTATCCAACATTTAAACAGTTACTTTCAATTAATTGGGTTATATTTCTACAAAAAAAAAAAAAAAAAAACAACCCAAAAAAACAAACAAAAAAACAAACAATAAAAGTAAACTGAACCGCTAAGGACGTGAAAATAAATCGAACGCACCCTTCGGTTAGACACGCTGGTAAACAGCAGGTGTATCAAACTCTGGTCCGGGGAACACCAGGCGGGTCATTCTTCTTGGAAGACAATTATTATATTATCATTGTAGAGTCTTTACCGTACATTCTAAAGTGCATTGTGTTTTGGCGCTATATACATAAAAATCTCAACTCAATTAAAACGCTAAGATAAATAAACAAATCGACCATTTATTTTTATAATTTCTTTATAATTATCTTTTTTTTTTAGCATTTACACTTGTGCTCAAGAACTATTTTGCATTATAAATATTTTCGAACCACTTTTTTCATATAGATTCTTTTCAAATTCACGGGGTTGATAGAAAATGTCCTGCAACTGTAAAATGGCCTTTATAACGATGGAAGATTGTTGTTGTTTTTTCAGTGATGAAACATCTTTTATTATCCAAGATAAATCCAAATTATGTGCAACCTTGTTACTCTAGTTTATCCCTGTCTCCATATCATTTTTGATAAAAAAAAAAAAAAAAAAAAAAAAAATCATGTTTTTTTCTTGCAAACATTTTATCTCAAAAGTTCTACCTACTAACTCAATAATAATAATAATACTTAATAAAGACCAACTTTATTATTCCTCTGGAGGTGTTAAACATATACAAACACATGAACTTGTACAAAAATAAGAAAAAGTGGTTGAAAGTGGTGGAAATCAGTTTCCAATCTTTATTTACAGCACATTCGATGTACAAAATCATAAAAAATATACATACTTGTTTCATCTAGGAGAGGTAAATATAGTTTACTTCTATTTTACAGAACTTTTCATGTATTCATGGCATCACAAATTGTTCCGTTTCTCTGCAGAGTAATTCGTTGTCTTTGGTTGCTAGTGACCTAGCTGAAGCAGTCATTGTCTTGTGACTAGTTTTGGAAAGGAAAAAGTATTTTTTAAAGAACAGCAGTGCTCATCCAGACACCTTAGAAGACCAAATACGTGAGCCAACAGCAAACGCAGCCATGCTATACCATTAAAGTGTATGTAGCTGCTACAAAACATTAGCGTTTCACCTAAAACTTTTTACATCATATACAAGACATTCATCAGAATAATTGCTTTTGTGGCAGGGCTACTTCTTTTGCAGTGCTAATTTCCCCAAGAAAACTTGTGTGCGCTATTTGTTCCTGACATTTTTGCAGTATTTCTGTCAGTATTTCATGCCTACCTGTGCAGGCCATGTTAAAAAACTAAATGTTAAACCTAAACCTATATACAGTGTTACTGACATTCAGCATATATCTGTTCGTCTATCATATTTGTTTTTCATCCAAATGCAATTAAAGAGTCCCATAATGCCGCCATGTACAGTATTTCTCAACATTCAAATACCCAATTTGGACTTGGAATTTAAATCCCAACTTTAAAATTTAAAGGGCCGTATAATGTCGTTCATCTGCTGTTAGAAGTATTTTCCAAATGAGATCTCCTAATTCCTCTCCGAGGAAACCCATATAGATCTGTGGTTTGTACCACTTCCTCGGTTAAAAATTTCACTTTTCCATTGGGATCGTTTCATCAGGTGCGGTCCTCTTGTCTAACACGTAACGTTAGAATGCACAGGGGTCAATTGATAAAACACATAAGAGGGTCCAGTTTCTAATTTAAGCTTATTATGAAAAATCCTGGAACTTTGTGGCAACTTTTTTTTTCTTTAAGGACGAAGGAACCTCAGGACTTTGGACCGCAGGAAACGAATGAAGGATTTGGGGAACATTTCTCTCGATTCTTGCGCTGTATAATTGAAGAAGTTTTGTGGGTGAGCCAGCACGTCAAACAGTGCCTTCATGAGCTTCTTGTCCTGAGGGGATGAAAAAAAAGAAGTGTGTTATCCAAAAGAATTCCTTACAGTATGTAGTCTAAGGAGCTTGGAAAGAAAAACGTCTGGACTTCTTCAAGTTGCTTGAAGACGTTTCACCTCTCATCCGAGAAGTTTCTTCAGTTCTAGGGTCAAATGGTGGAGAGTCCCAGATTTAAACCCAGTGGGAGTTTCCCCCCAAAGAGGGACAGAAGGACCCCCTGATGATCCTCTACCTAATCACATGAGCCAAGGTGTGAAAACGGGTGTGGGTTACAATCAGGGTTTCGGGTGAGCTCATTGTGAAACCTGGCCCCACCCTATCACGTGATTTCCTGAGGTCAGATGGCCCAGGATGTGAGTGGGCGTTAAGGTGTCTGGGAAAGGATCTCAAAACTGGATTATAGATGGCAGACAGTTGGTGTCGTAAACCACCACCTCTGTTCAAAGATGGTCGCTCACAGTAGACATAGATGGCTTCTTTCACTCCTCTTTCAAACCATCTGTCCTCTCTGTCCAAAATGCCAATGTTCACATTTTGGACGTGATTAGGTGGAGGATCATCAGGGGGTCTTTTGTCCCTCTTTGGGGGGAAACTCCCACTGGGTTTAAATCTGGGACTCTCCACTATTTGACCCTTAGAACTGAAGAAGCTTCTCGGATGAGAGGTGAAAAGTCTTCAAGCAACTTAAAGAAGTCCAGACGCTTTTCTTTCCAAGCTCCTTAGACTACGATGACCTGAATGACTGAGAACCTTAACAGACTTACAGTATGTAATTTTTACCGATAGGAAACCACAGTGACACAGGCGTCCCTTTACACACAGAGGGAAGTTCCTATTAAAGTTTCAACACTTACTCTCTCGCAGTTTTCTTGACAATAAAATGGGTCTGGGCTCTTATGGGTTAATGTGAGTGATACTCTGTATTTCTACTTGTTCCCAAAAGAGGGTGCTACATGGTCACTGGAGCCAAACCACTAACACAGTGAGGACTCAAAACTGGCCAGCTGATCTTTGTCAAATAAAGTCTAAATGGTCAGCTGAAAATAGCCCATGAGACAAAACAGCTAAAACTCTTAATGAGCAGGTTAAATAAGTCAGGAATGCAATGCTTTAAAAGATGAAAGTAATGGATAAATGTAAATATATACAGCTTACATGAATGGTTTTAGGTATTTTAGATCTACTCAGGCTGGAGACCAAAGTGCTCCCTGTTAAACATTTGTATAATATAATTATAAAATCCCAATACCTTAAGTATTTCCTGGTGATGCTCTGAAGCATATAATCTTCCATCTCTGACGATGTCTTCTATCAACTCCTGGTAGTCCTCTGAAACAAATAACGTTCAGAAATAGCTTAGTAAGAAAAAACAAACTAGATTTAAACAATATTCAGAGGTATCATCGGTTTATTCTTTCTCAATTCATCAAATTTAAAAGGGATTGTTCAAAAAACAAACAAACAATAAAAAAAATGTAGAACCCTACAGAAGATTTAATGGAAACCACAGTTTCTACAGGTAGGGGCAGATTTTTTTTTTCTCTTAAACAAATGAGGCACACAGTATTCGTTACACCCCCCCCCCAAAAAAAAAAACAAAAAAAAAAAACAACGGACAAAAACCCACAGACTTTTCCAAGTTGTCTCTGATAATCCTCAGGGAGGACGCATGTACCAATTTCAAATAACTATGGGTCGTAATGGCACCCAGCACACATAGTCTCTTCTGGGCCATTAAAAGGCCAGGCCACAAGGCTGCATGAATGAAATAAAAACACTTTCTTCTTCTGAAAGATAAATGCTGAGTGAAAATGAGGATTTCAATAATTTATATTGGAAAAATGAGAGACACAATATAGTGTGCGCTGGTTTGGTGGGACCAGGTTGTGAACTTACATGGAATTACAGTACTAATCTTATTTCCAAGACAAACCATCTCACCATCATACGTCACATATGGAACCTGGAAGCCTTTGTCGCTGTTTCCCTCATTGGACCTGAACTGTATCCAAAGCCTCTTGGAGCGGGAGGTGAAGGCGATGGGACGTTCGTACGTCTGACACGTCTCGTAGGTTGTCACAGAGTTGGGGAGAGCTGTGAGGAAAAAAGCACAGAGGAGAGGCCTTAATACGTAACTACTGATGAATATGAAAACCACTCTTATGACATTAAGAGATGTTTTTCTACCACTGTGCTGATTCATCCTGCTCTGCACACACAGACTATATTGTAAGCGGACACTTGTTTTCATAACTTCTGAGGATTATAGCGTCTTAAAAAAGGGATCATAATCGTAACTTGAGCCCAAACCAAAGCAAATCCAACCTAAAACCCCTTTGTTATATTTTATTTGTTAGTTAAATGGCACAAACACAGTGGAACTCACAGCTTTTTCTCATCACCAAGTAGTCTCCACATTCATCCTCAATAGGCAGGTAGATTTCAGGGACAACAATAAGGATCCTGCGTTTGGGGGGAGGGTTAATGATCCAAGTGCACTCGATATTCGCAGGATAGTTTCCCGGGTAGTTGGGAGATTCGATGTAACCTGTAAAATCCCCGAGCTCTCCTCCACATCGTCGGTCTGTAAGTGACACAAAAATTAAAAATATCTGAAATGGAATCCTAATATTGGAAACTGAAACCCCGCCCCACCCCCTGCAGATATACATACTTTTGCACTGCATGATGTTAGTGGAACCATCATAGTCGGTGGTGGTGTTTCCAGGGCAGGTGACACAGTAGTTCTGACCAAAATCCCCTTGATATGTGCCCATAGGGCAGCGAATGCAGCGGTGTGTGCTGGTGTTGTAGTAATGTCCTGGAGAGCACTGCACTGCAGGAGCAAAGGCCAGCGATAGAGAGCTGTTAGCTGATTTAGTGCCTCCAACATTCAGGGTACAAAAAAATCTTATCCTACATTATACCTGAAAAATCTTCAGTTAAAACGTTATACATAAAAAAAACAAAAGAACAAAAACACAACAACAACAACAAAAAACTCTGCGCTTGAGTTAGAACGGAAACTCTCTGTGCCTGGTAAAAACCATACAACAGCTGCAGAGGGCAGCAGAGTCCCTATCAACACCTGCAAATGCTACACAATGTTTTGAAGTCACAAAAAGAGTTAAAATCCCCAAAACAACAGATGGTTCACTTTATTTCACAAGTCTGGCAGGCTTTCATAAACGTTCTCGGCTCCAAAAGAACCATTTAAACCCTTTGTTTATATTAAAGCTAAACTAAAGCGAAAGCTAAAATAAACCAGGCAGAAGTTATTAGGTTTTATATCCAGTGACATAACTAAAATCTTTCATACCTTTGGTCTCACACTCCTGGAATGAGACAGCTGCGCTGCGCCGGGTGTCCAGGTCCCCTCCACAGGGGAAGCAGGAGGTGCGCCCCACCTCTGGTTGGTACGTTCCAGGTGGACAGAGCAGGCAGGGGATGAAGCCATTGTGGGAGTACTGACCAGGGGAACACTGACCTGAACACACACAAGCATTCACTCGGTCAAGCCACACTGTTAGAAGCAGGAAATGCTCTGTCCACTTAAAACAACAACAACAACAACTTTGCTCTACTTTTATTTAGCAAAACTTAAGAAAATACTAATGGAAAAATGCTGTGTTACATCTCCACCTCTCACTGCGTGTAACTCCTGGGTGACTAGTACAAAGTGGATGTGTGATAGCTCGTCTTGTTTAGTCTGTCAGGCGAGATGTGACTCTGATAACAGCACAGGAGGAGAACAAAACATGGTGGCTCCTTGAGCTTTTTATTCTGGACTGAAAGAAGTTAATTCATATTCAAGCGTCTTCAGATTTACACAAAGCAAAACAACTGCCAGCGAGATCTTTATCGAGGCACCACTGCTTCCTTTGTACCTTCACAACTTTAGATTTAATTTTCTGCGGCTGTTGCTTTTTTTTATTATTATTTATTTGATATAAATATCTATAAAATATAAATTTTTTAGTAGGTAGTTAAATAACAGTCTCTTTTTTCATTGTTTATTTATTTGTTTTTTAATTTGGTGCAGTAAGACTGGCCGTGAGAGGGGTCTGTGTCAGTAGGGAAAGCTGAAAAACATTTTTAAAAAATGCAGTTAAAAGTCTCAGATTCATCCCTTCCTTCACACTCTCCAAAGCTGCGCAGTGGGTCAGTCTTTGGCAGGCTGATTCTGGCCCCTGGGCTTTACGTTTGACAGGAAGTTGCTTGGCATTTACATGTCACCATAAAGTAAAAAAGAGAATTTACTATTGCTTCTGAAATCAGCTGGAAAGTGTAATTATTTGTGACCTGCTTCCTGAGCCCTAAAGGTGACTAGTTTTTGCACAAACCAGATTAATACTGGCTCAGGTGGTAGAGCAGGTCATCTACCAATCAGAAAGTCGGTGAAACAATCCTTGACTCCTCCTGCCTGCATGCTGAAGTATCCTTGGGTAACATACAGAATTGAGTGTGTGTGAATGTTAGAAAGTGCTTAGCTACAGATAAAAAGCACTGTATGGGTGATTGGGTGAGTTGATTTGACCATTTTAACTGCTTGTAAAATTAAAAATTAGCATTAACATTTGGCTGTAGGATCACTCAATCTGTGAAAACGTGGAAAACACCCATTTGTGAACCTGTCTTTAATTTGAAACTTGGCACCTGTAAAGTTTTGATAGCACATGATCAAAATCTGTCCACAGACAGACACCCAGAAATCTTCCAAAGCACTTAAAACAGCCCTCGTGGTAGGTTCCTGTCTTGTGACATCTCCAGGATTTCAACACATACAAAGTCAACACACAAAACATTAAATGTCAAGTTGCCTGCAGTAAAGTATGTTTAAAGGACACATCATAAAAAATTAAGACAAACCAGTTTATAATACAGTAAAACTATAAAATGTTATTGTTTTTTTTTTTTTTTAAATGTTAAAATATGGTGTTTTACCTCCACACTCTGAAATGTTTCGAGCTCCCACCACTTTGGAGACTTCTCTTCCTTGAGGTGTAGGACACACCTCACAGGACATCTGTCCCTCCTCGTCCTGATATGTTCCAGCTGGACACGACAAACACCGTCCCTGATCGCCATCGTAGTAGGTCCCAACACCGCAGCTCACTAAGACACAGATGGAAAAGGACATCAAGAGAGATTAAAGTTTAGCCGTTCTGTGACATACTTGTAGCGAGACACTGTTGCATGCCCGTCTCTAGTGCACAAAAAGCAAATGTCGGCCTACAAAGTTTCTCCAAAGAGTTGCTAAGCATGTGCTAACAGTTTTATCTTTGTGCTATGCCAAGTTGAGGGGGAAAAGTCATATTTTTTAAATACTAAACACACAGAAATATTTTTCAGACAGTAATTCTGTGATATAGAGTCAATAACAAACAAATGTAACTGTTTGAGGATGATGGAACATTTCCGCAAAAACTAAAAACAAACACTTAAAGATAAGCCATCCAAAACAGACGTTAACGTTTGAACTTGTAATTAAAGTCAATTTAGTAGACAGATCAGGTCAGGTGGCGCTCATGGACAAATAACCACACCATAAGAGTGTGTGGGTAAAAAAGAACAATGCGATAAGCAGACATGAATCAACAAATATAGCAGATTGCCCCGTGGTTACACACAATCAAGCAGTCCTAACCACAGCGTAGATGTACACAATAAACACCGCAGCTACAGTGAATGATGAGACCATTAAAGAAACCCAGATCATAGCTGCCTCTCAAGTGTAATCAAAGAGGATCATGTAAATACTTGAACTGGATAAACACAGTAAAGAGCAGTGAGCGCCAGCTTTAAGAAGGCAGCTGAGCCCGAACAATTATCCATCTGTTGACAGCGTTTTCCTGCCATCTTAAAGGTATCACTGAGCTCAGTGGTGCATTAGGCTGTACTGTTACAGACCATCTTTATATGGCACCACACAATCAGATGTGAACAACGCGCAGGTAACATATCAGGACTGCATCATGCAAAGTAGTGATGCTGTTGTGAAGCCTATATAAAGTTCTAGAGTCTTCAAATAGAAAACAGTAGAAGAGCATGTTCGTAAAATGTTTGTGAAATATGCCCACTGGATTCAAATGTCAGATTTGTGTCACTAAACAGAGTACGGCTTGATACTAACAAAGGATAACCTACATGATGCCTAAAGGAGAGATAAGTACATTTATCTTAGCTACAACTGTATGATAAGATGTCGCTATGAAAATGCTTATGCATTACATTAACACAGTGTAACTATTGCAGGTTTCAGGTTCAAGTCTCATTTTAACTGTGTCTTCTTGTAAACTTTTGCTTTTTAATTACATTCCCTTATTGTTGGTTATTCCCTTTAAGTCAACTTTTATTTGTCTGTTTAACATTTATCTTTATTGATCTGTTTTACATGATTGTTTTGCACTTTGTTCAGTGTTTGCTGTGCCTAAATGAGCTATACAAATAAACTGATCTGAAGTTATGAATTTTATTTGCTTTGGACTGCATGAAACACACACATAAAAAGTCCAAATGCCATTAAAGTACATTTGCAAACCAACCTAAAACAGCCATGCAAAAACAAAATCATGGGGACAAAAGAACAACAGCGTCTCCCAGTGCTGCCTTTACTGCATCCGCACCTACACCTGTCTTAATACGTGACACAACATGGCTGTGCATAAGAGAGGAACTTTAAATGCCAACGTAAGCACCCTCAGCTCTTTAAAAAGCAATCACAGTCGCAAATCAAAGGGAGAGCTTCCCTTTTATCGCATAAAAGCGCAAACACTTGATTAAAGGGGCTAAAACACTGTTTTGCTTTGGTTCCTCCCATTCAGACTGATGCCTGTAATTAATTTGGCAATTACTGTGTCTGTCTGATAGCCGTAAGAACTTCACTTGAAAACTAAAGCTGAGCTCACACAAGAATAAATCAATTAAACTCCTGAGACTTTCAAGCAAAACGTGCCTCATATGTAGCCTTCAACCAGGCTGAAAGAAAAGAACCAATATCAGAGAGCGCTCGACACACAAAAGCTTTCACACAGATCCATTATACGTGGCTCTGTAGACTGTTAGGTTTTTGTTGGGAGAAAGAAAATGTAATTCTATCAAGAGCAGCTCATTTTTGAAGCCTTTTGTTTATTCTAAAAGACCACAAGGAGCCATCACTGCATTGTCCTCTAACAGCTTTTATTTGACAGAGGGAAGCTGTGAGGGAAGAGACAGAGTGAGAGTGAAAAAGAGGAAAAAAAAAAAAAACTTGAAGCCTTTCAAATGCAAAGAACGGTTCTATAGAGTTCTCGAATTGATGGCCCCAAAGAGGTTTAAAAGACCTTTCACCTCTATTCAAGTCCCTGGTTTTTGCCTACTTGATGACATAGGAAAACACTATGGTATCACAGTAGTAAGGAGCTGAACCCAATAAAAGAGGTCAGGTTTCTGAATCCCCCCATTCTACGTGGTCCAATCACTGCTCGCGCCCATCAAGCAGGGGCCCAAACAGCTGATGCTAATTGATTCCCATGGTGTGGGTGAAGTCAATTCTCTTTAGCAGTTTAGTGGCTAGGGGTCATGCAAAGTGGCCCCCAGTTGGGGTGCAAGGGTAGTGGGGGGGACAGCACTTAAAGTGCCAGCTTGAATCAACAGCACTTCCTAAACATCTCCAACGTTAAAACAAACACACAAACAAGTTCACTGCGACACTCACATGGATGTGAGAACGTGTGGACTTGTGGTAGACACGTTCACATGAAGCTTCTTATAAAGTATGCTTTGGTTGTTTTCCTGCACATAAATAATGTAGAGTTGAAATAAATTTTAGACTCAAAATGATCATGTTATTAATAAGCTAACATCACAAGTTATTTAAACTGAACCAACGTCCCGGAATATAAACGTTACTTCAACCAATAACCCAAACACAGCACAGAGGAGGAGGAGCTGCCACGCTTTAAACTGTGCACAGTGTTTTCTTCAAATCCACAGAAGACTGTGTTCTTCTCAAGGAGAGAGAAAGAGCCTCAAATGGGGTTTTCAATGGAGTGGGCAAATTGAAAAGGACTAAACTGCACTCCAAACTAAGCCAGAGCAAAAGATGGGGGAGGAGGGAAAAATATAGCTCCTTTAAAGAGCTGGAGGTTAAGAAGAATGCCTTTCAGAGCCCCCCTCTCCTTTTTCCCTCCTCTCCCAAATTACATGTCTACACCCTTGCCACAACCAATAGACTGCCTAATGTTGACCTGAAAGCAAAGCGGGGGACGGAAGGAATAAAGACACTTAAGATGTGAAATAAATCATGTCAGGAAAGCTTAACAGCAGACGTAGCTTAAATGTTAATGATGAGACCAAAGAAAAAAAAATTACAGGGAGATGAATGGAAAGCAAAACTTATGACTTTCCCTCAACAGACATTATCTCATGAAACTACAGAGTGGCTATAGTTTGACACATGTTTTTGGCCATCAGCCATATTCCTGAGATCTGGGGATAAAGATCTGGGCCTACATTAAGTTAAAACATCCTCAACACTGACGCATATATTGAACAAAGCGCATACTGCCTGAATAAATATTTAGACATCACAATTTAGGAGGAAAGGCACCAGTTTCCCCTCGCTGATACTGAGAAGATGTCCAGCACGCAGCCAACACATTGTGAGGCCTGAAAATAGGGGCATACAGTTGCAACCGCCAGAGAAAACACAAGCCTGCCTTGAGCTCTCCACCATCGACAGTGTGCAGCCCTATTTAAAGAGCATTTTTCTCCAGCGCAGGTTGTATATAAAATTCAAGCAAGAGGCAGCAGGAGACCTGCCATCAGCCCTAATGTTACACTTTTATCCCATGGAGATGCTGGAAGATCTCGCAGTTTGGAGGGCCAACAACAGCTTCTCTGTTCTTCCACACAAGCTCGCTTTCCCCCTCCAACTTGCTCATTACAGAATGTCTGCAAGCCAAATATGGCATTCATCTGGCCCACACCTGCTCCAAATCCAATCATTAAACCCGCCTGTCTAAATATATCTCACTGGCTTGGGCCAATTCAATTACTTAAAGCCATGACTATGGGTCTACTGTGTGTATGGGGTATGCTCACAAGTGCTGCTGCCTCAAAAAACAAAGCGGTGGGAAAGATGAAAAGCATTAACGTTTCCAATAGAAGTTTTGCCTGGATTAACTGTTTGTGCTCTGCTCGTTAACAGGATTTCTACAGTGAATAAACACTACACACATAAACTCAACTCACCACATTTTCTGCCCAAGAACATCTGTCCTGCTACGCAGTGTCCTGGCAGCTCTGCCAGCTGGCCCGGACTCCTGGATAGATTGTAGTCTGCTCCGGCAAAGTGGAGGTGGAACTGCTCCCGGTTGATGGACTTCCGCAGGGTCCTGATGGTCTTCCTGAGCCTCTTCTCTGAACGGCGGCGCACGCAGTTCACGTCACAACCCTCTGCTGAGAAAAGCACTCGATACTGCAAGAGTTTCCAAAGCAAGATTTCCTATTGTTCACCTGCAATAACCTGCGATTTCATGCCTAGATTCCATCATGCCATAAGCTTACTTCACACCGCTAACGCAGAAATCAAGGAAATTAAACAAAAACACCCTTTGCCCCAAATCTAGAACCCATCACCAGAGCCAAGTCAAAACAGGAGATACTTTTACACAGCTTGGTTTGTTTAGTGACAAACAGAGCGGCGAAAGACAGATTTAAGGATCATAATCACAGGTCGCAGACAGACAGGCGGGCAGGCAAGCAGAAACCACAGAGAGACCAACCTGTTACCTCCTCTAGGTTCACATCCAGCTCAAACTCAGCAGTGATTGAGGAGCCGTCCTCTTCGCCGGCCTTCCTGCCATGGCGGCTACGCATTCTCTGTCCGGATGAGGTGCAGTGCAGGCTCACGTAGCTGAACTGGACATTTTCAGTGAAGAGAAACTTCCTTTCTGTGAACATGGGACACAACAAACCCCCAGCAAGCACAACAAAGAGAAAAATTGCACAGTTGTTAACAGACAGGAAACATTAATCACATACAATAATCTTTGGTCATGCACACTGAAAAGCTACTAGAACAAAAAGGATGCAATGGCAATGAGATGTTGGTTTCCTTTCAGTGTCTGTGAGGGATGTACCATGCTGAGCCCCTTTTGTAGAAGCAAAATAATCCTACAATCAGAATCGTGTTTGATTGATAGCTAGGTCAGACACAACTGAAAGGCATCCTGTGGCTAATTACATCCTCCCTGTCACTGGCAGACAAAGTGCTGTGCTGAGATGTGGAAGACACTCAAAACCACATCACTTTCCCCACAAATTTCTTTCACATTTGCTCTTGGTTTTTGGTTTTCTTTGAAGCATCTTTAAGGTCTGCTTCAGAGTCTTTAGATGTTGGCAGTTCTCGGTAAACCCAAAATGTTTTTTAACCAGCAACATAAAGACGATATAACTCTAAGTCTTGTGCTTTGAGTCGGCGTGGCGCTGTACCTGAGCGCGCTGAGTTTAGGCTCTCCCTGAGTTTCTCCTGACTTCGTTTTAAGTTGCACCTTGCGGTGCCAGACTTAAAAGTGGCCGTTATCTTAATGCGGGCAAGGCTGGCCGTTTCTCGACCTGCACGACAGGGGGACAGAAAATATCGTTATCAAGTGAAGACAAGTAAAGTGTGACCTACCTGTTCCTGTGTTACTGTTTTCTTTGGCAGAGCGGAAAAAAAAAAAGATGTAAATCTGCGATGTCCTGTACTTGCCTAAGCAATATGAGCCACTGTTGTTCTTTTGTGTGTCAGCCAAGCAGGGCAGAGGCATTCCACAGGTCACTGTGTAGGAATCCTCCGTCCCTGAAAACACACGAGGCCGTGACACAGGGACCGACACTGACAAAAGTAAGGGCCAAAAAAACAACTAAGACAAAAGACAGGCAGCATGTATGAACATGAAGTCCCTCAACAGACTTTTCACTCAATTAAATCTACAACTGTTGAGCTTACTGACTAGTTGCACTTCCACCTGACTGAATTGTGCTGTTTGAAGACATAATATGCACCGACTATACAAAAAGCATCCTCGATGTATCATAAGCTTCTTCACCAATCCACCCCGGTCCTTTTTATCTCTCTCTAACTAACCTGTGAACCTCCAATTGTCAAAATATCCTGATTTAAATGTAGGACTTGTAGCAGTGCTAATCCTGCTGGATTAGTTGACATGTTTTGCAGCTGCTTCACTCTGACAACCCAACACCAGCCATCTGCTTCATATCAGCAAGTAGCTCTTGTTAAATTTTTTTTTATTCACACCCCAGTTAACTGTTACCACAGCAACAAGTACTTTTCTTGGGGTCCGCAGAGAGTCAACAAGTAAACTGAAGAGGGCAATATGATAAAAAATAAACTATGAAAGAGACAAACCATCCATTTATCTAATTCAGGGAACCTATCCCAGCTGTCATAGGGTGAGAGCTGCATCAGCCTATCGCAGGGCCAACACAGAGAGATGTACCCATGCATGTTTTTGGACTGTGGGAAGAAGCCAGAGTACCCAGAGAGAACTCACTGTGAGGCGACAGTGCTGACCACGGCACCACCCAATGATAAGACCATTAATGTATATTCCACATACATGCTGTCTTTTTATGCAGCTTTATTTTATTTGGATATTCTTAGTTTATTAGTATTTCATTTCATTATTTTTTTTTATCTTTAATGTCATCTTTCTCAATTTTTTCAGGTGCTTCAAATCTATTTATATTTTATCTTCTATTTCTTAATGTTTTTGTTCTTTTTTTAATTTATTATAATATTACAAATTATTTGCTTTGCTTTATCACTCTTTGTTCTCATTATCTACTGGTTAGTCATCTGTGAAGCGCTGTGAACTGCACTAACTTGCATGAAAGATGCCCATACAAATAAAGACTGATTGCATGACAGATGATATATAACGTAGCCAAAAAAATTATCTCAGTTATTAAACCAACACACCGGTTTACCGCAGCTCACACTATACAGAGATCTGGCTCAACCAACTCACCGCTGCTGATGTGTACTTGAGACTGGCAGGTCAGAAAGCAGCGATCCCCTCCCTCCTGCTTGCTACAGTTCAAAGTAGGTTTAGATGGGGGCTGTGCAGGTGATAAACCCTGAGCCGCTAGATAAAAACCACAACAAAACTCAAACATGTTCAAAAGCAAGAAGGAGGAAGATGCACATGAAGATGAAGAAGCACAGAAAGTCCAAAATCCTGACAGCTTTGTAGCATTTTGGATGGATTACTCAAGCACAAGAAAATTAAAGAGTAAACAAATAAATAAATAAAGAACAACTCAAAGTATCTCCTGTTTTTGTCCACAAAGGTGTTTGCTGTCACACTTCGTCACTGCACAATTTCCATTGAGACGTGACAATAACAGACCTGCTTGTCATTCAGAGACAGGTGCTAACCTACCGATGCAGTCCTTTTTGTTCCAATGTAGCTTATAGCCGGGACGGCAAAAGCATTCAAATCCACCCACGGTGTTCTCACAGCCATGCTCGCAACCGGCATTGTTCACACTGCATTCATTTATATCTGGGATGGGAAAAAAAAGAAAAAAAAAAAAAAAAAAAAGGTCACTCTTTATCATTTCAGAGATCGATTTCCAAAAACGCCAATGAGCAACCACTCACATCTGTGTGCTTAATCAAATAAAACATTTAAATGCATCAAGCACTTGTGTGTTATGCTGAACTTGCTATGTGTAGTGCCCTCCACCCAACTTAGTCTCACCTCCACAGTGGGCCAGTCCGTACATGGTATAGCCTTTGTTGCACAGACACTGAAAACCACCCGGGGAGTTCACACAGGTGTGATCACATGTGCGCTCGAAGAAGCATTCGTCTATATCTGTAATCAAAATCAGGCAGATGACATAATAGCAGGGCAGTCAGTTACAATCTTCGCCAGCAGGAATTTCCCATCTAATGACGACCATTTTCCTACTCAGTGAAGTGCGACAGGTACATTACACTACAGCAGATTAAAAAAACAAAAGCAAAAATACTAGCTTTTCATAGAAACGACTTCTAAAAAAGAAATCATTGTCATCAATCATGCCAAACAAAAAGGTAAACAAAAGTAAACCCCAAAAAAAGGTTTTACATGCTCCCTGATGTATTCAACTCTTTAAAGCCTGAACCATGAAATAATTGTCAAGTAATTCAAGTTGAATAAAATCACACTAATGATGTAGAAGTCTGAAAAACTCACAAAAACTCAACATGATACTAATTTTTATATTTTTATTTTACAAAAATCTAAATTCACTCAGTGATTTAAAAAAAAAAAAAGAAAAAAAGAAAGAAACAAGAGAGAGAGATTGTAAATGTCATCATTATCTCGTTCATGCAAGTTCCTGTTACTGCTCCTGCAGTTCAGGAGCCACGTCTACCTTGACAGGAGCGTTCGTCTGTCAGCAGCTTAAAACCTTTTCTGCAATTGCACTCAAAGCTGCCGATGGTGTTCTTGCAGGAGTGATCGCAGCCGCCGTTGTTGACCTCGCATTCATCGATATCTGCGGGTGAAACGAGCGAGATTCTAAGAACGCATTTTCACGCGCATGTTAGCGTATTAAGATACTATCCCTCGTTGTGAAGACGGGAGTCTGACCTTTGCACGTCTTCCCATCTGGCTGAAGCGTGAAGCCAGCGGGGCAGCTGCAGCGCACGCCGGTGGATGTGTCTTTGCAGGTGCAGTCGCAGCCGCCATTGTTCACGGCGCAAGTTTCTAAAAATGCAACACGCCTTATCACTGCATGGAAAAGACCTTTCACCTAGTGGGGAATGCTGTGCTTTCTGTTTGTGGCAAAATACTAGAACTTAGCAGAATAAAATGATTTCCTGTAAAGAACCCTTTAAATAATTTTGTCCACTGATTTAAAAGGTTAAATTAACGTGCAGAATTTAACAATATTGTGCGTCTAACGTCACTGAGATGTTTGGATTAGGGCTGACCCGTACAGTCTCACCAGATGAGACTGCATACCTAATAAAGTACCAATCACACAATGTTTTACATGTATTGAGTGACCCAGAATCACACAACTGATGAATACTCAACATAGAAGAAAAGATTCACATGCTTTCCTTTCCAAATGGAAGGAAAATGTGAAATGTACCACACTGTCACATACGTGTATATTTCAGGTGAGGTCGGCGGTGAGAAAGTGAGCATGCAGCCATTTCACAGTTTGCTCAAAAGACTGAGGAATGTATCAGTTTGCTAGAAATAAACTCCTCTCCCCACTCCTGAGGGCTTCCTGGAAGCTTCACACGTAAACCCCCCCCCCCTCAAAAAAACAAAAAAACCCACACAAATTCAAAACTGCGGGAGTCTTATTATTACCCATTAACAGCCTTCGTTTGACCCGCTTGTCCACCTCTGTAAAGGACGTGGCATTGTGGTCCAAGGACTCTGTGGTGGCTTCATCTCGTTCTGTGACACACAAAACCAGAGTAATGCTTTACTGTTATCCTCAGTGAGTGTTTATGCCAGCCATCAGGGCGCAGATGTGTTTTGACACTTGAGATGTTCAGCTTGTGGTGGCTTGGTGTGTGTCAGATAACACGGAAGATCAGAAAAGTGAATCACGGAGACAACGTCGCAGTGACACGCTCAGACCTCACACACACTGCCGGCTTGGAAGGAGAGATATTACCCGCTATCTGACGGCTGATCCTTATCCTTTACAACCGCTGTGTGGAAAAATGCACGCTGCCTAACAGGAGAACTGATGGAGACAAAGAGGGATCCTCTAATTTCATCCATTCATAAGGGTAGCCTCCTCATAACTCAAGAAGAAAAAAAATAGTGTAGGCAGCTCCTGGATTTCGCCCACCCTGGGCTGAAATCTAGATCTATTTTGCTTAATACTGAACATAAATGAGTATATATGTATGTAAAAACAATTATCGTCAGGTTAAAACATTGTATACATGTTTTGTGTTTCTTTGTTAAAGCTTTAAAATGCTGTAAACATCATCTAGATATGAAAGCATGACTCCAATTAAGTCATAAAAAAAGTTCATCTAGCCTACAGCGTTACTTTATTATTGGGTCAGTTGACACTTAGAGCAAAACTGCCTTCAAAACGCCATCTTTTTTTAAGGCTTAACCATTAGATTAATGTACTCAGATGTAATGGCTTATTATTTGGCATCTTTGGAAAAATGTTTTATCACTTCGCAACCTTGCACGCTGGTTGGAAATGATGTGAGGACATTAAAGATAATAGAGGATATTTGATGTGATGTGTTTTAGATGACAGAGTGGTCTAATGTGCCTGCTGGATGGCTGGCTGTGGAGTGGGAAACATTATCTTTACCAGGCAGGATTGGAATGACAAAGATATCTTCACCATATTAACAGCTCATGGAGATAAATTTTTGTCTCACCTCCTTTTTATGCATGTACACCTACCACCTGCTCACCTGATCCTAAGCATGTTTTTTAAAAAAAACAAACAAAAAAAAAAACAACAACAACAACAACAACGTATATACAGTGTGTATGCACGGGCATATACTGTCCTCTCTTCCTCCAAAATTCAATAACATATCAATCATAAAAAAATTATGTGTATCCCAGCATTTCTTTCACTGCAGCATTGTGCTCACACTGTTTTGCATTCCTCATCTCAGCTCAGTGTCAGCCTGCTTACCTACACATGAGCTCCTGTCAGGCTGCAGAGTGTACCTGCTGTGACACCTGCATATGGAGCCGTTCTCAGTGTCCTCGCAGGTGTGCTGGCAGCCTCCATTGCCATGGTTACAAGTCACTGTAAGGTAAACAACGTGCAACTATGAATGCAAATAATCAGTTCAACATAAGAAGCCCGATGCACTTGGGAGTGTTAGCGTGCACGTACAGATGCAGTCTCTCTGGTTCTTGGCCAGCTCAAAGCCTGGACGGCACTCACAGGCCACACCCCCTTTGGATGTCTCCTTGCAGATGTGGGCGCAGCCGTGCTCCTTATTCATACAGTTGAGGCCCTCTGGATAGAAAGAGGGAGAGAGGTACACAATGAAACTCTCCTACAGTGACTGACCAGCTACACACAAAGGCGCACATACTGAGAGATTAGTCTGGAAACTTGAAAGACACTGATTGTTCTCACGCCCCTACACAAGCCAAAAACATCCACTGCTGCGTTATTCTTAGCGCCTCTACAGAGGGAACAAGAATCTAAAGTTTATTCCCCCCCAAAAAAACCCAAACAACAAAAAACAAAACAACATATTCAATGGTGATTTGTAGCAGCATTTATATGGACGGGTCACAGCTGAGTGGATAGGTCCACTGGGATATAAAAGGGTTGTCAAGACCCGATGGAGTGGAAAGTAGTCACATTTGAGTCGACTTCAGTGAAGGAGACAAAACAAAGGCGCTTCAGACTAATCTGTGACACTGACCGCATAGACCAGAGTGTTGCAGTTATTGACTTATTTTGTTCTGTGGGACACAGAGATCCTTTTTCCCACAGCATGTTGCTGTTTCAGATGAAAGCTCAGTGACAGGAGCCAGCTTGAACCTGTCACCCCTCATTGTGTCATCAGTCTCTTGGAGAATCTGCTACATCTTTCTCTCTCTTTCTATTTTTTACTAGTTTTACACAATTAGGGCACACAGGCATCCACAAACACACAATCTTTTGTGGATGAGTTATTAGCTATTTCAAACTTTGTGTTACATATACTCACCCACAGAGCGGTGGATGCACGTGTGCTGGTTGTCGCTGAGGAAGAAGCCCTCTTTGCAGCGGCACTCGTAGCTGCCCATTGTGTTGACACAAGTGTGCTGGCACCCACCGTTGTTGAACTGGCATTCATCCACATCTACAGGACAGTGAATCGATCACACAAGTAAACAGCTTACAATGCTTCAGGTGGGAGGTATTCACTTACATAAACCAACACAGACAGTCTTCAGCGTTTTATAAAGCATAAGTTTACACAGCTGAGGACGCAAGCTCCCCGTCTACCATGAAAGATTGCTTATTTAGTTTAAAGCTAATCTTACCTAGACAGTTATGTCCATCATGTGCCAAATGAAACCCATCATAACAAGTGCAGCGATAATTGCCTGGTGTGTTGTTGCACTCATGCACACAACCCCCATTGTACTCCAGGTCACATTCATCAATATCTAAGAAACAAACAACACATAAAGGTTGGGGTGGGGAGAAAAAGCTAATAATGCTAAAACATCTTGGGCTCTGAACAATTAGAACAATAGGAAGGCTGCAATAGGAAGAAAAGAAATCTGTGGCTAAACATTTACACAATGCTTACCTTCACACTGTTTTCCATCGCCTTTAAAACCTGCTTTACACGTGCACTTATAAGAGTCTTGGGTCGTTTGACAAATAGCATCAATGTGACAGCCATCACTTCCCTCTGCGCATGGATCTACAGGAATGCATTATCATCAAAAACACGTTAGAATTAACAAAAAGCCGACATATTTGTGAGAATGAAGCCGGAAAATTCAGATTTAACTGATAAAAACGAAATAAAAGAGTATGAGTCGAAATGGGGGGGAAGTCCTGTGAAAACCTGAACGTTAACAACATGCCAAAAAACAAAACTTTTTGGAAATGTTTATGCACACGGAACGCGCAACCTGCCACAGCAGCGGTGTTTTTTCCTATAATACAAAGTTGTTAGGAATTAGGAGAAAATGCTAAAAGTCGCCGCTGGTGAAACGACATGGAGCGCACTCCTGGGAAAAGCGTGCGTAAAGTCTCCACGACAGCAAAAGACAACACATACACATGCTCACACACTCACTACAGTCCCACCTCGAAACTCTGGAAGCGCTGCGCTTTGGCGACTATTTAACAGGAGCAAAAACAAACAAAAGTCCCTTGCAGCCCAAACAGCTCCCATGGCGATATGATCCAACTTTAGAGGTCTTTCTCAAAAGGACGCGTACGCACTGAAGTCGCGAGCGAGCGTCCGCCTCATTTTCATTCTAGCCTGTCAATCCGCTTCACAAGGCGCTTTTGAGAAGAGAAAGGAGTGAGTGAGTGAGAATAAGAGCGTGCGTGCGCGCGCGAGCACGTGAGAATGGAAAAAACGCTTTTGAAGCAGAGTTGAGTCAATAGAGGGAAGCCAAAGAAAAGCGGAAGCGTCAAGTGTGTGTAAAAAGCATCACAACGGCAGCGCGCTGCAGAGGCTTCTATTTTGAAAAAAAGAAATGCCCGGAAGTGTTATAGTAAATGCTAATTTACAAGCTCCTTTGAGTGGCTTTAAAGTCTAAACAGCGTTTGGTGTCTGTGTATGGTAGCACGGAGGCGAGCGACAGTCGACAGTGACTGTTGCTTAGCTAAAAGCGATTTACTCGTAGGGAATCGTTTCGAAAATGACGACCTGTGGTCGTTCCAGGCGCCGGTTGCCTCAGTAACCCTCTAATAAATACGCTAGAGGCAGAGCAGTTGGAATTACTTACTCATGGGCTCTGGTTAGAGGTAACCTAGTGGTAAATATGCTACAAGGTCATGTGTCAATCAACGATATTCTACATTCTCATTGGTAGTCGCCTTACTGCTCGCCTTGGATTTGAAATAAAAAATGTTTGTCCCGAAGTCCCACCCACTTCGGTGTTTCGCCCGGAGTCGCTTAATGTCTTTGCCTTTCAATGATCTCTTGTGGCCTTATCGGTTTGAATCGCTTCCAGTGTGGACTCAGCTACATATTAAGTTCTCTCAATTTTTACATATGTAATATAAAATATATGACATAACATAAGAGCGTACACGTCAGATAGCAAACCAGATGTCACTGGGGAAACTCTTTGTTGCCATATGCGTTTTTGTTAGTGACACACCAAGTCTTGTTTAGACTTTAAGTTGACTTAAGTTTAAGAATACTTACAGGCTTTTTTCACTGCCGTTGTAATGTTTTACGTGCACTGCTGTGTGTATATATAGTGCATTAAGCTAAATATTAGCTAACTAGCTACTCCTGGAAGCGAACGTTAATTAAAAAAGCGAGGTTGCTAGGCAACGAACGATTTTTAGTTCTAATTGATAATCGCTACACGAAAGACGCCTTGTTCACCAGTCAAATAAATAGTTAACTTTAAAGTCAGGCGTTGGTTTGAAAGCTACAGACCTCCTGAATAAGAGTGAAGTACATACACTTGCTTCAGCAGGACTGTTAGCTTAGTATCGACGTTTACATGCATTTATGAGCTTTTACCATCGGACAAATAAGCTAACGATGGTAGAATTTGCTAAGATTGCACCATACTGATTTTTACAGCCGCAGTTTTCCCTACTGTGACTTAGGTTCAATTATCAAAATGCAACTCCAGTTGTGCAATATAAGTGAAATCCCAATCTAGCCAATAAACAAGAACACCTTTAACCCCTGCAAACAGCAAAGGGACCAAAAGCTCCATCAGCGTTAATATAGCTCTTTTCCACCACCTGCTGGTGCAGAAAAATATGACAGGCCGCTTTTTTTTTTCTATTTTTTTTATTGTAATACAGATCTACTTTGTGGTACAGTATAAAAAAACAAAACAAAACATACATTGCATGTTCAAAGGAAGCGCACAAAATTTCTGAAAGGCTCTACACCAATTATCTAAAAATTTCAGTTACAAAAGTTTTTGTAATAAATAAACATAAATTACATAAGAACCATAACGGAAAGATCAAATAATTCTTTAAGGCACATCTGATATCCCAAAATGTACCTCTTAAAAAAATATGGCAACTCCCTAAGGACAAAAAAAAAGCTTATTTTCCAGCTTAAAAGGAAGCAGCATTTCTCCTTTTAATAAGAATCATAAACATGTTCAGCATTTAACAACCCTGCCGCAGAAGATAATATATTAAGCAACTTTACAGAGCATTGCCTGTCAATTCTTTTAGTTTGAGACCACTTATAATCATGTTAAAAAAAAAGCAACCGTTGTCACTGCAGTATTAATTTGAGACAGTATGGCGAAAAACTGCAATCTGAGCATTATTTTTGACATGACAAAGACAAGAATGATCATGAGACATTGACTTAGGACAATTAGAAAAAAAAAAATGCAACATTATTGCTAAAATAATGGATGCTTTTCACAAGCCAATTTTGGTTGAGCAAGGATCCATCGCTTTACACCTAAAGTAGCAAAAGCGACGGACGGCCCCAGAGCACTTCTCACATTCAAAACGTCTGCATAGTTTGAACTTTGACAGTCGCAGCCATGACAAACACATTTCATTAAAAGCAATTTTTTTGAATGGTGATAATGGGGGCTAACATGTAAAGCAACGTCAAAAGATGAACCACACAGTAGGAGGAATGTTGCTGCTCACTGTTGGGTTTAGAGAAATGTATCTGATCAAAGAGATGTGAACATGTGGTAAAAAAGCCTGTTCTTTTCTTCTTGTTGTTAAAGTACATGTTTTAACAATGTTGGGACACACAAAAGCATTTTTTTTTTTTGAAACAGACGTAGTGGTTTTCTATTCCTGTTATTGTTTAAAAAAAAAAAAAAAGTTTCGATGTTCCAACAGCCAAAATATTGTATTTACAAAATCCACTAAAAAACAAAATCAAAAAACAACAAACAGGGATGTACTGCATGCATGGTCGAACCACATCTATCAGTTAATGTGCACACACTGCTGAACAAATTTAAAATGGAGTGTTTCAAACTTGTGGCATGCTAAAGCTGTATACATGTCCAAAGATTACGTGTTCTCATCTATATACACATATTAAAAGATCATTAAATCGATAAAGAACAGTTATACTAGTGATCCCCGGTGTTAGGAAAAAGCCATTTTTGTATTAAAAATAAAACAAAAATTCAAAGATTCATTTGCACTAATAGACAAAACATAGCAAAATGTTGAAGTCACTCCACTCACAAAAAAGCTGGTGTCTTTCATTTACACACAATTTGACAACTAATGAAAAACAAAACAATCCTGATATGTATAAAAAAGGTGACAAAGTATTTACAGAAGGATGATCATGTCATAAAAACCAAAATTATAATCCAGAGTCAAAAGCAGAGCCTTAGCAAAATTTGTCTCCTCATCCTATAAATAACACTAATGCCCTTAAGGTTTTTTTTTTCCATTTGTGCTTTCTATAAAAAATAAAAAGGAAGGAAAGAAAGAAAAATCAATTCTTTACAAAAAGTCAAAAAATACCTATATAAAAAGGAATATTACAAAGGAAAAAAGGTCTACCTAACTGCCTATAGGAAAGAGGAGGAGCAGAAATGAGAGGTCTACCACTGGAGACAAATCCAGGTGGATGCCATGGATAACCCCAACAGGGAAATTCAACAACAACAATAGCATTCACCAGGTTTCTTTTATGTCTTCTGGGTGTTGTGTGTCCGGCAAGTGTGTGGCCACTTGCGTCGGTGATGTCAGTGTCTTCTGTTTTTTGGAACTGCAGCAGGGCTTGAAAAGCCGGGGATCAATAATCACCTCTCCAAACCGACCCTTGTAGACAATCCCACAGCACACCTTTTGTCTAAAAAGTTAAAAGGTGAAAAGTTACTTAAACAATGCTTAATCTTTTTTTTCTTTTTGAAAAAGATATCAATTTTTTTTTTCTTCAGTGTAGTCAACGAGTAGCTTGCCTTTTCCAGTAGGAACGGTCCAAGAAGGAGAAGATAGAGGGAGCTGAGCGTCTTTGCTTGGACTCTATGTCTGAGCCATCATCTGACTGGTTGCTGTAACTGGGAGACTGGGCAGGAGACACGCTGGAGGTCGTGCTGTGTGCATCAGAGTCTGCTTAGAAAAAGGGAATATATTAAATATTATCATATTTACATTTGTTTGGTAAGGTTCTGTTGAATTCTAAATATTTTAAGACAGTAATTTAACCGATCACTTATTTAGCAGAAAGTTAGCCACCACTTCTAAAACTGATCCAAACTTTTACACTTCATGGTTCAATGACTGTTTTTGACACCAAATCATCACTTTTTGGATTTTAGAGGAATGAATTTGCCTTTTTTGTCCTACTACACAGTCACATATGATTATATTATTATTAGTTTTTAAATAAAATTTGATCAGTGAATGACATTTATCCAGCACCCAAATTGCCAATTAATTCTAATTAACTTTCAGCCCTGAGATGAGCCTGAAGCTAAACAGCGTGCCCTAACCCAAACAGCCACCAGATGATGCTAGCAGTTGCTTTTAATTAGTCAGAGAAGACAAACATAACAAACCCAAGACTGATGGACAGTGAGAATGAGCTGCAGCTAAAGTGTTTAAAATCAGTTGTTTGAGGGCTAAGAAAAATGTATTCTGCATCTGTCAAGATTACTAAGAATAGATCACGATTTAATGTTTTTAAAATGAC